>NC_060119.1:242201289-242511414 GCF_021461395.2 Schistocerca americana | reverse complement strand
CGAGAGTTATTCGGAAGGTAAGGAACGATCGGTCACGAAATGGAAACCACAGTGAAAATCCGATGAAGTTTTGCACAGGTGTGTTGGGCAGTATCTCTAGTATGCCCGTTGATCGCGTTACGTCGTTCTTTTTATTTCTGAGTACACACGGAGCGCATAAAGATACCTAGAACAACAGTGTCTCCCGCCAAGTACGAGGGCGTGGTGAGAAAGTTCACCTGAAGTTAAGCAGCCAACATTACATAACTGTCGTGCGGTTTCTTCTTCAACACAATTCTCAGCCGCATTCTGCAGGGGCAATGAAGATGCTCTTGCATCGATTTCAATTGGAAATGTGCGATTACCCACAATACAGCCCATAACTGTCTACCTCTGAGTTTCATCTCTGCTCACAGTCGGATCGGCGACTATGGAGATAAGTAGCTGGAAGTTGTAGCTAACTGTTGCAAATAAAACAGTTTTGATTTTCACTATGGTTTCCATTTCACGACCTATCGTTCCTTACTTTCCGAATAGCCCTCGTGTTTCAATGGGTAATATGGATAAATGTGTTATTAGACAGCAATTTGTGTGATATTATCAACAATACAAGGAAATATTCTTGTTTTCAACACGTCGCAGTCTTTGTCGCACGAAGCTGGACAGTGAGATACGCGTAAACCCGTCCATCTGTGGAATTTGCTTTTCAAAGGGTTCATAATGAACTAGACCTTATGTGCAGACGGGAGAACATACTTGCTAAAAGTGCATATTACGTTAGAATTTGTACGAAAAAATTAAGTATCAACTTTAAAGTGGCCAGTGCTTTATTTAGACGAAACATGGACTCACACAATACAATAAAGAGTCCAGTGCTTTATTTAAACTAAGCGTGGATTCATACACGATACAGTGGGAATAAATGCTGCAAAGAGTCCGAAAAGCACTGCAACAGCCTTGCCATGCAGCAGGTCACTGTCTCGAATGCAAGGTTTCGTTTCGTTTGTACTTCCCCTCTCCGATTATATCAGGACAACTTCGGACTACCATTTAGAAAAGCCCAGAAAAAAATTAAAAATACATATAGATAAGACAGCAGAATTTTTCGTGCTAGTTAGTACCAACATTCCCCTCTTTATTTCATTGTTAATATTTTGAAAGAAAACGGTTTCTTACTTACTGCCGACGTATCGTCAAGATCTAAATGTTATAGATAAGCCGGCCGAAGTGGCCGTGCGGTTAAAGGCGCTGCAGTCTGGAACCGCAAGACCGCTACGGTCGCAGGTTCGAATCCTGCCTCGGGCATGGATGTTTGTGATGTCGTTAGGTTAGTTAGGTTTAACTAGTTCTAAGTTCTAGGGGACTAATGACCTCAGCAGTTGAGTCCCATAGTGCTCAGAGCCATTTGAACCATTTTTTTGTTATAGATATAGACTGGAATCTTGCAAAGAAAAAGATCGGTTTTCATAACACGTCAAGTGTAAGACGCTACTTCTACGATGTAAACGTCAGTTTCGCAGCTTTTATATCCAGTGAGCTTTTCAGTTGGTTCAAGAGGCTTCACGGACCTCCTTCCAGCAGCTCTTTTCACCAGAGAAAAATTTGTAGTGGTCACTGGGAATGAAACACGGGACCTCAGCGTCAGTAGACAAAAACTCTAACCGCTAAACCGGGTGTCCGAGCAGCGGTGGCCAACCTAACATGATTCAGGGACGTAAACCGGGCGCATGTTGCACCCGTTTTCTCATCATTAGCAAACGTCTGCTTGCACGAGGACAACGATCACGTGTGCCTCTGGTCAGGCTATCACTGGCACAAAGACACCGCTTATCATGACTACTCTGGCGTCATGAAAGAGTCGGCTGGAGCGCGATGAGAGTACGTTTTGTCTGTATGTGAGTGATGGACGTACGTATACGTGTATGGCGGGGTGCTGGTGAGCTGAGTGCAGTCGTCCACGACACATAGGTCCCATCCCAGGATTCATCGTATGGGTGAGCCATCAGTTACACTTCGTGGTCACATTAGATGTTTCTGCAGGGTAGAGTAACCTGTGTTCGTTCCACTTCAGATCACCCCGTACGCCTTCTCCTAGGTATTTTGTGGAAGTAACTGCTTCCAGTGATTCTTCTGCAGTGATGTAGTCATACAGTAATTGGTATGTCTTTCTATGTATACGCAATTCGTTCATTTGTTTATGTTAAGGGCCGACTGCCACTTCCAGCACCAAACATGGATCCTCTCAGATCTTCCTGCACCTTGCTACAATTTTGTAGTAGTACAACTTTTTTGTGCACAGCAGCATCATACACAGAGAGCCTTATGGACCTTACGATATAGCCTACTATGTCATTTACATATACTGTGAAAAAGTAATGGGCCTATAACATTCGTTGTGCCAGGTCCGGAGTTACTTTCGCTTCTGAAGACTTCTCTCTGTTCAGAGTGACATTATGTGTTTTTCTGGCTAGAAACTCTTCGATCCAGTCACACAGTTGGCATGATATTCTGTACGCTCGTAATTTGTTGATTAGGCAATGGTTCTAAACTGTATCGAACGCCTTCCAGGACTCAGGGAACAAGACATCCACGTGGGTGCCGGTATTTACCACAGAGCGAGCTGGGTTTCACACGATTGTTTTTCGAAGCCCTGTTGATTCTTACGGAGGAGATTTCCAGTCTCCAGAAATGTCATAAAACTTGTTCCAAAATTCTACACCAGACCGACGTCAGGGGTCTAGGCCCATAGATTTGCGCGTCTGTCCCACGATTCTTCATGAAAATGATAAGAGCCTGTGCTTTTTCCAAAACAAGGGACGCTTCGCTCCTCTAGAGGCCGGTGCGCATTCTCTGCGCAGAATCGAAATACTGGTACCCCTTCAGGTCCAGTAGCCTTCCCTCTGTTGAGCCATTTGTTGCTTTTCTATCCGTTGCTTACTTATTTCGGTATCTGTCATTTTTTCATTCGTGTGACTGTTTAAAGGAGAAATTACAGCAGCTCCTCTTCGAAACAGTTTTTGGAAAAAGACGTTTAGTATTTCCACCCTTTCTGCATCGTCTTCCATTTCAGTGCTACCGTCGCAGGTTCGAATCCTGCCTTGGGCATGGATGTGTGGGATGTCCTTAGGTTAGTTAGGTTTAAGTAGTTCTAAGTTCTAGGGGACTCATGACCACAGCAGCTACGTCCCATAGTGCTCAGAGCCATTTTTTCTTCCATTTCAGTGCCATTGTGGTCACAGAGTGCCTGGACAGATGGATTCCAACCATTCGCTGATTTAACGTTAACAGCACAGAATCTTAAGATTTCTTGTTAATTCGGTAGACAGAACTTTGCTGTCGAATTCGTTGAACGCCTCACGCATAGACATTACCGTAATTTTGGGTTAGTTGAGTTTTTGTTTGTCTGTGAGGCTTTGGCTACGGTTAAATTTGCAGGGAAGCTCTCTTTGCATTCGTACCGACTTTCTAACACGGTTGTAGAACCACCGCTGGTCTTTTCAATTCCTCGTAATTTTGCTCGGTACATTTAAGGGACGACAAGGCAGAACTCCACGATCTATGCGTCATGTTTTTATTCCCAAGCTCTATATTGCTCAGATTGGTATTTTGATACGTACTGTCATCATTGCTTGAGACTAAGTCTGCAATCACTATACTTAGGAGTCTGAGAAAGGGCCATCAAGTAACCTATTTGATTGCGACCAATATGTGTCACCTCACTAGAAAGTCACACCAGGTCGAAATTTTTTGAATGAAGCCACATATCAGCATACCAGTGAGTGGAATAATGGAGGCTGTTGCGAAGACTGATATTTAAGATAGCAAAAAAGAACACAAACTGGCAGCATAGGGAGAGTCAGTCAGAAATAAAGCATCTCATCAGAAAAGAATGGGACAGTGCTTGGAAAGTCTTGCAGGCGTCAACTCTACGCCTTGATATCACCAACGATACCATCAAGACTTGGGCACTGCGGGCTCATCTTCGGACGGGAAGTCACTCGCTGTATTCCGCACAATGTGTAATCGCAGTCGATTCAAACAACACTTCCACCACATCATCATGTTACCCTCTAGTATGCACTATTGCGGTGAAGATAAAAGTCTAAATAATATTTTCTTTGTCTTCGTGTACCGGAAGGACTTGTCAACAACTTTACTATGGAATATCAGCTGTATGAAACATCTGTTGCCGACTTCAGTCCACGTTCTGTTAGCATCAAAAGACAGTTTAATGTATACAGTATTGTAAACCTTCAAAGTCGAAGCGAAAATAGCTGTACAAGAGACGTTTGTGAAATTCACAGCAATGATTTTAATGCTGGAATTTAATTGTGATCACGTTTCCTATATTTTTAAAGTAGTTATTCACTATGATAATAACGTGTCTACCTGTTGTGTATGGTCTTAAAATGTATCCTTGAGATATATATGACTTAGGGTATCACCCAAAAGCTGTTAAACTATTTCAAAACATCTTTATGTAAATTTTTAGGTTCTTGCAAATATCTTAAAACTTAAAGTAATATTTCTTTATACCCTCCGTATCAAGTTAATTTCAATAGTTTAAATAATTTTTATCTGATAAATACCCTGTTGTGACTTGGCAAGACAGCCAAGCCACTACGAGGTGAAGCCGAAAGGCACGCGTTTAAGCTCACGCAGGCTGGCGTGAGGTCTGGAACAGGTAAAGTAATTATACTAGCAAAAAAAGTACGTAGCTGCTGGAATACTTAACTTTAATCCATAATTGGTGAACATCGGTCTGACGGTACATGCATCACAAGATAAATGGCGCCTTGCTAGGTCGTAGCAAATGACGTAGCTGAAGGCTCTGCTAACTATCGTCTCGGCAAATGAGAGCGTAATTTGTCAGTGAACCATCGCTAGCAAAGTCGGCTGTACAACTGCGGGCGAGTGCTAGGAAGACTCTCTAGACCTGCCGTGTGGCGGCGCTCGGTCTGCAATCACTGACAGTGGCGACACGCGGGTCCGACGTATACTTATGGACCGCGGCCGATTTAAAGGCTACCACCTAGCAAGTGGGGTGTCTGGCGGTGACACCACATACCGTATGGAGGTCAGAGTATTTATTCGATGTGGTTGCAATTGCTACGATTTTTCATATCTCTGGAATGCGGTGGCGCACGGTTGTAGCTAATGATAAATATATTCAAAGCCAAAAGCCCTATTTACCACGTAAAATAAATAAGATAACATTATAAAGTCTATTAATTTTCTCTGCATCAAAACTAATTTTATCTGATTAAAAGCGATTGACTTTAGAAACATCTTTTACACTGTGCCATGCAATGCAGTCTACTTTGTGTCTTCTGTGATTGTTCATCTAATGTGTCCGTATTTATGTTATAGTTGCTATTACAACTTGGCTCTATGTCACTCATTGTCACAATTACTTAATGAAATAATGTGAAGAATAATTGCATTTACACTTTCAGTTGCTGGTAGTATGTGATCTTTTGCGTTTGATAGTCTCCTTTACCTGTTGCTAACTCTGTTCGTGGTAGATCTTCTTTCACGATGTTTTGGAACACTCCGGTCTTGATTGCACTTTAGTTTAGAAGCTCTAAAAAGCTTCTGTTGTAAAATACTTATTCACATAATAGAGTTCCATCGTATGCAGTGGGTTGCATACAGATTCGTTAATAAAGCGGCAACTACGAACTACAATTACCAATTACATTCTAATTTCTTTCTCTTCTTCTTCTCCTACCTTTTTTTTTTTTTTCATTCCTCGCTATTTACCAGAATAGGTGTAGGTGTTTGAGCTGTCTCTTTCACCTAAAGTTTAATTTAAAGGGAAATTCCTCACAACATATTCAGTTTTGTTCTGCTTTTCTACTTGCAGCCAGTTCCGGTATTAGCACTAGTCTTGTTTTGCTTACAAGACTATTCCATAGATTTTCCTCACTGTGTGAGCTTCCAGGACCTAAGCGGCTTCGTTTATTAGCCTTACTTAATATGTCCTCTCGTTTATTAAATTTAATTTCACCAGTCCCTTTGTGCGCGGTAGAGACTAGGAGACAAGTCACGTAGCAGAAATTTGTCCCTTGCGTCGACTTTTCCAAGTATGAATCTAAATTATTGTGATACCTGTATATAATTTGATTTAATCCGCTCGGATGAATATTACTGCAGAATGTTACACTGGATACAGCTGCCAAATGTCCATGAGTTTTTGGTATTGCTAAACGATACCCTTCTACCAGACAAAATCTCAGTCCTCTGAACATCAAGTAGTTGTACAGGCTGGGCAAAATAAACTGGCCAGGAAAATTTTTATAATGCTAAAGTTAGTTCATTAACAGAGGAACTGCTTTTCATGGAATAGTTCAATCCAGTCCTGTCAGCTTAGCGTAAGTTGTCGCTAAAAACCAAATATGTTCTGTGGGACGATTTTTTCCATCTTCGTAACACATTTTTTGAAAACCAATTCCACAATGGGAATTTTCCCTGAAACGTAAATAGATAGCGCCACCCATTGACTATAATTAATCCGTTTATGTCAAAACAGTGCCATTTATCAAATACGCCATAGTATATTATACAGACGGGACGTCATTAGTACATAAGGAATTATTCATAATCGGTTTCCTTGATTTACTGAATATATCTCCCTCGGCTCAGGGAAGAGTGACGCTTTGGAGAGAATTTTACTGGGCAATAACTTTCCAGCAACAGTTATGAAATACAGTCACAAGCAACACAGAAACTAGTTTGCTCAGAACAGAATCCAACATCTATCTGCGTCTTGTTACCACACCATAAATAACCAAGAAAGAGCACTGCACATATATTATTGCTCCTTAAATGGTAGACCATATGGGTACCTGCCGTACGTCTGGTTTCACATGTGTCAGTGCTGCGTAAATCATAATGAAAGTGGATTACTCTGAATTCCGCCATCCACTGCATGCGACGTTCAAACTGGTTCTCCTACAATGCTTCAGTTTATCGACTGAGGAAGCAATGATCTCAGTGACTGCTACTAAAAGATGAATATCATCTGAGAAACTGGTTTTGTAGTTCTGATGTCCGTACCAGCGTGTTAATATCTCTCGCTTGCAAGCAGTATTTTAGACTTGTCTATAGACAGTACTGCTGCACGTATATTAGGCTGTGTGGATTGGCGTCAAGACCAGAAACCAAGTTCCCTAACTCTGATGGCTTTTTCCATAGCTTTCTTTCTGTATGCAACATTCGTACCTGATGTACGACTAGATCCAAAAGGTAACTTTAATGAGGTATTTTTATGCGAGGAAGGGAGAAGTTGATAGCCAGGGCCAGCAAGTATCATTCTCCTGTAGTGAATAATGCTGCTAGCTGCAGAACTTAATCTTAATAGATAGGTGGTTCACAACGACATTCCACCGTCTATAGAGAGGTGTAGGATTTTACCAACGTGGCAAATCATTAGAGACAGGGGCCAGATAACAATCATCAACCTCCCTCCTCCCCCACCAATCTCATTTCCGAGTGATGGAAGTTACTACGAAACACAAGGACCTGAACCGTTATGTTGGCTGTGGTCGTCAGAAACCCACAACAACATACTACAGTGAGCGTTGATTGTTTGTCAGCTTTGGCAAACAATGTGGAATAGGAAGAGCTTGACATCACCTACCATGGCAGCTCAGTTCCCTGTAGTGGAAATGGTTGCTTAACACATGGATTCGAATTGTCGAAAGTGAGAGAGAACGCCGGGATGTCACGACAGCAGACTATACAGAGAATTGGAACTTTATCAACTTTGACAGACACTCTTGAGCCCGGGAAGTGCACATCTTCGTCTGCCATCCCATCTCAATTCCCAGTGATACAGATGGTTGAATGGTTGTTGAACACAAACAACCGAACCGTCTGTACTGAGAGTAAAGCCCAGAAAGTCACTAAAGCAGACTATACAGAGGTATGAAAATTTATGAGTTTTGGCGACAACTCTAGAGGCTCGATAGCTTGTGATGTGGTCACCATCATATTAACGAGGTGATCCAATTACTGTCTCCCATATATAGATGTTCTTGTCCTGCGTCATAGCATTCATGTCTGATTCGTAGGCTGATGGTTGTTTGTTTGTGTGACGCATCGCCTTAGGAGTTGCTGCAATTGGCAAACAAATTCATTCCATTGCAGTCCACCATTGCTAACGCGGTGAAAATTTTGGACAACGTTAGTCATTCATGTTGATGTACTACCAGAACAACACGCAACAGCCGTCGCCTGTAGAAACAAGTGGATAACGACAACAGATAGGACATTAAATGTAGATTCTTTCGTGATGTTTCTTTCATCCACTGCAACAGGCGTGTGGGCCGCCTTTTTCCACCTAATACTTTAAGCATTTGTACGTCGCTATACTTGATGTTTACCTGAACGAGTGCTGTACTGCTTACATTCTTCTTTTGAGGAAAATACACCGTCTGTACCAATGTTTGTGCTCCTTCATAGTTATTGTCCATTGTACTCGAATAAAGATAGTTTATTGCTTTGTGAATCTTTTTAATAGTAACAGTGTTTTCGCAGATAATAAACGCAGCATCATTACATTCTGAATTCATTAGAGCACCAAATGTTGGACGAACTCCCAAGTTACTAATAACTTCTGCCATTTTTGTAATGGATTTGCAAATATATAATAAACGTTGTTGACGCTTCTTTAGCATTTTCTGTCATGTTTGCGGTCTAGTAAATTGGCAGAGGAAACAGCACGTGTTTTACATTCGAATTTGAAATAAAAATGTGGTGTTACTACAGTTCACCCCTTTGATTGCCATTCGTGGCATTTCGTCCCTCTCCGGAAGTAGATTTTCAGTTCTTGCACGTGACACGTAGATTCCTTAATCACATCTTAAGACCTCTATTCATACTGAATCTGGTCCCGGCGGAGGTTCGAGTCCTCCCTCGGGCATAGGTGTGTGTGTTTGTCCTTAGGGTAATTTAGGTTAAGTAGTGTGTAAGCCTAGGGACTGATGACCTTAGCAGTTAAGTCCCATAAGATTTCACACACATTTGAACATTTTTGAACATACTGTTTCGTGACTGTCACGCTGCTGTTCACTGTCTGTGCTAAGCAGAATTCTTATCGCTCGCTTCATTGAATCTTTCAGTTCCATCAGTTTCACTTTACCCAAGCTAGTTATGATCGTTGTTTACTCCCTCACAAAGGCTATTCAGTTTACAAAAACCTCTACTTTGGTTCTTACGTTGGCTCGTAGGCTCTGCCCTCCACATTGTTCTTACTGTCCTTAGATACTAATGATTTACATCGATTACATTCTACGGACGACTTTCTTGTAAGGCTTTTATTATTTTACCACGTCATCCCACATTAGTTTCTATCTACAAGGTGCATCAAAAGTGTCGTAAAACGAAGAAAACGGAACATAAAAATAAACTACTTTCATTCATCTCCTTAGAATACACATTAAAATCTATTTTTTATTCCAAAGATTTAATTTAGTTTACATCTAAAACTCATTCATTGTCTTGAATTATTATGTGATTATCGTTATTATACTTCCAGTAATAAATTTTTCTGGCTCCAGTGGATGATTGGGTACCATATTCATCTCTCGTGCCCAGTTTTATTTGTTCAAATAAAGTTTAGGTTTTTAGAGGCAAAAATGCACTGTAAATTTTTAGTGTAGTCTCAGCAGAATGTATAATCCTCCAATTACGCATCCAAATTCGTACTAGTGAAGTTAACGCTAAAGTAAATTGGAACGACTGCGGCCGCTATACTTTATACGACAGCGCAATGTCGAAGTAATTTCTAAATTTTTCGTTCTTCTGACACTACGTTAATTTGCTGTCATATATTTCATTCTTTTTAAGTTAAATCAAATGATTGTTTCTAAAGCAGCTACTAGTTTCTAAAACAGCTTCTAGTGCATCACAGTTTTTGTGCTAACATGTGAACAACATAATTTTACCTTTCACCGATGGTGGTTTGGGTGAGACATGTGAGGCGACTTACCTAACGTGCCAAAGTACCTACAGCCGACCCTACTCACATTTACTTACTATTGTCTGTTCTTATGTTCGTTGGTGGGAGCATTTCCGACTGCTTCTTTTCTGTTCCGAAAGCATTTCAGCCAATGATAAAAGCATTTTCGTTTGCGACTACTGTTTCAAGTACGTGTATGAACATCGCACCCGTCTTTGTGATTTGTAACAAAAGTTGGGAAGTTTAAGTCCCACAATTGACTACATTACAACATGACACAAGTTTACACACTCGTTATGGTCGACTGGTCACAAAGTATGAACCATCTTCGTCTTCTTGTGTTCAATGCTGCATCGTTCTTCTCGACGTACCTATATGTCAATACACGCATTTTTTATACATCTTGCAATTTACTTTAATTATCATTCCAGCAACCATCATTCTTAAATGTATGTCTATTTATTTTGAAAACCACTGCATTACTGCCCTGTTGTCGATGTCCCCCACAGCAAGCTTTATATCCTCTCCACTGCTAGTGCTGTTACCTGTCGTGTGTGGGAGTTATTGCACGTTGACGTCGAACAAGGGCGTCGGCGACATTAACGTAACTTTACCGAGTATTTAGAAAGGGAATGCACTGAAAACAATTAAAGTCTTTGAGGTTTACCTATTTCGTTGTGATTCGGTCAAGAAACGGAAACAGACCTGGAAAGTCAGTTCAGCAGAATAGATATTGTCTTTCAAAGAGGTTGTAAGATGAATATCAATTAGATTAGAAAATGAGATGGGTTTATTCTGCAGAAGAGACATATAAAATTCTGACGGACAATAGCAAAGAAATCGTTTCTGAAATAGCGAAATATGTTAACATCAAGTATAAATTTGAATGTTGGAAATATTTTGTGAAGATACTGGCCCAAGTATAGACTCGTAAGGAAGCGAAATGGAGACGATAAACGTTCGAGAAAAGACTAGAAGAATTTGAAATTTGGTGCTACAGGATAATGCTGAAAATCAGATATAAAGAAAGGATAACAAAAGAGAAGGTATTGAATTAAAATTTATTGCACAACCTGATTAAAAGGAGCGATCTGATGGTAGATCAAAAGCGTCGATGTATTGTCAGTTTGATAACGGAGGGAACCGTGGGGATAAAAATTGTAGGCGGAAACCGAAACTTGACTATAGTAAGCAGGATGAAATGGATGTAAAGGATGTTTGTAAATTAGTTATACAAAAGAAACATTCAATTCTGTATGGGGTAAAATGGCTCTGAGCACTGTGGGACTTAACATCTCAGTTCATCATTCCCCTAGAACTTAGAACTACTTAAACCTAACTAACCTAAGGACATCACACACATCCATGCCCGAGGCAGGATTCGAACCTGCGACCGTAGCGGTCAAGCGGTTCGAGACTGAAGCGCCTAGAACCGCTTGGCCACCAGCGGCCGGCTCTGTATGGGGTAAATAACTCAAGGAAATGTCTGATATAGTACTGACTGCAGTATATCTTTAAGTTTTATTTCCTCCTAACACTGTCAGCTCCCGACGTTCCCGCTAAGCGTAAAGCGTGCCCAGTTTTGATTATCGCTTCATGAACCCAAATCCGCTGCTACAGTTGAGAGACAGTTCGGGGCTAATTATAGCAAGTCACCACATCAGAGGCCATCGGTTATTATTTGTTACAGTCCTTTCACCGAAACTGGCTGCGTATCACATAGGACGCCCGGTGAGGGTTGGCCAGCAGACTCTGACGCAGCAATTGATCAAGTTCGACAGTCTTACATTCCTAGCCGGGTTACCAATGAGACGTCCAGACGAAAAGAACAAAAACCTGAGTTTTGTGTAGAAATGTTTAACAAAATGCAAACTGAAATTAATTTTCTAATAAAATTGTGTTCAGTGACGAAGCCACCTTTCATACCTACGGTAAAGTGAATTGGCATAATGTTTGGATATGGGATGAGCAGATACCACGTCACGTAATCGACAATGCGTGGGTGTCCTCTAAGTTAAATGTTTTTTTGCGCTATAAGCTGTAACAAGATTTACATTCCTTAATTTTTTCCTAATGAACTGAAGCTAGCATATCGGACCTTATGCTTAAACATTAGCCGATGCGTCAGTTATAAGATAATATGGGCAGAGAAATTATTTTCCAGCAAGATGGCGCACCACCGCATTATCATCGTAAAGACTGGGTCCTGGGTTCGATTCCCACCCGGGTCGGGGATTTTCTCCGCCCGTAGACTGGGTGATTGTGTTGTCCTCATCGTCTTAACACCATTCAGGAATTGCCGAGACTGGAAATGGAAAGATTTGTAACTTATACGGACACTGATGACCACGATGTTGAGCGTCCCACAAACCAACATCATCATCGTAAAGGTGTCACCTATCCCCGCAGGGCTGTGTCGACTTGTATTAGACGTGGTGGCGCAATTTCCTGGCTACCACCATCACCTGGACTCGCATTCGAGAGGACGATGTTTCAATCCCCCGTCCGGCCATTCTGAATTAGGTTTTCCGTGATTTCCCTAAATCGCTCCAGGCAAATGCCGGGATGGTTCGTCTGAAAGGGCACGGCTGACTTCCATCCTCTTCCTTCCCTAATCCGATGAGATCGATGACCTCGCTGTCTGGTCTCCTTCCCCAAAAACAACCCAACCCAACGATCACCTGATTTAAACCCAATGAACTTCTGTGCTTGGAGGTACGAGGTGCATTCAAGTTCTAAGGCCTCCGATTTTTTTTCTAATTAACTACTCACCCGAAATCGATGAAACTGGCGTTACTTCTCGACGTAATCGCCCTGCAGACGTACACATTTTTCACAAGGCTGACGCCATGATTCTATGGCAGCGGCGAAGGCTTCTTTAGGAGTCTGTTTTGACCACTGGAAAATCGCTGAGGCAATAGCAGCACGGCTGGTGAATATGCGGCCACAGAGAGTGTCTTTCATTGTCGGAAAAAGCCAAAAGTCACTAGGAGCCAGGTCAGGTGAGTAGGGAGCATGAGGAATCACTTCAAAGTTGTTATCACGAAGAAACTGTTGCGTAACGTTAGCTCGATGTGTGGGTGCGTTGTCTTGGTGAAACAGCACACGCGCAGCCCTTCCCGGACGTTTTTGTTGCAGTGCAGGAAGGACTTTGTTCTTCAAAACATTTTCGTAGGTTGCACCTGTTACCGTAGTGCCCTTTGGAACGCAGTGGGTAAGGATTACACCCTCGCTGTCCCAGCACTGGCGGTTACCCGAAATATTTTTGGTGGCAGTGAATCTGTGTGCTTCCATTGAGCTGACTGGCGCTTTGTTTCTGGATTGAAAAATGGCATCCACGTCTCATCCATTGTCACAACCGACTAAAAGAAAGTCCCATTCATGCTGTCGTTGCGCGTCGACATTGCTTGGCAACATGCCACACGGGCAGCCATGTGGTAGTCCGTCAGCATTCGTGGCACCCACCTGGATGACACTTCTCACATTTTCAGGTCGTCATGCGGGATTGTGTGCACAGAACCCACAGAAATGCCAACTCTGGAGGCGATCTGTTCAACAGTCATTCGGCGATCCCCCAAAACAATTCACTCAACTTTCTCGATCATGTTGTCAGACCGGCTTGTGCGAGCTCGAGGTTGTTTCGGTTTGTTGTCACACAATGTTCTGCCTTCATTAAACTGTCGCACCCACGAACGCACTTTCGACACTCCATCACCACATGTCTCCTTCAACTGTCGATGAATTTCAATTGGTTTCACACCACGCAAATTCAGAAAACGAATGATTGCACGCTGTTCAAGTAAGGAAAACGTCGCCATTTTAAGTATTTAAAACAGTTCTCATTCTCGCTGCTGGCGGTAAAATTCCATCTGCTGTACGGTGCTGCCATCTCTGGGACATATTGACAATGAACGCGGCCTCGTTTTAAAACAATGCGCATGTTTCTATCTCTTTCCAGTCCGGAGAAAAAAAATCGGAGGCCTTAGAACTTGAATGCACCTCGTACATTTAAGGCAGAGTGCTCGTTTCTGTGCCTCTGGGAAACGTCGACGAGCTGCGATAACGGATAACACAAGCAGTTGCCGCCACACATCAAGACTTGCTTCATAGGATTTGGCAGGAAACTAATTACATGTGGGGCATTTGTCGTGTTACAAAAGATAGCCACTCAGAGCATTTGTAAATAAAACTTGAAGATAGGCAGCATTCAGTCCTGCATCGAAGATATCTGTAAGTTATGTACCTTTCCACAATGAAAGGTTGCTTTTGTATTACTAAGTTACGAACACCCTGTGTATTGCATCAGTTATGCAGAGATGAATAGACTGTCACAAGGGAGACAAGCATGTAAAGCTACAATAAATTAGTCTTTGGACTGAAGACCACAACAACAAGCTAGCGCCCAAGATTTTTGTCCTTGTCCTCCTGAAGCTCTTGGAATAAAAATCGTAAGACGCAACGGAATTTCGGCGAGCTGCCACAGTCTCCACACGTTGTGGACGCACGTGTTTCGGAGACAGTCGGAGTGCTTGCCATGCACGGAGGAGTGCCAGACACTGTCGGAGGGGCGGGCAGACGCCAGCAGGCCTCACTGTAAATCCAGCAACACCCGAGTTATTTCTCTCGGTCGCGTCTCAACAGAACTCATACAATAAACACCTCCCGTCACTTTCGGGCCCATAAATCGCGCTCTGTCTGCGGGAAGAAACGCCCAATCGTGGCCGTAAAACACGATGATGAACGCCAGACGCCGCGCGCGGCGCTGCGTTGGCCTGCTCACGGGGCAGCCGCACTCCCCCACCACCATTCTTCCCTCCCCCCTCTCCTCCCCCGCCACCCACTACCCGTACCCTATCGCCGCCACACCTCTCCTTCCGTAACTCGGCTCGGCGGGGCTGCACACTTCTTTATTAACGTTTCTTCTAGCTGGGACCCTTCGGCTCGTATCCTGTCCTTGCTTCGTCTCACTGTCAGACATAGATTGCTACGTTACGAGACGTTTAACAGTGCCGGAATGTCAGAGACTGCTCGGAAGAGGAGGCAGATGGGGGAAGGGCGAGCGGAGGGAGGGAGTCATGACAAGCGGTGGGGGGGGGGGGGGGGGGGGAAGAAAGTCAGTGCGCGACGCTAACACTGAATTATAGTTCCTCTAAGGCTGATCTACTGCGGAATATCTGGTATTTTATCATTGCGTCCCCCGCAGGGCTCTATGTTAGGTCCCTGTGTGTGTGTGGATTAAATTCTTTCATCGGGGACTACTTGCCCTCTGGCAGATGCGCCGTGCTTCGCGTCGCAGCGATACAAAGAAACCTGTTCCGCAAATGGCGCACCTCGTCCCGCTTGCCGTCGTCAGATGCCATCCGAGAACGCATGTGTATTTCACTTTCGAAGCAGTGAAACCTTCTCGCCACTTACAAATTTATTATCATACCCAGTCTCTGGAGCTATTCTCGCTTTTTTTTGTAGTTTCAAGTTTCAGAAAGACGTTGTAAATACCGCGGTCACCTGGTCTCGAAGGGAGAGTTAAATTGTTCGTGTTCGTGGCTAACCTTGCAGGTACTTTACGTCTGCAACAGATCATTGTGGAGTACAGGTCTCAACTCCACGTACGTACTTGTCCGAACGTTACACAGAATTATGGCTATCACAAGGGTGAGAAACGGCTTATGTATTTCGTTAACGCAATTAACTTCAAGCTAACGTACAGGGCGCACGTATTAAAAAGCTATGGCCAAGTTTTCAGGGCACATTCTTCACACATAGAAGAATACGGTAAATGAAGATGAGTCGTGAAAAGCTTTATTTCCACTTTACAGCTCATTTTCTACAACTGTTCATAGTAATCGTGGAATTCCAACATTACGTTGGCAGAACTGTCAGCAACTGTATTCTACCTCATTATTTCTTTACCTTTATATCTCAGCTGTACTGATAATTTGGTTTAATGGTGATTAGTTTCTAAAGGTTCCACTCATTTCCGAACATTTAACTGAGTGACTCCGAAAGGATTAATGAAATAACATTTGTAAATTTTGAAATAGCTAAAAATGTACAAATGCTGTTTCATTAATTATTTCAGAGTCATTCTGTTAATCTCTCGACAGTGAACGGACACATTCGAAACTAGTCACCGATAACCAAGATTATCAGTGTAACTGTGACAGAAAAACTGGGAAACAGTACGTTAATTGTGGGGCACACAGGTCGAAAGAGTCAGCATCTAGAAAAAAACTCTCTTGATGGTCGCTTTTGGATAGTAGATTCTGTATCACATGCATTATATATCTTTCGTGGTACATGAGGTCTTACGCAACCAACTGGATACAACAAGATCTAGCGACGTCCCTGAAACATATGAGAGTTTGAAAAAACAGATATAATACTTATGGTTCAAACCGGTAACACCATTTTTTTTTACACATAAGACTGTGCAGCCTATTATGACTTCCTAATGGCTACGTTGAACTTACCATGAATTTCTTCGCCATCCATACTGTCATTTTTTCCTTGAATGATGAGCATACATTTTTTTGGCATTACTAGTGTGGTCCATTATTTGAATTAAAAACCGTCTTCCTTCCAGTTTATTCTTTTACTAGCCATGCGTTTCATTTTAGTGGGGCATCTTCCGATTGTGTTTAGTGATAACAAAATAAGTAAAAATTAAGGAACCGTTTCAGCATGCACGATTCGAAATGCAAACAAAGAATTGTCACTAACCTTAAAAATTTCCTTTTATAACAATTTAAAAACTATGAAACGGCCCTGTGCAAGACTGAAGCATGCGTCAAATCAGATAAATAAGCAAAGTCCTAGTCAAAAACAGTTAATATAATATTGCGTAACGACGGGACAGAATGTTAAATAAATGATCAGACTGAACGAAACATATCTTAGTGGTACCAGCAGACCAGAATAGTGCAATGACTGGACCACACTCACAAAGCAGTATACAAAATTGAACACAATACACAGCGATGCTGCTGCAACTTCACGGCAGGAACAAGTGGACACACAGGCGAGCAATGGAACGAGGCTTGCATACAACGACTGCAGAGGACCCACTAAGATGGCGCTCATACCAGTTACATGACTTCCAGCATATATATCGTCTACAAAAACGTCTAAAAATTGTTAAGCAAAGAGCCGTTTCAAGGAATTTAAAATGTCGAAAATTTAAAGAGCCATAATGCGTAAACGAAAGAAAAGCGAAGAAAGGAACAAAATAGAACGACAGTTTCCAAACATTGAGTGGACTGAGATTTGGAAAAACGTTAGTTCTAGTGTGCTCACGTCTAATATAAAAACGTCATGGTACAAGACAGTTAACGACATAACATCAATGACAGACTGTACACAATCGGACTTCGTGAAACAAACTTGTGTCAACAATGCCATCTAGTTGACACAGTAATTCATAGATACACTTGCAGTAGTCACATGAATAATTGAAAGTGGATCTGGGAGCTAACAGCTCTGATTACAAGGACATCCCCTGAGAGTATATCGCTGTCATTGATAATCATGCCTGAAGCACGCTATTTTCCAGAGGTAAAAATAAGGCTGTGCACTGGTTGGTGGGAAGTTTTGTTAATTACGTCATTAACAATCTAGGATCCGACAGCACCATAGAGTTCAAGGTACATATACTGTGTGAATACCACGAAATTAGAAAAAGTTCGGTAATATGTTAAAATTATAATTGAAACAATGGGTACTGGTCAACATAAAAAAAGAAAACTGTGTTGAGAGTGATGTATTGTAGTTACCTTAAGGGTATGGTTTAAGTTTTTACTGTAAATTTTTGGTGTGTGGTTTTTCTACTTCAGAAAGTATTTTTTGAAATTTTATAAGCTCATGTGCATAACTTACGTGACAGTCAGACTGTGTGGCTAATAGAGTCAAACACATAATTTGTTTATAGTATAAATATGAAAACTGACAGTTTGTATGTAAATGTCGTTATCGATTGGTTAAAACCATGAGATTCTATCTGATATAATGTAATACTCAATGACTGGCAAATTGCCGTGTTCACTTTTGCACTGTGATGTGTAAGTCTGTATTCCAATGAAAGATCTATTATATAGGTCTGATCACTTCAGATAATTAACATTCCATAAATATCCAGAAAGTGTATTTGGAAGGCTAGGCAACTTTATAACATCTGTTTTCCGCCATTCTCAAGTATTTAAGAGAGCGTCTAATATGATTATTAAATTTTTTATGTGCGATGGGCATAAATCTTCCATATTCACTATAAGTTTTGGTGACTTCCATACTATTGTGTAAAATGCTCATAGCTAGGCTGGCTGAGCTGAGAAGGTTAAAGACCAGTTTCTTCCCTTAACCTGTCTCCCACGCAGATGATTTCCTTGTGTACATTAATATATTAAAAATTATCCTAAAAACTTGCTGATATCCTTCATAAAGTGCTATTTATGCTTCTGTAATGATTGGAGCACATGTAGTTGAAAGAGCAGTTTTTTTTATTTATTTATGTCTGAAGAAGTCTGAATGTCTTAAAAAAACTTTTCTTGATGATCAAAGTAATTCTTTCTGGTAATTTAGTCAGTAACACAATCTTCCGTTGTATTTCTTTAACATCACCATAACTGCAATGATCAGACTGTTTCATTTCATGTATAACATGTGTGCGTGTTTAGTACATGTAATTACTACGTATTTGGAATGTGTAATATTGTTCCTTAAATATTTTTTTAAGAAATATCAGATAGAGCGTCTGCCATGTAAGCAGCAGCAGTAGAGCCCGGGTTCGAGTCCCGGTCTGGGCTCACATTTACAACTGTCCCCGATGATATTTGTCAACCCCTGTAAGCAGCTAATGGTCTGGCTTTCAGTGTCACTACACTCTTCGAGAGCTGCAAGTTCACCAATTGCATCTGTTCTTTCCGAAATATTCGAAACAACAGATACCATCTTCATACATATCAGAAAGTCTATGTCCGTACAGTGACTGATAAAGTAATATTGACCCATAGGAATAAATAATTCGTTTTTCGAGTATTGTTTTTCGAATAATTTCTAACACTGCGACTATCACCTGTGTTTCTCCAGCTCTGGGTTGACAGTGGGTCTGTGATAGTTGTAATATTGATGTAGTTTCTTTCCAAACCGTAAAGACTGGTGGATGTCCATCTCAGTATCTGACTGGCCCATCAGTGATAACAATCGCTAATGTGCGTGTTAAGAGCTACTGAGTTACAGAATATGCAGAGGTAATACGGAAACGATATCCATTTAAGATATAACGGGATAAAATTATACCTACAAGTAGAAACAAAAGGATACTAAGCAGTGTTGTTATGTATAAAACGAATACCACTAGCACAAAAGTAGTTTCTGCACTGAGTATATGTTCAGAGAGTACAGCGTCAACGGAAGTAGATCTACAGGCACTGCGTAAACAAAAGAAGATGCTAACTAAGAGAATGAAAATGGAAGGCTGCAGTGGTTAAGGAGCTCTAAACTTTCACGCCGTCAGCTGTACGAATGTAAACGTCGTGTGACTAGGGCATCCCGTCGGGGAGACCGTTCGCCGGGTGCAAATCTTTCGATTTGACGGCACTTCGGTGACTTGCGCGTCGATGGGGATGAAACGATGATGATTAGGACAACAAAACACCGTCCCTGAGCGGAGAAAAATCTCCGAGCCAGCCGGGAATCGAACCCGTGCCCTTAGGTTTAACATTTTGTCGCGCTGACCACTTTTTTTTTTTATCGATGTAGTTCGTTGCGTTTGGTCTGGGCGGACGTCACAAGACATCCGTTGAAGTTGATCGTTGATTCTTTGACTCAGTCTTTTTATTACAGAGAGCACGAAGCCCTCTGACCGAACACGCTGAGCTACCGTGCCGGCTACCTCTCAGCTACAGGGGGCGGACAGCTGTACGAATATAATGCAGAGTATCAAGAGCTACAAGTGTGAATAGTCTACACCGTTCTTGTGAATGTCTGTAACACTATACGTGGTTTCGGACAATCGTACTGGCGGAAATGTTAAAAGTAGTCGTTTCGTTCAGAGGCGTAGGTGAGTACTCAGCACCGAACTTCACATTTAGAGTAGATATTCCTCCCCCCCCCTCCACCCCCCCCCCCCCCCATCCACACAGCTAGAAATTTCCTAGTTTGCTTTAATGCCCATAAGTATGAGACCCTTTTCCCTGTCGTCAAAGTTGTCAAATATGTAGTGAGTAAACACTCAACAGTACGTTATCAGTGGCTAGCAGCTCTCAACGTAAAATATCTACCCAACGATCAGAATCTCCATCCAGGATTTCTGAGCATTGGTCTCCAGTAGAATTCCTCCCCTATGTCAAATGTGGCCCTAGACAGCATTAGTTGAACGTTTATTATACGAGGGTGAATTGAAAAGTGTTTGTTCCCATTGTTTATAAGTCTAAATGAGGTACACATAGGTAATTACAAGTACACGTACTATTCTGACTACCTTACACTACTTTTCCACGTAGTCCCCACATAGGTTCAGACACTTGTCCCATCGCAGTACTGAATTTCAGATGCCCCCCTGGTAGAATTCGTCCGGCTGTCTTTGGGGCCACCGTCGGACTGCTGTCTTGGCTTCATCGCTCCACGTGAATCAATTTCTTGCCAGGAACTTCTTCAGCAGACGAAAATGTGAAAATCACAAGGAGCGACGTCCGAACAGTATGGTGATCGGTCCCAATTATCTCAGTGTAATGACAGGAGGTTGTCTACTGCTCTGATTGCCACACGGTCTCACATTGTAGTGGAGGGTATTGACGCTGTCCACATCGAGAATCCCTCTGCAATTCTTCCTAATGGTGCCCCGCAGTCGTCAAAGCGTGGAACAATAAGTCGACGTTGATGGTCGCGGTCCACGGCGATCCCAAAAGACCATTAACATCGCTTTCCTAACAGATGGCACTGAATAGAATTTTTTTGACATAGCAGAACCCGGATGTTTCCACTTCATGCTATGCTGCTGCGATTCCGGTGCGAAATACAATATCCACGTTTCATCACCATTAACAGTGCAGTCCATAAAACTGTCATTCTCCTCGGCATATCGTTACAGATAACTCAATGAAGCAATCATTCGCTTGCCTTTCACAATACTATCCAACTGCTTAGACACTCGTACCCTAAGGACCCGTTAACGATGCCGTAAACACTCCGAAAGGAAAGCCAACTCTCGAGAAATGTCCTTTAGGTGCACTCGCCGATCCGCTTTCACCATTGCATCCATGCCTTAAATGTTGTCGTCAGTAGCGACGAATGTGGTCTGCCCGAACGCTCATTGCTTCCACGGCCTTGTGCGAAGTCACAATACCACCGCCTCACACTTCTCAAAGCGAGACACTTTTTCTCGTACGTGGGTTGCATTTCTCCGTAGGCTTCGATGGCTGTTTGACCCTCGCTCCATATAAAACGAATCACGTGCTGGTACACCGTGGACGAGTGAGTCACAGCTGCCATCTTCAACAATAGACAGCATCACCGTGCCGCGGAGCTACCGGCAGATAAGGCCGGGCTGGTCCAAGAAAGGTTCATAGCTGGGAATTGATGTGCTGACTTCGCATTTACGGCCATAATTTTCTGATTCACTTTCGTGGTTTATAAAAACATGATATTATGTAGCTAGCAGATCTTATTTTATAATTTTATAACCAAAGCACAGTCTAGACAACGATTTTTATCGTTAGGGCTAATTTGGGCGGAATTAGGATGTTATCAGATGTAAATTAGTGGACTGATGCTATAGCCATCTTCCCCCTTAATGTGTACAGAAAACACACATTGAGAACAATAAGACTGATTCAGATACTGAGAAGTTCATATAATAACAGTGAATTTTTAACGTTAAATTGTATCACAGTAAAAGCATAGCATTACCGAATCACACCATAAACACTACAATAATAGTTTTCCATTCTCTTCATTCTGCGCAGAACCTTATCAATCCTTACCTTATCAATTCACCTAATTTCCAACATACGTCCGCAACACCACCTCTCAAATATTTCAGTTCTCTTCTTTTCCGTCTTTTCCGGTTTTGCCACAGTCCATGTTTCACTACCGTACAATTCTGTGCTCCAAACGTCTATTCTCAAAAATTTCTTCCTCAAATTATGACCTTTGTTTCATATTAATAGACTTCTCTTGGTCAGGAATGCCATTTTTACCTAATCTCCTTTTAACCTCCTGCTTGCTCCGTCGGCCATGTGTTATTTTACTGCCTAGGTAGCAGAATTCCTTAACTTCGTCGACTTCATGACCATCAGTCCTGATGTTAAGTTTCTGCTGTTTTCATTTCTGCTACATCTCGTTACTTTCGCCTTTCTTCGATTTACTCTCAGTCAATATTCCCTACTCATCAGACTGTTCATTCCATTCATCCGATCCTGTAATTCTTCTTCACTTTCACTCAGGATAGCGATGTCATTAGCCAATCGTACTATTGATATCCTTTCACCTCGAATTTTAATTCCACTCTTGAACCTTTCTTTTAGATGGATCACTGCTTCTTCGATGTATTATTGAACAGTATGGGCTAAAGACTATGTTCCAGTTTTACACTTTTTTTAATCCCAGCGCTTCGTTCTTGGTCTTCCATTATTATTACTCCCTCTTGGCACTTGTACATGTTGTGTATTTATTACCCGTCTCTTCCTATAACTTACCCCCACTTTCCTGAGA
The DNA here is from genome assembly GCF_021461395.2 of Schistocerca americana. NCBI lineage: Eukaryota > Metazoa > Arthropoda > Insecta > Orthoptera > Acrididae > Schistocerca > Schistocerca americana. Next base: position 242,488,769 of record NC_060119.1, on the reverse strand, counting down.
ATTCCGAACATCTTAAAACATTTTACATTGCGGAACGTCTTTTCCAGGTAAATAAATCCGAGTAACGTGTCTTGATTTCTCTTTAGTCTTGCTGCCATTAGAAATCGCCAATTCAGAACTGCCTCTCTGGCGTCTTTACTTCTCGAAACCCAAACTGGTCGTCGTCTAACACACCCCCAGTTTTCTTTTCCATTCTTCTGCATGTTATTCTTGTCAGCAGCTAGGATGCATGAACTGTTAAGCTGATTGTACGATAATTCTCGCACTTGTCTGCTCTGGTCGTCTTCGGAATTGTGTGGATGGTATTTTTACGAAAGTCAGTTGGTGTATCGCCAGTCTCATACATTCGGCAGACCATCGTAATTGGTCGTTTTTTTGCCACTTCCCCCAATGATTTTAGAGATTCTGATTGGAATGTTACCTATCCCTTCTGCCTCATTTGATCTTAAGTCTTCCAAAGACTTTTAAATTCTGACTGTAATGCTGGATCCCCTATTTCGTCTACATCGACTCCTGTTTCTTCTTCTATCACATCAGACATGTCTTTGCCCTCATAGCGGCCTTCCATGTACTCTTTCCACATATCCACTCTCTCCTGTACATGTAACAGTCGAGTTCCCATTTAACTCTTAATGTTGCCACCTTTACTTTTAATTTCACCAAAGGTTGCTTCAACTTTTCTATATGCCGAGTCAGTCCTTCCGACAATCATTTCTTTTTCGATTTCTTCAGATTTGTGATTCAGCTATGTCGTCATAGCTTCTCTGCTGTTCCTATTTATTTCATTCGTAAGCTACTTGTATTTCTGTATTCCTGAATTTCCCGGAACATTGCCGTATTTTCTACGCCTTACAATCCAGTATCTGATTTTGGAATCTTTGTCTGACCATGATGGAATCTAACAGAAATTTTCCTGTATCTCCTGACCTTTTCCAAGTATATCTCCTTGTCTTGTCATTCTTGAACAGAATGTTCGCTATTGCTAGCTGGAATTCAAAAATGGCTCTGAGCGCTATGGGACTTAACATCTGAGGTCATCAGTCCCCTAGAACTCAGAACTACTTAAACCTAACTAACCTAAGGACATCACACACATCCATGCCCGAGGCAGGATTCGAACCTGCGACCATAGCAGTCGCGCGATTCCGGACTGAAGCGCCTAGAACCGCACGGCCACCGCGGCCGGCTGCTGGAATTCAATGTAGGACTCAATTAGCCTTTCTCCTCTCTCTTTCCTGGGACCAAGCCCATATGCTCCCGTAACTCTTTCTTCTACTACTTCCCCTACAACCGCATTCCAACTATTAGATTTTCATCTCCCATTGGAGGCCGCGGTGGCCGAGCGGTTCTAGGCGCTTCAGTCCGGAACCGCGCGACTGCTACGGTCGCAGGTTCGAATCCTGCCTCGGGCATGGATGTGTGTGATGTCCTTAGGTTAGTTAGGTTTAAGTAGTTCTAAGTTCTAGGGGACTGATGACCTCAGAAGTTAAGTCTCATAGTGCTCAGAGACATTTGAACCATTTGAACCATCTCCCATTGCGTACTGGATTATCCGACCAATATCCTCATATACTTTCTCTGTCTCTTCATATTCAGCTTGCGACGTCGGCATGTGTACCTGAATCATCATTGTTGGTATTGGTTTGCTGTCGATGAGAATGACCCTGCCACTGTGCTGTTAACGTAACTAGCTTTCTGTCCTATCTTCCTATTCATCCTACTTCCGTTATACCATTTTCTGCTGCCATTGACATTACCCAACACTCATCTGACCAGAAATGCTTGTCCAAAATATGCTGATTGTGGCTGACGATAATTGAGTTTTGATGACGCGCACCACCTGATCATGGTGATGTCCACACACTTTTGATCTGTATATGGCGCTGTGGGAAAAAATACGTGATCTTCCCTTTTATAGATTATAATACTTTTGGGAGCTGCTATACCATGAACAGTACATGTCAGTCTTGAAGACTGATGTGCGCTACTCTCGTTCATTGCAAATGGAAACTCATCGCATCTGTAGCCCATCACCTCTGCCCCCCTTCCCTCCCCCAGATAAAGCACGCGAGTCCACCCTCGCCGCCTCGGCAGCCGCCGCCCCCGCGTGGGCGTTGCGGGGTGCAGTGCCAGCAGAGCCCGGCCCGTTGTTTTACAAGTGGCGGACCCCGTAATTAGCCGGCGGTAAATCTCGCCGCCTATCGGATGACACAGCTCTAAATTAGAACGGAGCGGCCGCTCGTCACGTGATCATCGGTCTCGGCCGCAGGGCGCTGTTAGAGAGGGGTGGGGGGGGGGGGGGGGGGTCGTGGGGGCGGGAGTCCCGCTCTTCATTAGGACGCGTGTCGCCGCTCGCTCAGCACTGGGCCGATCGCCTGCGCGGACACTTGGCGTGACACGCTAGGTGGGGCAGATGCTCCGCACTTACCCGCTGCACACAACTACTTAGTCACCGTGAATTACATAACTTGCACTATTAATGTGCATCTGTACTCCGCAAGTCTTGATGTTAGTATTTTGCTCACTAAACTCCGTCATTTTCCTGAAAATAACGGCCTACTCTGAAATGACGTACAGGGTGGTCATAATTAAAGTGCAGCTATTCACGGAGGTCCAGTGTGAGTTATAATTATAGTACCGACAGCGAAACATGGTTGATATGCTAAAGCGTTAATGTGGAACCACTTTTTGCTGGAAAAAAGTTAGTTCCAGTTTTGACCACCAGGTGCAAATCTGGCATTTTAGGTTGTTTGTATGACGATATGGCAGCCATGCTGTCATTTAACAAGCCATAACGTGAGCGAGCAGTGTGGTTGTCGAGAAGAGAAATCGTGCGCTGTTGGTGAACCTCTTGTATGTGAACGGCATCTATTACAGTGCAGCCGACTGATATGCCTTGAGAGGTGTCCGATGCCATTAAGCGGTTGAAAGAAGATGATAATGAATTTAGAAAGCACGAGTGAGTTTGGCGAGGTACCTGAAAAAGGAAGGGGTTCTATCCCGGTGGAAGCTACTGCAACTGGCCGTGCAGCACGTGCCCCGCATAGTTTTAGTGTTCGTGCAGTGTCACGAGAATTGTCCACCCCATGGTTAAGAGTACAGAACGTTTTGCGATCTGTTTTACAATGGTACCTGTAAAAGATCTAGACAGAGCAGAAATTGAAACCTTATGATCTGCAACAACGTTCTGAATTTGCTCTTAGGTTTCTAGCACAAACGAAGTTAATGGTATGTGGCCAGGCAATATTCTATGAAGTAACGAGGCACACTTCACACTACATTGACCAGTGAATACACAGAAGTGCCTAATTTGGAATACTGTTACACCACGTGTTATGTACGAAAAGACATCGCACCTACCTCATGTGATTGGATGGTCTGGATTCATAAGCACCTCTATTCTCGTTCCGATCCTCTTTGCGAAGAATACACCCAGAGGGCCTGTCAGGTTTACCGTGACATCTGCACAATCGAGACCTCCTTGTATAGCATATGATTCTTGCTTTGCAAGAGCGCAACTGTGTGCAAAACCACCGCTTTGATGCGAGATGGGCAACACCTCATATCGCTCGCACAGTGAAATATTTGCTTAATGCAGTCGTCCACAAGCGTGTTATTTCTAGAGGTTTTCGAGGAGGATGACTGCAGGTTCACCTGGTCTGAAACCATGTGACTTTTGGCTTTGGGGATGTCCGAAATAACGCGTTTACCAGGCACACGTCCCATCTCTACCTGATCTGATGGCTAGTACATAGGAACATGCTGCTCAGATTCCACCAGAACTGCTGCGAGCATCTGTTGATCACGTAGTTTTACCGATAATTCAAATGGCTCTGAGCACTATGGGACTCAACTGCTGTGGTCATAAGTCCCCTAGAACTTAGAACTACTTAAACCTAACTAACCTAAAGACATCACACACATCCATGCCCGAGGCAGGATTCGAAAGCGGTCGCGCGGATCCAGACTGTAGCGCCTAGAACCGCTCGGCCACTACGGCCGGCCTTTTACCGATGCATAATGGCGTCTACGCCTCTGGTGTCCATATTATCAAATTGTGTGAGCCGCGGTTAATAAAAAATCAACATTATGCCTTTCCCACTTGCTTGTCCTTTTCTGCCAACGACCCATACTTAAGCCATTATATATGGGAACATTTCTACACGTTTTTCTTGCATTCACTGCGTTAGATTTTGCATCCAGTAGCCAAAGCTGGAACTAATTTTTCCAGCGTAAATCGATCCCACATAACACAATAGCGTATCTACCAAGTTTCGCTGCCACACCATAATTACAGCCCACACTGGACCTCTTTGGGTTTGCATACTCGGTATAACGCGATTAAACACGGAAAAGCTGTTTAAAAGATGGTTTGCACTGTATTTGTTCCATGAACGATGGACCCTGCCATTGGTGTGGAGACTTGTGTGCGACAACGATACAGATAGCCGTACCGTAGGTGCATCCACAACATAGGGGTTCGGACCTCCGGACGGGGACTAATCATAAGGATCGGAGTGTGAAATGTCAGTTCCCCCAATCAGGTAGATAGGTTAGAAAATGTAAAAAGGAGAATATATAGATTAAAATTGTAAGGAACGTTCAGAAAGAAACGAGCCGGAGGCATAATTTCAGAAACCAGTACCTGTATGTTAGAAGTATTGACCCTGACTGTTGGGACACTTGTCCCACTGTGACACATGGCAATGAATGGCTATCTCATAAAATTCCCGGGGCTGTAATGTGAACCGGTTCCGCCTGTACAGCTGGACATCGTCATCCGAGGGGAATCTTTTGACCCTGAGAGCCTTTTTAAGGGGATCAAAAGTGATGTAATCATAGGGAGAGAAGTCCGGACTGTATGGAGGGTGGCCGAGAACATCCCATTTGAAATTCTGCAGGAGTGCCGCGACTGAGGTGGCCGTATGAGGCTTTGCATTGTCGTGGAGCAGGTTGACCCCACGGGTGAGAGTGCTGGTCGTTTAGATTTGATCGCTTGGCGAAGGGTGGTCAAGGTTTGCGAGTAACGCTGGGCATTCACTGTTGTCCTGTGCTGCAGGAAGTGAATCAGAAGGGGGGCATCTTGGTCAAAGAAGAACGTCAGCATAACCTTTCCTACACTCCTGTTGACCACGACGTTCAGCTGTACGTGCGGAACTGGTTCACAACGCAGCCCCGAGAATATCATGAGACAGCCATTCACCGCCTTGTGTCACAATGGGACAAGTGTCTCAACAGCCAGGGTCTATACTTCTAACATACAGGTAATGGTTTCTGTAATTATGCCTCCGGCTCGTTTCTTTTTGAACGCCCCTTATAGATATAGTGAAAATTAGCGAAGTTCGGCGAAAGGGGACAGGACTTGTGGTCAAGTGAATACAGGATTTAAATACAAAATCAAATGGATGTATCCAGGAAAAGGTTTAATAATGCTTAAGAAGACAGGAAAGTAGTTAAGCTACTCTGAACAGCACAGCGAACGCATTATTGTAGCCAACATAAACACGTAGCCCACACTCACAACAGCAATACAGGTTTCTATGCCAACTAGCTCTGAAGATGCTGAAGAGATTGAAGAAACGTATGACGCGGTGAAGGAACTTATTCAGATAGATAGTTAAGGGAGACAAAAATTTGACAGTCATATGGGACTGGAAATCGATAGTAGGAAAAGGAAGAGAAGGAAAAATTGTAGAAAGGGAAAAGAAATGAATGAGGAGGCCGCCTGGCAGGATTTTGCACAGAGCATAATTTCATTATTGTTAACACGTGGTCCTAAACGTGGAAGAAACCTAGAGACACCGGAAGGTTTCAGACTGCTTCTATAATACTAAGACGGAGATTTCGGAACCAGATTTTAAATTGTAAGACAATTCCAGGGGCAAATGTGGATTCCGAGCAGAATTCAGTAGTTATGAACTGTAGATTAAAACTGAAGAAATGACGAGAAAGTTGGAAATTGAGGAGACGGGACCTGGCCAAACTGAAGGAACCAGTGGTTGTTGAGAGTTTCAGAGGGATCCTTAGGGAACGATTGACAAGAACAGGGGAAAGGAGTATAGCAGAAGAAGAATGGGTAGCTTTGAGAGATGAAATTGTGAAGACAGCAGAGGGTCAAATAAATACACTACTGGCCATTAAAATTGCTACACCAAGAAAAAATGCAATTGATAAACGGGTATTCATTGGACAAAAATATTATACTAGAACTGAATTGTGATTACATTTTCACGCAATTTGGGTGCATAGATCCCGAGAAATCAGCATCCAGAACAATTACCTCTGGCCGTAATAACGCCCTTGATACTCCTGGGCATCGAGTCAAACAGAGCTTGGATGGCATGTACAGGTACAGTTGCCCATGAGCTTCAACACGATACCACGGTTCATCAAGAGTAGTGACTGGCGTATTGTGATGGGCCAGTTGCTCGGCCACCATTGACCAGACGTTTTCAGTTGGTGAGAGATCTGAATAATGTGCTGGCCAGGGCAGCAGTCGAACATTTTCTGTATCCAGAAAGGCCCGTACGGGACCTGCAACATGCGGTCGTGCATTTTCCTGCTGAAATGTAGGGTTTCGCAGGGCTCGATTGAAGGTTAGAGCCACGGGTCTTAACACATCTGTTCAAAGTGCCGTCAATGCGAACAAGAGGTGACCGAGACGTGTAACCAATACCATCACACCGGGTGATACGCCAGTATGGCGATGACGAATACACGCTTCCAATCTGCGCTCACAGCCATGTCGCCAAACACGGAAGCGACCGTCATGTTGTTGTAAACAGAACCTGGATTCATCCGAAAAAATGACGTTTTGCCATTCGTGCACTCAGGTTCGTCGTTGAGTACACCATCGCAGGCGCTTCTGTCTGTGATGCAGCGTCAGGGGTAACCGCAGCCATGGTCTCCGAGCTGATAGTTCATGCTGCTGCAAACGTCGTCGAACTAATCGTGGAGATGGTTGTTGTCTTTCAAACGTCCCCATCTGTTGACTCAGGGATCGAGACGTGGCTGCACGATCCGTTACAGCCATGCGGATAAGATGCCAGTCATCTCGACTGCTAGTTCTAGTGATACGAGGCCGTTGGGATCCAGCACGGCGTTCCGTATTACCCTCATGAACCCCCCGATTCCATATTCTGCTAACAGTCATTGGATCTCGACTAACGCGAGTAGCAATGTTACGATACGATAAGCCGCAATCGCGATAGGCTACAATCCGACCTTTGTCAAAGTCGGAAACGTGATGGTACGCATTTCTCCTCCTTACACGAGGCATCACAACAACGTTTCACCAGGCAACGCCGATCTACTGCTGCTTGTGTATGAGAAATTGGTTGGAAACTTTCCTCATGTCAGCACGTTGTAGGTGTCGTCACCGGTGCCAACCTTGCGTGAATGCTCTGAAAAACTAATAATTTGCATATCACAGCATCTTCTTCCTGTCGGTTAAATTTCGCGTCTGTAGCGTGTCATCTTCGTGGTGTAGCAGTTTTAATGGCCAGCAGTGTAATAAGACAAGGCTTAGTAGAAACCCTTGGGTAATACAAGAGATACTGAATTTAACTGATGGAAAGAGAAAATATAAGAATGCACTAAATGAAGCAGGTGAAAGGGAATACCAACTTCCAAAAAATGGGATTAACATGGAGTGCAAAATGGCTAAGCAGGAATGGCTAGAGGACAAACGAAGGGATTTAGAGGAATGTGTCACTAGGGGAAAGATGGAAGCTGCCTACAGGAAAATTAAAGAGGCCTTCGGAGAAAAGAGAAGCAGCTTTTTGAATATGAAGATCTCAGATGGAATATCAGTCTTATGCAAAGAAGCAAAAGGTGAAGGTGGAAGGAGTATACAGAGCTTGTATACAAGGAATATGCATTTGAGGACAGTATTAGAGAACTGAAAAGGGACGTAGGTGATGATGAGATGGGAGATATGATACTACGAAAAGAATTTGACGGAGTACTGGAAGACCTAAATCGAAACAAGGCCCTGGGAGCTGACAGTATTCCTTTAGAACTACTGATAGCCTTCTAAGCGAACCATGACAAAACTCTTCCATCTGCTGAGCAAGATATTTGACTTAGGCGAAACACCCTTGGATTCAAGAAGAATTCCCCAGAAACAGATGTGAATATTATCGAACTATAAGTTCAATAAGTCATGGTTGCAGGATACTAACACGATTCTTCACAGAAGAATGGAAAAAATGGGAGACACCGACGTAGGGGAAGACCAGTTTGGTGCCCAGAGAAATGAAGGAACACGCGAGCTAATACTGATCCTTCGACTTCTCTTAGAAGATAACTTAAAGAAAGGCACACCTACATTCATAGTATTTTCGGACTTAGAGAAAGCTTTTGACTCTGTCGACCGGAGTACTCTCTTTGAAATTCAGAGGATATTAGGGGTAATATACAGGAAGTGAAAGGCTATCTACAACATGTAAAGAAACTGGATGGCAGTTATAAGAGTCGAGGGGCATGAAAACGCAGCAAGGTGAGAAGGGAGTGAGACATAGCTGTAGTCTATCCGCACTGTTCCCGATGTTATTCAATTTGAACATTGAGCTAGCAGTAAGGTAAATCAAAGAAAAATTCGGAGAAGGAGTTAAATATCGGGAAGAAGAAATGAAAACTTTGAGGCGCGCTGATAGCGTAGTATTTCTGTCAGAGACAACAAAGGACTCGTGAAAGTAGTTGAACTTAATGGACAATGTCTTGAATGGTGGATACAAGACGAACATCAACAAAAGCAAAACAAGGGTAGTGGAATGTAGTCCAATTAAATCAGCTGATGCTGAGGGAATCAGATTAGGAAGCGAGATATCTAAAGCAATAAATAAGCTGAGCTATTTGGGCAGTAAAATAACTGATGATAAGCGAGGTAAAGAGGATGTAAAATGTAGACTGTCATTTGAAAAAAAGCGTTTCTGAAGAAGAGAAATTTCTTAATGTCGAGTATAGACGGCCGGTGAGGGGTGGCCGAGCGGTTCTAGGCGCTTCAAAAAAATGGTTCAAACGGCTCTGAGCACTATGCGACTTAACTTCTGAGGTCATCAGTCGCCTAGAACATAGAACTAATTAAACCTAACTAACCTAAGGACATCACACACATCCATGCCCGAGGCAGGATTCGAACCTGCGACCGTAGCGGTCACGCGGTTCCAGACTGAAGCGCCTTTAACCGCACGGCCACACCGGCCGGCTAGGCGCTTCAGTCCGGAACCGCGCGACTGCTACGGTCGCTGGTTCGAATCCGGCCTCGGGCATCGATGGGTGTTATGTCCTTAGGTCAGTTAGGTTTAAGTAGTTCTAAGTGTAGGGGACCGATGACATCAGATGTTTAAGTTCCATAGCACTTAGAGCCATTTGAACCATTTGTCTGACAGTTGCTATGACTTTCAGAGGTTATAGTACGGATCAAAACAAGAAGCAAACTCGAGTAAACAAGGGCTGTAAAATGCATACATTAAGAGCTGTGAGCATTTGTTCATCTTAGATACTATGAAACATTTGTCTTTTAATGCAAGTTTTTGAGAAGAGTGTGAACCAAAACCAGAAAAAAACATCCACTAAATACGGGCTGTAAAATGTTTACCTTAGGAGCTATGAGCACTTGTTCACGCCGGCCGGGTGGCCGAGGGGATCTAGGCGCTACAGTCTGGAACCGCGCGACCGCTATGGTCGCAGGTTCGAATCCTGCCTCGGGCATCGATGGGTGTGATGTCCTTAGGTCGGTTAGGTTTAAGTAGTTCTAAGTTCTAGGGGACTGATGACCTCAGAAGCTAAGTCCCATAGTGCTCAGAGCCAGCACTTGTTCACCTTCAATACTGTGAAACAGCACTTCACTTCTACTACGCAAGTGCCCATAGGTATTAAGGTATGCATTTTAGAGGCTATGTTTACGAGACTTTTCCCTTGTTTTTGTCCATACTACCATTTATGGTCCCTCACCTCAGATTGATAAATTCTCTACCATTATTGAAAATTTGTAACATCACCAAGAAATTACCCTGTACGTCGCTCCGTTTTCTCTTCAAAAATCACCTTCTGCAGTTTCTCACTTGATATTCCCTCAGTATACCCTGCATACTGCGTGTGTAATAGCTATTAAAACTGACGTGGCCAGCTCTTGAGGGATATTCACAGGTCCATTATACGGTCTGCGGTGACGCTGTTAGCCAGTTGGACAAATGCGAGAGCAGATGTGAAGGGAGGTTTGGCCTGGGGCCAGCGCTACTTTCCGGCCGTCTGGAGGGCCAGTAAGAAACGCGCCGCGGCTAATACAGCAGGCAGCAGCAGCAGCGTCGGCTGCGGTACTTGAGGCGCGCCAGACGGACAGGTGTATTAATAACGCAAGCGGGCCGCCGTGCAGCTGTCCCGCCGTGTCACCGTCTTCTCTCTGAGCGACGGCCGTAATCCGAGACCCGGAGCTGGCGGGACAGCCCGTCTGCCGTCTGGTCTGCCCCACTGCAGCCACACACACTTCGTGACTCCAATTTCGCTGAAATACGGCGACCCGGCTGCTAAACTTATGAGGTCTGGAACAGTAGGTGTGCCTATTTCCCTGAGAAGAACTGAATAACCTAGTAATGACAGCGAAAACTGATAAGGGTAAAGGCACAGGGTGTTTCAAGAAGGACTTCACAGCAATGAAAATTAATATAAGTTAATTCATAGTACCTACAGAGGCGATTGTAGTGTCAATTTGTAGGGAAGTACATCAAGTTTTGTCTCTTGTAGTTCGCTAGTGCCGAATGGCACCGTAAGGAACGTTAGCGGCAGTTGCATAAAAGATGGCTGCCTTCACTGGACCTGAGAGTGCTATCTGTGTGTTTTGGTTTAAAGAATCGAGGTCGCCAACAACAGTTCAGCGTGATTTCCGTGCCAAGTACGCTAAAGATCCTCCTAGTAGGCCTACAATTTATGAGTGGCATAAATGATCTACGGAAACAGGGTGCTCAGTAAGACATGGGAAATCATCATGTTGTCCAAGCACATCTGACGACGTCTTTCAGTGAGTGAGACAACGTTTCGTCAACAGCCTACGAAATCGATCCGGCGTGCATCTCGCAAACTGCAAATCACACATACGACTGTTTGGCGTGTGTAGAGAAACGGTGTGCATTTGAAACCGCACAGATTGATGATCGTACAAGCTATAGAATCACTGATAAAATAGCCCGAAAGGACTTCTGTGCGGGTATGTTAAATCGATTACATGAGGACGAAAATTTCTTGGACAAAATCATCTTTTCTGACTGGTCGCCTTTTCACTTAAGTGGCAAAGTTAACACATATAACTGTAAGATTTTGGGGCAGTGAAAAAATGGTTCAAATGGCTCCGAACATTATGGCACTTAACTTCTGAGGTCATCAGTCCCCTAGAACTTAGAACTACTTAAACCTAACTAACCTAAGGACATCACACACATCCATGCCTGAGGCAGGATTCGAACCTGCGCCCGTAGCGATCGCGGGGTTCCAGACTGTAGCGCCTAGAACCGCTCGGCCACACAGGCCGGCTTGGGACAGTGAAAATCCACTTCAAACATTACAACATGTTTGTGATAGCCATAAACTGAAAGTTTGTTGTACTCAAGCTGCGGCATCGTCGCGAAAAAACAGTGACCCTTATGAGTAATAAGTTTCCTTTAATTTACCTCTATGGTCACAAACTTTTTGTTAACAGATTACCGGTGTCGCTCTTTAATGACCATCATCAGATCTGTTTCATAAAAATAAAGACCTAATGTACTGCAGCCATAGTGGCATCGTCAAATGTTAAACGCGGAATCAGCACCAGCATCGTCAAATACGTGTAAATAACATCACATGCACGAGTCATGTTGTCAGGAGTGCTACTGACAACATATTGATAAAAAGAATTTTGTTTGTAATGGTCCAAGATGCTACTCCAAGCGGGTGTAAAAATGAATGTGCGCAACTGAAACTCTTAAACGCTAAAATGATGATTTGGCCCTCTCTGACTACCCCCTGAAGCAGATCTTAGGATCTCTTAATGCTCTTTTTTTACATTTAAATTACAATCTAAACATAAATGAATGACGAAGGCAACTGGTACGACTAAATCAGAAATGTTGTTGTTCAATATATTTGTTATAGATTAAAATCACCCTTTAAGTGCAATTGTCTATATTTCCTAACTAAAATTATTAATCAGTTGCCCAACTCTGCTCCTTATTATGACTGCGCGGTCTAATATCACCAACGCGAAATGACTAACATCATTTGCGTACCGAACACTATAAGACACTACTTTCAAAGATGATCTAGGCTGGTGTGGAACCTCAGTGGAAATAAACTAACGTGATCACAGCTGTTCAGCTTTATAGCCCTAATAAGCCGAAGCAATTTGCAATATCACCGTATGTACTGCGTCCGGTGCGTCGATGTGATGGTTCTCGTACTCGTCTGCTACGATGGAAGAACTCCAGCCACAAATAAACGCTTTCAAACACTAGGACGGCAGAAGGTGGTTCTGCGACTAATATACTGTAATACTGTCTTCTCCTCTCTGTGTTCTACAGACGAGAAACGCGAACTCTCAAGCACAAGGACGGAGTTCTGGTGTCTCAACCTAAGTATAGCAGAAGAAGTGAGTGCTGTCAATTGCTGAACGCTGCGTACTCAACGACGACTTCCAACCCGAAGTCGAAGTCCATAATCGTATATGTTCGCAACAGTGCAGTACCTAACTGTTCTATCAATTCCCCTGAGAGCAAAGACAGAAAGTCTGTCTGTACCGACAAAGCTGATACCGAGCGACCATCACACACGGGAGCTCACAACGTAAGACCTCGTGTCTCCACCGCTGGCTTCCCAGCAAGGCTCGGCTCCGCAACCTCGTAATTCCGAAAACGAATCATATCTCGAAACCACGGAATATTCTCCGTCTCTACAGATTCTTCCGAACGCCGACCAACCATATTTTAGTCTTTTGTCGTCCAGCACGGAAAGTTTGCAAGGAAAAACCTATACTCGTACAATGGTACGCTTCTGAGTAAAACTCCTTGGAAATAACTCAGCCTGCGTGGTTTTCGAGGTGCCGCTTCCTCGTTCCTCTCATCTGCGTCCAAGATTTGCAGAATTCCCGGTTATCCTTCCGGTCCTGCTGCAATAGCGGCCGGCCGTGACCATATTGTGCTGCAGAGCTCAGGTGCCACGACGTACATCTACTTCCGGTTTTTAAGCAGGACCAACACCTGTGCGGGCCTTCCACCCAAAGCTTGAGTTCTGCCTGCCGTTTCATCTCTACTGGCGTTCCAGTCTCTACTAGTATAGGCGATCATTCATTACGCCATTCTGTTAATAAAGACACTCCGTCACCTTTCATGCAATAAGCGTTAACAATTATTTACAAGGCGTACGTGACAATGTCAGTCTCCTTTAAATATTAATATATACGATGTACAACCTATAAAATGATACCTAATTGTGGTTGTTGTTCACTGCAAAGTATGTGGATGAGTGCTTGTAAGGTACGAAATTATAGCCACCTTACAGTGGGAAACAAGCCTGCTTTTCTCTGTTGACACTGGGCATCGCATGAAAGACGGGACGAGCAGTAGCTGTTTCGGCTGACTCCAGTTACACAATAAAAAAAATGAAATTGCAGATATCTGCCGAAACACCAGAGAAAATGCTCCTGACTACTCTTAGAAGACGCCCCGTATGTATTCTGATAGTGCAGTTAAAACACCTAACTCCTTGAAGAGGTACCTGCATGACGACCACGGGAGAATACCACGTATTATTCTTACTGTTAGCTTTCGTGCTGCCAACACTTTCTTTCTAAGTGGTAAGCTAAAGTTGTAACGTACATGCAACCATTCCGCAGCGACAGTGGCTAATGCTTACGAATATGCAACAAACATGTGTAGCTAAAGCCAATATTGCCTACGATCGTCTGTGAAAATGGATTCTGTAAGCAACCTGAGCTATCAGTAAACGGAATCTAACCTCCGTAACATTGTGTGCGTGGTGTATGAGTTGCACTGTCCTTTAAGCCCTCGACAGATCGTTACATGAGAAACTTGAAACTAAAATTTCGATAAGCTATGTGACTGCTTACTTGAATATGAACTTGTAAGTGATACAGAATCTGACTTGTGCAGCGGAATTTGCTGGACTAGAGTACATGACATGTTGTGGTGAGTCAGTGCCTCTGTTTTCGCACTAAGTTTTGAAGTCACCTCTTTCGATGACTGCCTTTTTCCATGTGGTTTACAAAAATGTGCAGCAGCAGCGGCTAAAGCTTATTATTACTAACGAAAAGTCCCCTTTGAAAAATTATGAATTACTGTGCTGGTAAACCCCTTACGTTATTTTATTTTCAAACAGCTGAGCAAAACTGAACATACTCAGACATTTCTCTCTTTACGTATTCTGATCATCACTAAACTGACACACAATATTTTTAGCAATCTGACTCAATAATCCCTACAAAAGAATGACCCTGACTAACAATAACCTATACCTTTCATAAATCACTTACCTCACAAAAATCTTCGTTACTCGAACTACTGCAATACAGCGAGCGCCAATACTGCCAGCTAAATAAAAGATTCTAACTACTGAAGTCACGAACTACTGATAGGCATAGTTAGCAAATGAAAGATTTTGATAGAGAACAAACAATGTATTTACCTTAATAGTGTTCAAAAGATCAGTTCATGACATCCAGTCTTACAAATATACTGTCTCTGGTGGACACACGTCCAGATCATCCGCTCTCAAAACTCCGCCATCTCACTCACCACATCCACCACTGCTGGCGGCTCACCTCCAACTGCGCAACGCTACGCGCTGTTCACATCCAACTGCCCAACACTACAATAGCGACTATTCCAACAATGCCACCCAGCCACAGACTGCACACAGCACAGCCAGTGATTTTCATACAGATCGCTACCAACATAAAAACCTAAGCAGCCTACTTACACTAAGAATGAATTTAATAAAAATGAGTCTGCTTGGGTCCTGTTAACTACTAAATAACTTTTGAGAAGGGATTTAATTAATTAAGTCCATTTAAAACTTCAGAATCATAATGAACGTGTATTAATAATGACAATGACAAATGACATGTGTCAATAATGGCTCAGTGCCAGATTAACGAATTATTTCAATTTCAAAAGTGCAATAACATTTATTAACCACAGCATATTATTTAGATGTGGAGAATAATTATGTTGCGAATTCGGACTAACAATAACGAGCCGAACCCTGCAGTTGCTTTTGCGCTATACTTGCGGAATTTTACCTTGAGTTCCTTCAAGCGTAGTTAAGCCATCTATCTCTCTCCTGGAAATATGAATAAAATCAGGCCTTGAGTGTGGTAAAATCTGCCATCACCGACGTGAGGGCAGCGTGATGTGTCTTCTGTCTCCGAGCTCTCGACCGACAGTGCTCTTCTATTCTCGCCAGGGTTGCCAACCATAGAACTTTTTTCCTCGTACATAAACAACTAAAAATCTCGTACTTTGGCTTTCAAACCTCGTACATTTATCAAGCATTTAAAATGTTATAAAACCAAAAATGAGACTTTGAGTGTGAATTTAGCAGGCATTTGTTAATTTAAAATTTTTGAACTAAACAAATAAAATGTTACGGTGGCCATATTTTCTAGACCCAACTTCTGGACACATTACTCGCCTCGGCTGTTTGCGTCGCGGTAGGGGGAGGGGGGAGGGGGGTAATAGGCGGTGAAATGGGACATATTAGAATGCATGAATGCTTAATATCGATTAACAACTATGATATAATTTTATTTCACTACAGAATGTAACAAGGATTCACAACAGCAATAGACTTGACAGTCTTCTACAGCGCAGGCAGTACTGCATTAGAGCTATCTCACCAGACCTACTGTTATCCTGCTTCTATGATGATAAACTTGAGTGACTGACATCCCACCGATGTTTACTGGAAAATAGCTAAAGGCCATTACATGCTCAAGAGATTTGTAGAGACCTTACATGTTACTTAGTGTGGACAGTATGTCACTCTGCGTCGACCGTTTCCTCTATATGGCGTATTTTTGGTCACGCTCAGTCATCTGGGACAGACGTGCAGTTACAGAGTGCATGCAGAACTAGAATTTCTAAGATTTGAACTATTTCCTACTCGAATCTGACGTTCGTAGCTTGTGTCAGTAATGCATTCAAAATTTTCACTTTATTAATGGATAGCAGGTGATCAGGAAGGATCCTTCGAAGATAAGTATGTGAAAGCACTTTCTGCACACTCGAATCGCATTCGGGAGGACGACGGTTCAATCCCGCCTCCGGCCATCCTCATTTAGGTTTCCCGTGGTTTCCCTAAATCGCTCCAGGCAAATGGCGGGATGGTTCCTCTGAAAGGGCACGGCCGAATTCCTTCCCCGTCCTTCCCTGATCCGACGGGACCGATGACCTCGCAGTTTGGTCTCTTCTCACAAACAACCCCCGACAAAGCACTTTCTGCGTTGGGTTAGCTTAAGCATTAGCTGTACAAGCTGTTATCAGCAGCTGCACTCGCCTGTTACTAATTTTATTATGATGAGAGAGAGCGAGTGATCAAGCTACTGCACAGCCAACAATGGCAGCAGTCTTCCCGTGTCTTGACTGATCGGATAAGCATAGCTTGTGATGTGCGCTCCCATTTGTTCCTTGTCCCCCAACTGATCCAACACACTACCTGGTGTCACCCACTGCTACTTGTGTATGGGGAGGGGTGTGGGTAGTAGCGCATATCTATGCATCGTGCTACTGAAGTAGCTACAAATTATACAACAAATTTAGTAACTTTTTAACATGTTCCATTCAATACATCACCCTCTCAGGGACCAGAATCTTTTGTTTCTCTGTTCCTTTCTTTCTTTCTGTGGTACCCTGTGTTCTTCCTCAGTGTCAGAGCTATCTCCACACCAAATTTATACTAAATTACTTCAGCGGTGTAGTCGTGAAAACGTAACAGATATAGCTACTTTTACAATTAATAATGTTAGTATGGAAATGGATTAAACACTTTGAGGACTGTATAAAAACATAGTGTTCATAACATTGAACTGTATTCAATGTAACCTATCAACCGTTGAAAGCATTTTCACAAATAGATAAGATTCAAACGTTAAAGAGTAAATTCCTTCTTGAAAAAGTAGATATTTCTCGCTAATTCGCTTAATATTCTACAATTCCATAAATATCTTGTAGTATGCACTTTCTAAAGTAGCCTTTGTTCTCCATACTACAGTTCATTTAAAAAACGTAAGACAGAGTTACTTTGGCATTTATATACTGAAGTGACAGACGTCATGAGATAGCACCTAACATCATGTCGGACCTCCTTTTACCTGGCGTAGTTCAATAATTCGACGTGGCGGAGACTCAACAAGTCGTTGGAAGTCCCCTACAAAAATACTGAGCCATGCTGCCTCTATATCCGTCTACAATTGTGAAAGCATTGCCAGTATAGGATTTTGCATGAACTGACATCTCGGTTGTATCTCATAAATGTTCGACGGGATGGATACTGGGCAATCTGGGTGGCCAAATCATTCCCTTGAAATGTCCAGAAAGTTCTTAAGACCAAACGCGAATAACTGTGGCTCGTTACGTAAACTAAAGGTGGATGGAGGAGAAAGGAGAGGAAACGGAAGGGATAATTGATGTCAGATGCATCGGACTCTACGTGAGATCAGCAGCGACAAGCGAAAATGTATGCCAGACCGCGATTCTGAACCTGGGGTCGCCTGCTTATTAGGCAGTTGCGTTAACCACCAGGGACAGTGTTTATCGCAGCTGCACGGGCTATCTTGCCATGCATGCTCGAGCAGCGCCAGCAAAGACTTGGCCCGGGATGACTGCTACCGCTATGCATGGCTCTGAGTACTATGGGACTCAACTTCTCAGGTCATTAGTCCCCTAGAACTTAGAACTACTTAAACCTAACTAACCTAAGGACATCACACACATCCATGCCCGAGGCAGGATTCGAACCTAGAACCGCACGGCCACTTCGGCCGGCCCGCTATGCATGTAGCGATACTGAGTCATTGCTGAATTGCTGTATATTTTTCGTGTTTTAATGGCTCTGTTGAAACATATCGATAAAAAGAATTTCGGATTAGACTAATATGACAGCGCGCTATCCAAATTCCGATTTAAAAATAATGTTGTTTGTAATGGTCCAAGATGCTACTCCAGGCGGGTGTAAAAATGAATGTGAGCAACGACAGAGAAATGAGGTCAGGTGATCTTGGAGGATAATGTACGGGTGGTGCTAGACCTATCCATCTTGGGCCATTCTGGTATGTCAGATATCGTCTCACATTAGCAGCGAAATGTCTGTCCCTTCTTGCCATACCTCCGCACGCCCATCCAGCGGCACCTATCCACAGTCCATGTTCTCCGTGGTCGCTACTTTGAGACTGCTGCAGGATGTAAGACGCAATTCGACATCCTCACTGAAGGTCTGGATTCGTTGCCCACCGAGGTGAAGTAATTGTAGGAGCCACACTCCCACCTAGCGCCACCTTTCCGCAGGTTCTACCCATGTTCTCCATGCTCGCTAATTCGAGATTCTCGCATGATATCAGATATAATTCGGCATCCGCATTGAAGGTGTTCGATTCATTGCCCATCGAGGTGAATAAATGTCCTAAAGAACAGACAGCCCCATTCATGTAATTGTGGCCCGTTGACATGGTGCATTGTCATCCATAAAATTCCGTCACTGTTAGGGAACATGAATCGCTGCAAATGGCCTACAAGCAGCCGAACATAACCAGAGGACCCAGTAAACATGTAAACACTGCCCACACCATTGTGGAATCACCACAAGCTTGCACAGTACCTTGTTGACAACTTATGTCTATGGCTTCGTGGGGTTTGCGACACCCTCGAATCTTACCATCATCTCTTTCTTACCAACTGAAGCCGCCACTCATCAGACCATGACACCGTTTTTCACTCTTATATAGTCCAATCGGTTTGGACACAAATCCAATAGATGTTCTGCAGGCTATGTCGTGCTGTCGGTAAAGGCACTCGATTCGGTCGTCTGCTGCCATAGCCCATTTACGCCAAATCCTGCCCACTGCCCTACGACAGACACGGTCGCGGTACGTCTAACCTTTATTTCTGCCGTTGTTTCACGCAGTGTTGCTTGTCTGATAGCACTGACAACACTAAGAAAAGGCCTCTGCTCTCGGTCGTTAAGTGAAGCGTCGGCCACTGATGTGTGCGTGGTCAGCGGTAAGACCAAACATTTGGTGTTTTCGGAACACTATTGTACTGTGGATCTCGGAGTACTGAATTCCCTAACGATTTCCGAAATGGAATGTTCCATGCATCTACTCCAACTACTACTGCGCGTTGAAAGTTTGTTAATTTTCCAGGAATACTCACTTCAGAAATCTTTTTTCATGGATCACCTGAGTACAAATAACAGCTCCGCCAATGCACTGTCCATTTATACGTAGCATACGTGATATGCCGCCATCTGTATATTGTATACCACTATCCCTTTTGTCACCTCAATGTAATACTAGTATGGATTACGCAGTAATATAGTGTGGGCGCTTGGAGTCGAAGTAAAGTGATTCGCTTAGCGGAGGAGAGCTGTGGTTCCGTGTGACCGCACAATAGGCGCGATTGTCAAAACTACGGCGGCCCAACTTTCTGGGCGGAAGCGGGCGAGGTTTATCCCCGGAGCTGGACTTTAGGATGGAGGCGGAGCTGACGGTGGCGTCCTGCACGCCCTCGCGCCCACGCCTGTTATCGCTGGCGGGGAAAATTGGTCCGGCCGCAGCGGTGTGGGTCGGCGGACACGCGCCGCGTCACATCAATAGTCCAGGGCCCTCGGCCGCAGATTGAATTCGGAAAGTGGGAGCCCGCGAGCGGGAGCGGCCGTTTTAAAGAGCCGCTGATGAGACAGCGGGATAAAGACGGCGCCGGTGCCCACAAAGGCCGCTGCTGACAGGTGGCGCCGACAGCGGCCCTCGTGGGGGCGGCGGCGCGAGCCACCGTCCGGTCGCGCGCCTCCCGGCCTCTGGAGGGCTGCGTCACTCCTGGCTGCCCAAGACATGTCGCCACCACTGCGGCGCGCCCACTACCTCAACTTCTTTCTGCCGCAAGCTCATCACGTGAACGCGTAGACTGACGTTTCTTTTCCCAGTTGTTACGAATTTTCTTTATGAGTGTGTAACAACAACGACTCTGTACTATTGTACATATAAGTAATTCTTTTCATCTGATTTTACAATAAACTTGTGTAATTGATGTTCTGATTTCATTTCTTTTAGTTTCATGCCATTATTTTGAGAAAACTGTAAATAAGTTTCAATGTGAACATTAATGTTCATGTCAAATGTCAAGTAATATTGTAATAGAATTGAAATGTAACAAATGTTGAAACTGTTGTAAGATGTTTTAAGTTGTAACTGTGCGTCTGGCCCATACGTAGGCAATGTGTTAGGATATGTAGAATGCAAAACCTCGGGTGAATACCCGGTCTGTCAGAGAGCGGTAAAAGGTGGATGGCAGGCGAGCGCGGGAAAATGCGCACGGGCACTGCACGGCACAATTGGCACAGTAGTAGTTGGAATTTGGCAATTGTTAGAGCAACACCTTCTGGAGCGACGAGGCTCTCCTGGAAGACATAGCTTCACTGAACCTCGGGTATGCCGTTCCAACGCCCACACAGCATGGCAAAATTCCTTAGGCACTAAATGGAAAAATATTGCGATGCTAAGAAGAATTAAAGTGCCGATACATCAAGAGCCATAGCTGCGGTCGCATGTGTGCTCTGTGCCTCGCCATCTTGCCGTCCGCCAACCGTCGCATCGATACTAGCAGGTTGAAACTTTTAGTACTGTATTCGTATGGATCAGAGAGTGAACTGTGTTTGTTTGGTGCAATAATAACCTAAATTTTACCAGAACTTTCCCATCATTTAATTAATCTGACAAGTAACCTAGACAGGGTCCGTTCCAAACGTTGTGCAATCCGAGTGTCCCGAAATAAAAATTAAAAATTGTGTTGATAATAATTATTTGCAGAACTAGCTATATTGGAATGGTGTTTAAAGAAATATTTTGTTAATGAACCAGTAAATGAATAGCCAAAGGCTAAGGAAGTCGAAAGATAACTTTAGTATTGATATAGTAATGAAGTTTATTATTTCGAGACAGATTTAAAGGCAGTAAATAAGATGAAAAGAGTAGTAACTTATATACTGGAAATCTTGAATGAATAATAAATTCAGTAATCATTTTTTTTATAATACAGCGATCATAACAGTTTCAGGATCCCCCCCTCATCCATTTGAATTCTGAAGTGTTCTAAATTGGTTTAACCAGGAAACGTTAAGGTCAATATAAAAGTCAAAATTTATCAGTGTTTCATCTTTCTCAAAACTGACATATTGTGTGTGACATAAAAGTACAATTTTAATCAGATTAATAGACAGTATAAAATTTTGTAGTAAACATTATAGTGTAGTGTTATGTATTCATGATTTTCCATATCAGTACACAACGTGAAACTATATGTTCAATAGATTTTCTGGTTCTATAATTCTACTATATTATGCAGTGTTACAACTTGTTGTTTTGCATGAATATATACCAACTTGTACAGGGAAGAAACTCAGTTAATGTCTAATTAGGCTAGCGACCGTATTATTGTCACATTGGTAGCGTGTTCTGGTTTGCTTTTGATCCGTCCTGACGTGTAATTGCATTTCGAACTTACTTGACGCATCATTGTTATTACACAGTGGATGCAAGTCTGATTTGCCACCATTCAAGTACACGCGGTCGATATCTATGCGAAAATCCTTTCTCATAAGGTGAATCCCGCTCACTTTCCATAGCACAGGCTTGTACGAGTACTGTGTCAGGGATTCCAAGTGTTAAGAGCTCAAATGACAAGTATGCTGTTACGCTCTTTGCGAGTGTGTTCTTACTTGCGTCTCCAGATGCTCTACCTCAAATACTACCTCGTAAAACCGTCACGTTTTTCCTGCTTTTCTAACGTAGGTAATAGAGCTTGAAGTACACTCCGTCTTCAGGCCACGAGTGGCCTACCGGGACCATCCGCCCGCCGTGTCATCCTCAAAGGAGGATGCGGATAAGAGAGGCGTGGGGTCAGCGCACCGCTCTCCCGGTCGTTATGTTGACATTCTTGACCGAAGTCGCTACTATTCGGTCCTACTAGCTCCTCAATTGGCATCACGAGGCTGAGTGCACCCCGAAAAATGGCAACAGCGCATGGCGGCTTTATCGTCACCCATCCAAGTGCCGGCCACGCCCAACAACGCTTAACTTCGGTGATCTCACGGGAACCGGTGTATCTACTGCGGCAAGGCCGTTGGCCTGAGTTTGAAATAGTATGATGAAAAAGAGAGTAGCCCTGTTTGAACGTATGAAATATAGGTAATTTTCATTTTTTTTCAAGTAAAATAAAAAGTGATGCTCATTATCACAGGTGTTCTGCCTGAGGGCAGGTCTTCACATGTAGCTATCCATCCAATCCGTTTATTTCCTAACCTATGCTTATACTATCTACCATTTGGTATCTTATGCGTCGTCTTCTTTTCCTTCCATTTACCGTTCCTTCCATATCATCGATCAGAACATAATCTCTTCTCAGTCAAGCCAGTCGTATTCCTTCTTCTTGATTACATCTCTCTCCACCCATTCTTCTTAACAACTTCTCATTTCTTATTTTGTCTGCTCATTTCGTCGGTTCCGTCCCCCTCCAACTCCACATTTCAAATGCTTCTATTCGTCTTTCTTCCTCTTTCTTCAGCGTCCATGTCTCAGCTCCGTACAATACCGCGCTCCATATCAAGCACTTCACCAGTTTCTTCTTCTTGTCCCTTTCAGGCACCCACATAGAAGCCTCCTCTTGTTATTAAATGCCACCTTGGCAATTGTTCAAATGGCTCTGAGCACTATGGGACTTAACTGCTGTGGTCATCAGTCCCCTACATCTTAGAACTACTTAAACCTAACTAACCTAAGGACATCACACACATCCATGCCCGAAGCAGGCTTCGAACCTGCGACCGTAGCGGTCGCGCGGGTCCAGACTGTAGCGCCTAGAACCGCTCGGCCACTCCGGCCGGCTGGAAATTGTTGTAAGTGTTTTTACCTCCTTATTACATCGCATGTCGTCCGTAATTCTGTTTCCGTAATTATGCTTCTTGTCCTGACCCTGCAGTTGTTCTTACTTTTCTTGCACTTGCCACCATACATTTTCTCTTTTTCTTATTAATTCTCATTCCGAATTCTTCACAGTATCTTCATATTTTCCAGGGATGTTGTTTAAGAGCATTGAGAGCCCAAATGACGAGTGTGCTCTTACGAAACTTCGTACGTGTGTTGTTAGTTGCGTCTCCAGATGCACCACATCGCGCACTAACTCGTAAATCCGTCACTTTCTTCAACGTTTGTAACGCAACTAATCGAGCACAGTCAAGTTCCTGTGAACTTAAGTGGGTATCCCTCATTGAACGCACGAAAAAAGCGATTTTCGTTATTTTTTTCAAGTGAAATAAAAAGTAACAGTAAACCTTACGAGACGCCATGGTGACAGGGTAATACGTGAATTACCTGTGAATAATTTCTGGACGAGAATGACCCTCGACACAAAACCACCCTTAACACACACAACTGTATTCTATGCACAGTGGACTACCTAAACGCGTATTAATAAAGGGTGGTCCTTGTTGTGAATCCTAAGTTGGCAAATTCCTAATAAAACAATAAATGTCATCAACCATCCCAATGAAGAAGACCAAAAATTATCAAGTAAGGCAGATATACCATGTACTGAAATGAGAAAGGTTATTCATTGTGACGATCGATTTTTGCATGAAACGTCCACGAAGTCTGAAGTTCAGGCACAATAATGAAGGGTAGATATGTATTTAAAACACCTATAAATCTCAATCATGCTAATACTAAGGGACGTTTGGCTTAGTTGATAGAAAGGAGTAGAAATTCTCTACACGACGCCTCCGTCTTTGGTTGTCAATATTAACGCTATCTGACTGATTCTGTCGGAAGCGACAGTGATTGCAAGCCACTAAATGTAAGGCTGTGCTAAATCCATTAATCGAACAACTGCTGCTGCAGGTCGAAAGACTACGGTGCGGAGGATGATAAAGCACCTTTGAAAATTCGTAACGTGCCCATTGCTGCAAATGTACTCACCACACACAATTGCCCATAACGAGTAAGCCCCGTGCGCTGCGCTTCAAATCTGAAAGCCCGCCACCAATGCGCCCAAGAACAGATTGGAAAATTGGACTCCACCTCGACCGCCATCCCCGGACGCTCTCCTCAATCTTCACACCATACCCTCCTCGGATTAACTCCGCAAAATCTTCCCCCGAAACTTACGCCACCACGAAACGCTCCAAGTGGAGCACCTCAGAAAATTCTGATTACCAATTGACAAGTGACAGGAATTCTCTCTGCTAATCACGTAATCATATTTCGGTTCATAATCTCCCTCCATGATACTGTCAAAAGTCACACCGCCAATAGAGTACCTCGCCACCAAAAATTACTGACGGCCCCGTTACATCATCTGATGTCACCATCTGATTCCCTACCACGACCCTAGATGTCAGTGCGCTTGGGTAATTGCGTGTCGTGGGAAACCAGACAGCTCAAAAAATACACCGGCTGCACTAGCAACAAACTGTCGGGGCACCCAGCAGCGCGGGGCTATTTCAGACTCTGAGCAGAAACGTTTTACAATCCTAGAAGATACAGTTCCTCAAAAAAGGTCCTCTAGAAGCAAGCCCACAAATACCTGCACATTGTGAGCACGTTTCTCTCCTGAGAGGGAACTTATTCAAGGGCGCCGGCCCGTCATGTGACAAGTCCTGATAGTTGTAAAAAGCTCTATGGTATCATCGGGAAGAATACACTGGAGTAAGGTAACATCAGGACACTGCTAGTGGCTGTGACTCCTCGGCAGCACAGATCTTCCGCAATCCTCTGCTTTGACGTGAACGTGGCTATAGGACCCAACACGATTCCTGCCATTGTACCTGCAACCTGGTTCTTCCGCCGTGCCAAAACTGTGGTCATTACGGCGGCTCTGTGGTAGCTCTCCGAGTAGCGTCTCTCCCCCCACACACTGGCAACAAAACAATTTTGAAGATTCAGCTCAACAAAGAGAAAGACCCGTCGCCTCTAATTACTCACTGCAGCTAATACCAAGGCAAGCAGTACGCAGTCACCGTCAACCTACTTCAATAAATGTAGTAACTGTCCTAGTACCTTCCTATTTAGATAACAGTATGTTAAAAGTGCACGTACTTATGATTTGAATGTTTAAAATTAAATGAGGTAACCACTCAAGACTTGTCGTCTCTCAGTCTGTTGATAAAATTTTATTCCATACACTTTTGTTTTTAAGAAATCATTTTTATGTCCACGCTCCCTATGGCAGCTACACTAGCGTGGAAGACCCATTGCAGCAGCAAGATTCGTCGTCGGCGGTGATTCCCGAAGCTTTCCTATTGAACATGTAACAAAATATTTTTGTGTAAGTTCTTTACAACGTATTTACTATCAAAATACACAGAGTAACTGAAAAATATTAAGTTCTATCAAAAAGGTGATATGCTCAAACTAACGTCACTTTCTCCACCCAAAACATGTAGACATAACCATACCCGAAAACAGACCTGTGAATATATCGCAAAATGTCTGCTTGCCCTAATAGAGAATTGAATTTAGAGTGCCAGTATCAAATAACAATCAAAATCGTAAGTATCGTTCTCTAGGTATGTATCCCGCCAACTTGGAAAAAAGAAGACGTACCGAGAAAAACGCGTTTGAAGTCTTCGGTTACTATTTTTTTAAGTTACCATGCTTCTAGTTAGCCACCCTGGGATGATAAAGCAATCTTGCATATCCGAAAGGATGTCCTCTTCCATCCTCTTTGTGGCTATGATGGTCCTGTAGAACTCTTTGGCAACTTATGGCATCCACAGCTCTACTCGCTTGATACTCTTTTCGTCCGCTTTTGTGCAAAAGTTGTAACAGGCTGATACGGTTTTAAGTTAGAGCACGTTCATAATTTCCAATACGTCTGTTAGTCCATCTTTCACATTACTTGCCGACTATTTTTTTTGCCACGGTGAATGTTTTTGGGAGACACTTTTTCACATATCGCCTTGTAACCCGATAATGGAGTTTCTGGCGAACTTGGGACGAACAGTAGAATAAAGTAGACACCTCAGAGAACATTTTAAGCCAAAAAAATCGATTTTTGAAATTGTCGAAGAGGCCTACCCCTTTAAAGCATTAAGTAAGGGCAACTCTAAAGTATAATCAACAGACTATGGCTGGAAGTACTATTTACTTCTAATAATGAGGTTTAAAGCCATTAATTAGAAATCGTCTTCCATATCATTTATCTTTGCGCAAGATCACTGGAAATGTTCAACGATATTCCAACAGCGCGTTTCGTCTTCTAGGATGCCATAGACTTCGGCTTCATAGCGCAAGCACACCTACACTTCGGAGGCGGTAGCTGACTAACCATTCACGTGTCAGGGTGTTGAGATTTGAGCTAGCGTGCCCATGTGGACGGGGAGACAAAGGCACTTTTGTTTGCAGCACTGCTGGGGATAGACGCATCGCTTGCACGCTTCCAGCACTTTCATGGTTCTGTCAGTTCCAATTCGACGGCTTGATCTAAAGTTTGATTTCGATGGCCATTTCTACGCTTCAACCTACAAGAATTTGTGGTAAGAATGTCGCTTCTTCTCGCACTTTTAAGCTTTGTAGATGTGCTTTGTTTTTGTCCGAGGCATGCCCTATTGTTCAGAGTGATAATTTTCCATTCTCAAGGATCATTATCGTTCCTCATTAACTCATCCGTGAACATAGGTCATACCTCATGGTTCAAATGGCTCTGAGCACTATGGGACTTAACTTCTGAGGTCATCAGTCCCCTAGAGCTTAGAACTACTTAAACGTAACTAACATAAGGACATCACACACATCCATGCCCGAGGCAGGATTCGAACCTGCGACCGTAGCTGTCGCGCGGTTCCTGACTGAAGCTCCCAGAACCGCTCGGCCACACCGGCCGGCGTCATGCCTCATATTACAATTCAAGTTGTTTACTATTGTTACGAGGCTTGGTAGTTTCTGGGATTATTTTTTTCTGGTTTGGTAATTTGTGGTC
Source organism: Schistocerca americana (assembly GCF_021461395.2). NCBI lineage: Eukaryota > Metazoa > Arthropoda > Insecta > Orthoptera > Acrididae > Schistocerca > Schistocerca americana. Next base: position 242,461,539 of record NC_060119.1, on the reverse strand, counting down.
ATTATTTTCCACATGGTTTCCGTGATGTCATTGCTGAGGTGTTATGGTGTTTTCCTTGAATGAAAATCAACCATTATTTCGATTTCTCTTTAATTATTTCTCAACCCAAAGCCATTCATAATTTATCATGCATTCTTTTGCCAACTCCAATGTGTCCATTTATTCGTTGTGTAAAAGCATAAAAGGCGTGAGAACCCGTAACAGAATACGTTCTGGCTTCAATGGAATCGTTATTCATACAAACTACTATGGACAGATTATACAGTTATTTCTTTGCATACACATTACAGCTGGAGTAAGGTAGGTCACATCTGCAGAGAACTTCGAGACATGTGCTGAACCTCAGTGCATTTAGAATGACTATCGAGATTAATGCCGTTGTGAGTAGATGTTAGTTGGTGCATCATGAAGGCTATATGTTCATCGCACGCATGTTACCTATAAGGAAGGATGTATTACAGTTTCAAATCATGTTAGTAAGATTTGAATACATTGGGCGTAATTTTGCAGTGCTTAAACATACGATCATAATCCCCTACACATATCGTCATTCAATGAAAATCTTTCTTACCTCATAAAAAAGAAGTCATATCGGGCAAATGTCCATTTATGGGTCAAAATGTAGTATATGAACGGAATATTTTCAGGGAATTGCTACTGAAGTCATACCAAGTATGTATTAAGATGAAATTTATAAAAGAATAGAAGGCTTACAAGATAATGGGTCTGATCAAAGTTGACGGCAAATGCAGCATTATAACTCTGGGTTTATTCTCTCCGCTTGATGAGTCGACTTCCATTACACGAAGATCCAACAGACTCGACTATAAATCAAGCTCAGTTAACTAAATTGTATTATGTACTAAGAAATCATAATAACTGGTCTCGCTGTAGGCAGTAAGCAAGCAATCAGTTACATCGCACAGCGATCATGCCCCACATCTTACCACATACTACATCATAGCATGCTAAAAGCAGACGTGTGACTTCTTGGGCAATTTCACGGAATTTGGACGCTTCTGTCATCCGAGCGCACAGCAAGGCTGAGGTCCCGTTACGCCGCGAGCTTCCCTATCTGCGGGGTGTGTGCAAGTGTTTTTATTTGTATTCCAAATGCAGTGTGACCGTTTCTGGCCATCCTCTGGCGTTTCAAACCTGTGCGGTTGTTTGTATGGCTGCGTGGAATCTTACTTCTGCTGTGCAGCTAATAAATGATTTGGACAGCCATAACTAGCTTGCCTGTAGTGGACCGCTAGCGCTCTTTAAGATGTATTTTAGGTCACTTTCTTGTTTTTCTGTTCGGTACATACTTTGCAGTTGATGTGAAACTAACTTCCCGATAAGCTGCAGACTTGAAACTTTCCACACAGACCAGAACCTGATAATACTGCAATATTAACTCACTGTCTCGTCTGGTTTGTGGCGGAGAGTACTTTCTGTACCACTGCCATTTGCCCCTTTTTCCTGTTCCAGCTGCGGGAAGAACGATTGCTGGTAAGTCTCCATGTGAGTTCGAATCTCTTTAATTTCTATCTTCACGTTCTTTTCGCGATTAATACTTGGTACGAATATATTGATTTACTCAGGTGACGAGACACTGAGATAAACTTAAAATTTACCACGTGTCTCTGTTGTACTCTATCAAAATGTTATAAATTGACTGATAACTTTCAACCAGGACTAAAAACGGAAAATAATTACTTACATTAAAATCAGTTTTTAACATACTATGCTCTTAAATCATACTCAAAAGTATAGAATTATTTCTCTTGCCCCCCTGTAGGTTCATAAACCGATACAGACAATCCTGAAAATTTCTATTGTGAATTTTTAATAGCTTTGAAAATACACGGCAAAACAGAGTTAAGGGGTCGCTTCTTCGAAAGGCTATAATTGTCTCCCATCTACGATGCATAAGTTTGAAACTTGGCTCAAAGGTGCTTACAACCTTCCCCTGTAACGGTGCAAAAGTGTGGTGCAGTGCGTTGTCATCCTCGGGCATGATGACGCTTCAAACAGCATGCCGTTGACACGTGCGAAAAAAAACACAGACCTCAGACGTTCACGCGACGTCTAATGATCTCCCATTGACACCAAATTTCACCAAAATTCTGCCCAATGCCGCCGTGTATGTTTCACACGATAGAAAGGTCGTCACACCCCGTCTTATCTGCATTTCACGCCTTCTTTTGACATCTCTGCGATGGAGGTCAGAACCGCGACATCGAGCGTTAAAATCACATTGTTTTTTATGAGAGGATGAAAAAAACGTTTCATACACACTGTCACTAAGAACGGACAAATGGTTCAAATGGCTCTGAGCACTATGGGACTTAACAGCTGTGGTCATCAGTCCCCTAGAACTTAGAACTACTTAAACCTAACTAACCTAAGGACATCACACACATCCATGCCCGAGGCAGGATTCGAACCTGCGACCGTAGCAGTCGCGCGGTTCCGGACTGCGCGCCTAGAACCGCGAGACCACCGCGGCCGGCTAACAACGGACAAAAAGAGGCCTCAACGGGTAGCAAAAAGAGCGTACGTCGGTGAAACCACCCCTTTACTTGAGGCATTGATTATCACACATTTCACGGTCGAAAACGTCATTTTGCAGTGCAATGAGCAACAGGAAGACTTTCTTGAAAATCTTTGATACTATTGACATTTCCCTGTCGCTTTAGCGCTTCTTATCGTGAGCCAGCAATCCCATTGAATATTATCTCATCCTTCTGGAGTGCAGTGAGACCGTCATTTTGATCTATTGCGCATGGTGGAACCACTAGGGACCATTCAGAACCAATCGCCAAAATTTGAACGTGATCTGAAACAGCAAAGGTGTCTTAAGCTTTTTCACTGCTCCTGTTTTAAGCCATTCTACGGCGTGATCAAGAAGGGGTGTGCCATTGACACATCCGTGAATAACATGGCAAATGCTCACTTTAAGGCTCCCTAGTTTGGCAATAACCTCCGCCCCCCCCCCCCCCCCCCCCCGTCCCTTCTGCCCCAAAATTTATTGAGAATTTTGAAAATCTGTTTTTACAAAGAAAACCTTGGCAGTAGTGCTAGTCTCCTGCAGGAAGGAAACAGGCTCTGGAGGTGTATCAACTGGTTACCTGCTGCTCCATCGAACATTCTTGTTCGTTGCCTCACTACCAACTGCCCTTGTGACTGCTTTGACCTATCTCCGTGGCTTCACCACGCAGGGGGCGCAAAGGCAGGTAGCCAAAGATCAGGACAGCTCGCGTCCACAATAATGTTTATTGAAGAGGCGCACCTCCATTTTATAGTAACAATAGGAGAGTTACAGTATTATTCAATAGTAAACTCAAAATGAAATGTATATAAAGTAGGGTGCAGTGCAAGTTCTGAGTAGAAGTTTGTGCTTAACCAAGTCAGCTGTCGCTATTAAGTCGTCAGAAAACTGAGAGAAGTTGGTGTTTAGGACAGGCGGCTTTAGTTATTATGGAACGTGTTTAAAGCCAAATCCATGCCATTCGAAAACACATTTGTTTTGGATATAGGTGGAAATTTGAGAGATGCAGTCCCAGCAAATGAGTGAGACATGGGTTTCATGTCATATTTAACACATACATCGAAGATATTATTTTCGAGAAGACAGATTGTTTTTCTCTGCATGAAACAAAAGTTGTTTGATTCGTGGATGTTGTTTGAAAGCATCTTTGGGTGTTTTCTGGCTTTAAGAGGAACACTGCAGTTGTTGTTACCTGTCTGTGACTACGAAATCGCCGTGAATACACAAAATACAGTACTGTCACTCCTAGAAGTTGAATAAAATTTCGTCACTTAGTATTTTAAGATACGGGTGACTTGAAGTCCCTGATTATTAGATCTTGCACCAGTGTCCTGGGTTAAATGTTTAACCTCTCCAGACCGTCTCATGGGCTGAGGCCATTCGACACTGTCGGTGGCGACCCAGCAGTTGGGCGTAGAAATTATAGATGGTGATCTATCTGATGTTAATCAAAAGAGTACGCTATGTTGGAGTATTGACTCTACGTCATCCATTCTGTCAAATGTTATTTATCATCACTGTTATTTATACGATACTGTTATATAGGAAGGAGGGGTTTTTAGATTTGCTAGCAGGTCTTGAAATCTTGGTATGGGGCATCCAAGTTATGACTCGAGGAGTATAAGTGCAGTGCTCATTATAAGACAAATCTTTGATCATACAAGACGAGGGAGTGCAATGCTCGTTCTTTACTCTAAATTCTTGGTATAAGTGATCGCTGAGACTGGCCACTGTACAAAATAAAAACACCGCCAGAGTGAAAACAGCAGACTAGGTGTACGACAGGAATCTTGAAATTTAAGTCAAGACTGAGACGAATAGTTATTTATTTGCTCTAATTATAGATACAAATTACAGTAGAATTAACAGACTGTTAAGTTCTCTAAAACTGAAATCAAATTACAAAATGGCTCTAACACTGTAAGGACGTACCAAAAAGTGTGAAGGACTATCTGAAGAAAGCGCAACGAGATCTGCTCAACTAGGCAGCTCACGAAGTCAGTGTTTACAGCGATGTGAATTTTCTCGCCGAGCTACATATGGCCTATTGTCGGACTGGCAGTGTCGTGCTGGGGTACAACAAGATGCCACACTTACAATTTTGCAAAACAGCTAGCTTGTATTAATCAGCACCAGATGGAGCACGAGACTGTTGCCTTGTGAGAAATGAGAAATATAGTTTCTTTTATGAAAAAACAGCGTAATGCATCAGAACCTCCTCACTCTAGGTGTAAAAATGCACATTAATAAACACGGGGTTAGCTCCAGCCTGAGCAATGATTCCTCAATTGCTTGGGTGTTGTGGCCGGAGACTCAGTTTGGTTGGATAACCAAAACCGTGGAGCGAAAGCAAACGTCATTCTTACAGTTGCCGTGCTGTGCTACGACATCTCGGCATTTTATTTCCGTGCAGAAAAGGCAAAAATGTCAGAATCAGTTATTCTCTAGCTAAGGCTGTGGCGGCATGGCACCCACTGCTAGACCAGGGCGCCTGTCCGGTCCACGATAGCATGAGGCAGGCAACAGCTTCATTTCTACTGAAACTGCCTGTCTTCCTGGGGAGGCGCACCTCTCCTAATGACATTCACTGACTGTCTTTTTCCAATAACTCGACTCTGTGATCACACCAGTAGTGCCTAGTCCCAATTACGAAAATTCAAAACTTTTCTCCCAGCCACACAGGCCCAGTAATCGCAAACTAATAACCACGAAATACTGTCAGAGAGTGGAACAATATCGCACAGTGACATATGGCATAATGTCACCACTGTCAGTGGTGGCTGGGAGATGTTGTGTACAATATTCACTTTGAGACTATCCACTGTTTCATCAGCACTGGAACAGTGGATGACAGAGCATGGCGTAATCGCTTTGATACCTTTGACCTAAATGCTTCCAAGTATTGTCATTTAAGTTCCATGATAATTTATGTTACACTTTTTCATCTGATACATCTAACTGTTGCTATACTTGCAGATAATCTGTAGATTTGTTCGATGTCCTTTACTGTGTATGCCTGGCAAAGACTACAAATACTACACTGGTGTGCAGAACTGCACATATGACGAGAAGTGTCTGAAATGTCATCGATCGTGTGCGGGATGCGTTGGGGAGAAGTATCTGAGCACGTCCAGATGCCCCAACGACAATTCATCAGTTGTCAACCGCGCTGGTGTAAGAATGGAATGTCCTATCGCAGGAACTCCTTACCCAACTTCTGGCCAGCATGAGAGCACGTTGCAGAACATGCACTACCGTCCTTGGTTATTACAAACTCTGTTAAGAATTCCCGCCGTTTCTAATACCCAGGGCCGGCCGCTGTGGACGAGTGGTTCTAGGTGCCTCAGTCCGGGACCGCGTTGCTGCAACGGTCGCAGGTTCGAATCCTGCCTCGGGCATGGATGTGTGTGATGTCCTTAGGTTAGTTAGGTTTAAGTAGTTCTAAGTCTAGGGGACTGATGACCTCAGATGTTAAGTCCCATAGTGCTTAGACCAAATTTTTTTCTAATACCCAAGAAACGATCATAAATCGTTGTGGCTTCAGTGTAATTATTGTCTTTGGATAAAAGTGTCATTTGTTTTCATCTCATTGCGTTCTTATTTCAGTCACCTTCTGTACAGCGCTGCAGCAGGTTTTTCTATGTATGTTCCACGTTTCTCCTATAAATGTTACTTGGCAGTGACACATCATGTGAAAGACACTTTCTTCCTTAAGGTATGCACAACAGTGTAGATCAGTGCTCTACTACTGGCCACAGTTGAGTCTTGAGCGCAGTTTCCATTGCAGATGCATTTTCCCAGAACCTGTCCAACAAACCATGCCTTCCATTCGTCTTGCCTGACACTGATTTTACGTGAACGTCTCATTTCACATCGTTTCTTACAAGGGAACCTCCCCATCGCACCCCCCTCAGATTTAGTTATAAGTTGGCACAGTGAAGAGGCCTTGAATAACTGAACACAAATCAATCGAGAAAACAGGAAGAAGTTGTGTGGAACTATGAAAAAAAAGCAAAATATACAAACTGAGTAGTCCATGTGCAACATAAGCAATACAAGGGCAGTGCTAGGGTAGGAGTGCCATGGTCCCGTGGTCAGCGTGAACAGCTGCGAAACGAAAGGTCCTTGGTTCAAGTCTTCCCTTGAGTGAAAATTATACTTTCTTTATTTTCGCAAAGTTATGATCTGTCCGTTCGTTCATTGACGTCTCTGTTCACTGTAATAAGTTTAGTGTCTGTGTTTCGCGACCGCGCCGCAAAACCGTGCGATTAGTAGACGAAAGGACGTGCCTCTCCAATGGGAACCGAAAACATTTGATCGCAAGGTCATAGGTCAACCGATTCCTCCACAGTAAAACAAGTCTGATATATTATATACGTTACTGGTGACGGCATGTGCGTCACATGACAGGAATATGTTGTCGACCCACCTAACTTGTACACTTGGCGAATGGGTAAAGAGATTCTTCTACCTTGCCCGATTTAGGTTTTCTTGTCGATGTGATAATCACTCTCAAAAAAGTGATCGCATCGGATGGACGGATGGACAGATAATAATTGTCTGAAAATAAAAAATTGAAACTTTTCACTCGAGAGAAGACTTGAACCAAGGACCTTTCGTTCCGCAGCAGCTCACGCTAACCACGGGACCACGGCGCACCTGTGCTCACATTATCCTTGATGTTGCCTATCTTTTGGTGGACTACGCAGTTTGTATATTTTGCTTATTTTTTTCATAGTTCCTTACAACTTCTTCCTGTTTTCTCGACTGATCTGTGTTCAGTTTTTCAAGGCCTATCAACTGTGCCAACTTATAACTAAATCTGAGGGGGGTGCGATGGGGAGGTTGCCTTGTTAGCATTTGCCTTAAGTCCTCACAGAATTTTGCGCGATTAAGATGTTTACCTCTGATCTAGTAATTAGGTTCTATCTATTCTATCAGATGTAATGCCCTCTCGTCAATATAGGGTGGCCGTATATTTGGCTCCATCCTTAAGTATGAGTTAACGAGGTCCTTTTACATCGTTCACGACGATTACACTATAATCCGTTTCTCGTATAGTCAACCTGTACAGTGAGCGTCGTTTTTAACCAGTACGCCCTACAACTGCAAGAGAAAATGAGCGGCGATCTGTGTGGTCACTATGTCGCCGACCATACCAATACCACCTCTGGGTTTAATGCAAGCATAGCTTGTAGATTTCCCCCCCAGTAATGCCTGGAATATGACGACAAGCACATATGAGCGACCGACGTGGTTAAATTCCTGGGATTACAGTTTGACAGTAAACCCATCAGGCAGGAGCATACTACAGAATTGCTGCTGCATTAAAATAAATCTTCATTTGGAAGGCAGATACTATCAGACATAAGCTCTTTTCGTCCGAAGAGGCCTCGGAAGGCTCAATGGTACCGACCGACCGTCGTGTCATCCTCAGACGATAGGCCTCACTGAATGCACATGTGGAAGGGCAATTGGTCAGCACACCGCTCTCCTGGTCGTTGCTAGTATTCATGACCAGGGCCGCTTCTTCTCAGTCAAATAGCTCCTCAATTTGCCTCACAAGGGCTGAGTGCACCCTAACAGTTCGACAGATCCAAACGGTCACTCATCCAAGTGGCTATCTTCGGTGATCTGACGGTAATCTGTGTTCCCACTGTGTCAGGGCCGTTGACTTGTCAGTCACAGGCGATATAAAAATACAAAATAAACAGGATGATTTTTTCCATTGTAAACAATCTCTAGTGACTGATCGATGAGAGGATGCGGAACAAAAAAGGTGTTATGAAATGAACCAATGTCTGGAAACACATGGTTTCCATGCTAGGGACCATTTATTCAGTTATACTTTGTTACAGAGACTGCGGTCTAATACGCTCTGTACCATGCAGCCACAGTTACAGAATGCATGGTTTCCTGCTAGAGGGTGGTACTGTTCCTCATACGACATGCCCTAGCGCCCTCTCCTGCCAAAGTAATTGGTAATGTTGTGTCCGATTCACTTCTCTTGCTGACTCACCTTGTAGTGGCTGTGATACAGCGTTGTACTCGTACACATCGTTTTCATACTCGAATCGAGAGCTTGCCGACATAATATTTACTCGTGGAAAGGCTAATGGCAACGGGTGACGGGCAGCAAGTTTATATCAGGAGACCTATCCCCGCCAACAACAACCATAGCAGTCAACATTTGCAACAGTGTTTCGCCGTTGGTCTGAGACAGGGTAGTTTCAAGAAACAGTAAATCATGAAGGAGGTACCCGAAATGTTGACACCAAACTTGGAGGAAAATGTGCTTAACACTGTGGAAGGCGACCGCCGTGTCAGTACCAGGCGGTTGGCCCGCCACTACAGGGTACGGCAGACAACGTGTGAAACATTGTCCATGACAGTTGTTGCTACCCTTATCATTTACAGCGAGTGCAGAGCCTATTAGTGATATAATTTCCACATTGAGAGCAGTTTTGTCTCTGGTTTCTCCGTCAGGCAACCACAATTCCGAGATTTGTGTCATCCATACTATTCACAGATGAGGCCACTTTTACGCGGAATGTTATCTTCAGCTTTCATAACAGTCATCTATGAGATAGTATGTAGAACCCCTATTATATGGTGACAGCGAATCATCAGTATCGGTGCAGCCGGAATGGGTGGGCCGGGATAATTGGCGACCGGATTTTGGACCATTCTTCCCTCTACGTCGCCTAACAGGCCAGAGCTATCGGCGTTTCTTGTGAGTGACTTTGCCTCCCCTGTGGAAGAAGCACCATTGATGATTCGAAGCGTTAAATGGCTGCTACATGCCCACTTCGCCGTTAACGTCCAGACGCATTTCAACTGTGTGTTTCCTGGTCGATGGATCGGACGACGGGGTCCAGTTGCATGGCCTGCTCGTTCACCGGATTTCAAACCGTGGGATTTCTGGTTGTGGGGCCATCCCAAAAGTATCGTGTATGCAGAGACCATTCCAGATGGGGAGACACTAGAGGAGCGTATTCATGCTGCGTTTCACACAGTTAGGATGAAGCTTTGCCGATGTGAACATGTGTGACAGAATGCGTTACGGCACGTACACTCATGCGTTGAGGCACATGGAAACCATTTTCAACACACAGTGTAACTGTGGATGCCTGGTACAGCGCGTATTAGATCGCAGTCTCTGTAACAATGTGTCGTTGAATAAATGGTCTCTAGCATGGGAACCATGCATTTCTGAACATCCGGTTCATTAGATCTTTTTTGTGCCGTATACTCTCATCGATCAATCGACAGAGTTTGTACACATTGGAAAAATCATCCTGTATAATATACCGCTTACATTTGTGCCATAATGTCATACAGTATAATTTTTTGTGGCCACTCATCAATCCAAGCTAAAGTATTCCGAGTACAAAAACGTGTAGTATGAAATAGTTCTGGTATGAACTCAAGAACGTCCTAGAGAGGACTGTTCAAGGAAATGGGGATACTAACTACTGCTCCTTAATACATTTCTTTCTTAATGAAATTCGCGATAAGTAATATACACTGGTAGGCAAAACGTAAGGTCAAAATTAACTTCCGTATGATGTCTCAGTGCCAAATAACGTAGCTCGATGAAACCGGGACCATACAGAGAAAAAATTTATACAGTATTCTACAGATGGTTTGATTGTTGTGTTGCTGTTGCGGTTTTCAATCCGAAGACCGGTTTGGTGCAGCTCTCCATGCTACTCTATATGGTGCAATCCTCGTCTCCTAATAACTACTGCAACTTAGATCCTTCTGAATTTGCTTACTGTGTACATCTCTGTACTATTTTTCCCCTCTCCTTCCAACAAACTTCGGTTCAGTGTTAAGTTGGTGTTACCTTGATGTCTCTGAATGTTTCCTATCAACATATCCCTTCGTCTAGTCAGTTTGTGCCACAAATCTCTCTTCTTTCAAGTTCTGTTCAGTACCACTTCACTGGTTATGTGATCTAACCATCTAATGTTCAGCATTCTTCTGTAGCACCGCATTTCAAAAGCTTCTATTCTTATAGTGTCTAAAGTATTTATCGTCCATTTTTACTTCAATGCATGGGTACACTCCATACAAAAACTATCAGAAAGGACTTCCCAACACTTAAATCTATATTCGATATTAACAAATTTCTCTCATTCGTAAATGCTTCTCTTACCGTTTCTAGTCAAATTTTTTACCCTCTTTACTTCGGCCATCATTAGTTGTTTTGCTGCCAAAATAGCAAAACTTATCTACTACTTTAAGCATCTCGTTTCCCTCAGCGTCACACGATTTAATTCGATTAAATTCCATTATCCTTGTTTTTCTTTTGTTGACGTTCATCTAATATTTGTGTTAGTATTTTGCAGTCATGACTTATTTAACTGTTAATTCAGCAACATTCGCATGTGTCAACATCGTTTGAAGTTGGAATTATTACATTCTTCTTGAAGTCGGAGGCTGTCTCATCTTGAACACACGATGGAAAAAATTTGTCATGGCTCTCCCAAGGCAGACAGTAATTCCGACGGAATGTCATCTACTCCCGAGGCATTTCTGCGTCTTAGATCTTATGTTTTTACCTATTTGATCCTTTGATGCTTTCACTATTTCATCTCTCAAAGTTGCCCGTTCGTCTTCTACTATATTTCTTTCCCCTGTTCTAGTCAATCGTTGCCTAATGCTCCCTCTGAGACATTCAACAACTTCTGGTTTTTTCAAGTTAACGGGGTCCCATCTCCTTAATTCCCTACATTTTCGCAGTTCCCTCAGTTTTAATTTACAGTTCATAATCAATAAATGGTGGGCAGAGTCCATATCAGCCCCTGGAAATGTCTTACAATTTAAAATCTGGTTCCGACCTGTGTCTTATCATTACATAATCAGTCTGAAACCTTCCAGTGTCTCTAGGTCTTTGGGCATGTACGCTTGATAAGACGAACATGTGGAAACAATACAGTGTCACAGTAACATTCACCAGTGAGTGCATTCAAAGACTTGGAGGACAGTACATTCATGCAACAGTATTCTTCCCCACACCATAAGACCTGGACCGTCAAAACGATCACGTTCGACAGGGACCCTGGGTGCATTACATGTTTCCACCTCTGGACATATGTTGGTACGTCCAGAGTCACTATTGAGACTGAATCTGCTCTCATCCCAGAAGATCACGTTCGTCCAGTACTCTTGGCAACATGAAAAACGGTGCTATCGGTGTGCCGTGTCAACAGAAGACAACGTACTGGTTGTCGGGCATAGAGACCACCCCATCCAGTCACCGAACCGCTGTGAAGCGTGAGATTACGTGCCTTGCACTCCTGTTAAATGTGGTTGCAGTTGCAACCGCTGTTTGTCGTGGATCCTTTCTTGAATGTAGCACAATGTAGTGTTCATACAGTTGCCCATGGTCAACCACACCACTCCTTCGGGCAGCAGAGCCTGTGTTCGTGGTGTGGAACGCTCTCTACGCACGTGAAATAAAGCTGTGAGCTGTACCAAACTCTTGGGATACACTCGCCATACTTTTTCCTTGGAGTTACCGATTTAACTTCCCCGTGTAAAGTCATTCAGATATAGTCTCCGGGCCATGTTGTAATGATTAACACCATCAACCTCAGTGCACCGTAACTGCGCACTAAATGACAGATACTGTTTCCCTGATCCTTCAACAGCCTCGTATTTCGGGGCCACGCCCGTCTGGAGCTGCTGTCACGCTGACTTCAAACCAAGTAAAGTGCAACTATCTGCTTAGAACTGGGAAACCTATGGCAACATCTGCCGCACTTCCTTTCATTTCACCGAGTAGCTAACAAGTTATATTATTAATATTTTATCTAGATCGCTCTAAAATTTTAGAATTTTTCAACAAAACAGTGTAGCTGGTGCAATGAATACTAGAAATAAGAATAATCTTCATAAAGATGGAAAGTCACTTACTTTTGTTCATCAACCAGAAACACATATTTTCGATACTTGAAAAAATTGTTGACGCCTAACTCTATCTAGTCCATTGGCGAATTATTTAGTAGAACATACTGACGCATATATATTATTAATAAGATCAGATGATGTGAGCATTATTTAAAATCTGACTTCTGCACATATATTCAGTGCAGTGGTGTGATCACTGTAAATAAGTGATCCAAACTGATTTTTCAGTTTGATGATGCGTCCCTACAATAGCCTAAGAATCATCATATGCCGCTCAGTGTATTGCGCATTTACATGTGTTGTGACAACCTCGTTATATAATGTTTTAAATGAAAATAAGTTTGAGATTTGACTTAGTCAGCATGCATTACGACCGTTTCACTTGAAGTCTGTCGAGAGTACATTACCATAATTTTCCTCTGTAAATATGTATTGGGTATTCTTGTTTTGTGACATGTGCTACGTTACTGAGAATCTCTTCGATACTAATCTGTAGAATGAAAAGTACAACTAATCTAATCGAATACATTCTCGATGAGAACAATTGCTGCCTGTGTGAGGCGCCCACCAGAGCAGTTTTACATTAGTGTCAGTACAGCGCACAGCTAAACTGGTGGTGCAGATTTATGAGTGACCGAGAAGACGGCTCACAACTGGACATTTAACGGAGCTTTCTGGCATTCCTTACTTCACAGCTCACAAGTAAGATTCAAAGTTTCTACTTTCTGTTTAAAAATATATCTATTATTATTTAACTTTACGTTTTACACTCAGTAATCACCTGTCGAACTTCGTAAGCGTAACCATAAATTTCTTTGTTACTATGTGGTTTTGACACCATTGAAGGTCATACCGAGGCCATCTATTCCCATTGTTCCTCATCAAACCTCGAGAAAAGTCAGGCGGCAGTGCAGAGTGTTCAGTATAAATTTCCCTAAACACTGACAAGAAAAACAAAGATGCTATGTAAGAACGACCTGTGAGCACAGCTACCATCCACTCAGCGACGAGGCAACTGGGCTCTCGTGGACGCATTAGCTGCTGTCGCCCATCGCACTTACGTATAGCCCGGAACTTTAGCAGCGTCTGAATATTTAATTATCCGCAGGAGCGCTGGGGATCCCGTACGATAAATCGCGCTCCCAGGGTGCAGGTGCAAGAAGTATATAGTGCCGGCAAGCCAGTCGCTATCCTGGTTCCACTACAGCCTCTCGGCCTTCCTCACACATCACCCGCGCTCTCCAGGACCACTTCTCGACGAGTCCAATGGGTTTCATCGCCAGTTTGCGAGCCCACAACGTGCGACGTTGCAGGCAGTGCCAACGGCATTTACTTCTTCGTCGAGGCAGCAGGTTATAAACTGATTTTGGAAGGAGGGAAGGTGGGGGTGGGAGAATACGTGTCAGGATTTGCGTCACCAGGCAGTTATCGTGACGGGCTCGCAAGCGTCCCTAGCGGGGCATCACGTCGCTGGTAGGCAGGGGCCATTAAGGGCTAACGACGACAACCAGACCAATTAGCAATTAACGGCACAGCGCGAGGGGAGATGCGCCAGAGGACAGCAGGTGCGACGGGCGCCCAAGAAATGAACGAGCGAGGGGGGCTCGGCTGCGCCGTTGTTAGAGGCTGACGAAGCTACTTGCCGGATAATAGAGGAACGGCCGTCGGGCCATAGCAACACGCATTACGGCACATTGTTCGACGATGGTGGTGAGCTGCAGATTGCGATAACACGAACAAGCGCCTCATCGGTTTCCTCCTCCTGCACAGGGCTAGTTTTCACCCAGGTGATTACTCCGTTGAGCAGCTGCACACCAGGCATAAGCTGGCGAAGCGACTGACGCGGATTTTATATACCTTCACTTAGTTTGTGAAACTTTCGTGACTTATACAATTACTGATTAGTTTTCTACCGATGGACTGTAGATTTCATGAAGTTCCATACAAGGTAGGATATTACTTCGTCAATAATAGTAAGGACAGATAATCTATGGGACAGTAAAATCTTAATTTACGGACGTTCACACTAATAAAATGTTGATGTTGGAGGATAAGTCAAAAACTATCCGCAATGTAGATCATACTTTTACTGCAATACAAATAGGACATGTACGTTGGTATCAGTTATCATTATAGTTCCTTTGCTTTCCAACACAGTTGGTCGATTCTTGCACAAACTTCCTGATCAGCCGGCCCGTGTGCCATGCGGTTCTAGGCGCATCAGTCTGGAACCGAGTGAGCGCTACGGTCGCAGGTTCGAATCCTACCTCGGGCATGGATGTGTGTCATGTCCTTAGGTTAGTTAGGTTTAACTAGTTCTACGTTCTAGGGGACTGATGACCACAGATGTTAAATCCCATAATGCTGAGAGCCATTTGAACCATTTTTGAGCTTCCTGATGTCACAAAAGAAGATTTTCGGGTGAGCGGCGAGCCACGCAATCAGCGCGTCCTTCACTTCTTCGTCCGAGGTAAATTCATGGCCTCTTAATGCCTCTTTGAGTGGACCAAAAAAATGATAGTTGGAAATCAGGAATATAAGGACGGTGAGGCATTACCTCAGGCATGAGTTTTGGGAGCGTTTCAGAAGTGTGGGCAGCGGCATGTGTTAGGTCATTATCGTGCCGCAGTAGTCCTCTGATTGAGCTTTGAATTGCAGGCTTTATGCCGCCAGTAAGCGACTCACTGTAACGCGCACTGTTTATTGTTGTGTCACTCCCCTAATAATGTTCCAGTACAGGACCCTGCGCTTCTCAGAATACGGTATGCATCAGTTTTCCTGCGAGAGGTTGGGTTTTGAACTTGTTCCTTCTGTGAAATTGTGGATGTTTCCATTCCACACTCTGACGTTTACTCTGCAGCTCTTATGGTGAATGAATATTTCGTCATCAGTGATGATTCGTTACCATAGCACTTCAAATGTTTTTGGCAAATGTCCAAGCGCGTTTCTTTATGCAACACTGTAATTTGTTTTGGGATTCATCTCGCACAGTCTTTGTGATACCCGAGTCTACAGTGGATGGTTTCGTAGGCAGAAACATGACTAATTAGCAAAGTATGTGCCACTTCATCAATGGAAATGAAATGAGCGTTTGGCGTCATTGGCCGGGAGGCCCCTTGCGGGGCGGGACCGGCCGCCTTGGTGCACGTCTTATTACGTTCGGCGCCACATTGGGTGACCTGCGCCCAGGTTGGGGATGAAATGATGATGAAGACACCACAACACTCAGTCCCTGAGCGGAGAAAATCCCCGATCCTAACGGGAATCGAACCCGGGGCCCGTAGGACGGCAATCCGTTACGTTGACCACTCAGCTATCGGGGCGGACACTGAACTGATAGTCACTCGTCTGTCTACCAGAAACATGTCCCGTGCACGCTCAATGCTGTGATAATTTGTTGCTGTGGATGGTCATCCGGCTCCATCCTCATGCGTAACACTTGCACAACCATTTTTGATTTTACGATCCGTTCGTAATACTCCGTTGCGGCCAAACGCTGTTCCCATATTATGCCACAAGTCTGTGACGGAATGAGGCCTGCGGTACCCTTCCGAGCTCAAAAACCGGATTACGGCTCGTTGTTCCCCTTTGGTGCAAACTTCTAGTAGAGTGGGCATCGTCTATCTGCAGCAAAAGGAAGAAAAATGGAAAAACTAGAATCAAACATTCATAGCAGTACCAACATCAGAACAATAAAATAAAATAAAAGTGTGACTAATGTAAGAAGATTTATGTCAACATTGTGGATAATTTTTTGGTTACCGTCGTAGATACTTCATATTGACGTAAATCTCTCATGGCATTGTCGGCTGCGACGCTCTCTAACTGTTTAATGCCTAAACTGAGCTTGTTCCTTTCGCTTCCATTGAGCAACGTTGCGTTCTGAAGCTGTTGTGTCTTATATATACTACTGGCCATTAAATTTGCTACACTAAGAATAAATGCAAATGATAAGCGGGTACTCATTGGACAAATATATTATACTAGAACTGACATGTGATTACATTTTCACGCAATTTGGGTGCATACATCCTGAGAAATCAGTACCCAGAACAACCACCTCTGGCCGTAATAACGGCCCTGATACGCCTGGGCATTGAGTCAAACAGAGCATGGATGGGATGAACAGGTACAGCTGCCCATGCAGCTTCAACACGATACCACAGTTCATCAAGAGTAGTGACTGACGTATTGTGACGAGCCAGTTGCTCGGCCACCATTGACCAGAAGTTTTCAATTGGTGAGGGATCTGGAGAATGTGCTGGTCAGGGCAGCAGTCGTATATTTTCTGTATCCAGAAATGCCCATACATGACCTGCAACATGCGGTCGTGCATTATCCTGCTGAAATGCAGGGTTTTGCAGGGATCGAATAAAGAGTAGAGCGACGGGTCGTAACACATCTGAAATGTAACGTCCACTGTTCAAAGTGCCGTCAATGCGAACAAGAGTTGACCGGGACGTGTAACCAATGGCATCCCATACCAACACGCCGGGTGATACGCCAGTATGGCGATGACGAATACACGCTTCCAATGTGCGTTCACCGCGATGTCACCAAACACGGATGCGACCATCATGATGCTGTAAACATAACCTGGATTCTTCCGAAAAAATGACGTTTTGCCATTCGTGCACCCAGGTTCGTCGATGAGTATGCCATCGCAGGCGCTCCTGTCTGTGATGCAGTGTCAAGTGGAACCGCAGCCATGGTCTCCGAGCTGATAGTCCATGCTGCTGCAAACGTCGTCGAACTGTTCGTGCAGATGGTTGTTGTCTTGCAAACGTCCCCATCTGTTGACTCAGGGATCGAGACGTGGCTGCACGATCCGTTTCAGCCATGCGGATAAGATGCCTGTCATCTCGACTGCTAGTGATACGAGGTTCCGTATTACCCTCCTGAACCCACCGATTCCATATTCTGGTAACAGTCATTGGTTCTCGACCAACGCGAGCAGCAATGTCACGATACGATAAACCGCAATCGCGATAGGCTACAATCCTACCCTTATAAAAGTCGTAAACGTGATAGTACGCATTTCTCCTCCTTACACGAGGCATCACAACAACGTTTCACCAGGCAACGCCGGTCAACTGCTGTTTATGTATGAGAAATCGGATGGAAACTTTCCTCATGTCAGCACGTTGTAGGTAAGGCCACCGGCGCCAACCTTGTGTGAATGCTCTGAAAAGCTAATAATTTGCATACCACAGCATCTTCTTCCTGTCGGTTAAATTTCGCGTTTGTAGCACGTCATCTTGGTGGTGTACCAATTTTAATGGCCAGTGGCTCCGCAAGCCACTGCACGGTGCGTGGCGGATGGTACACTTTACCATTACCAGTCGTTTACTTTCCTGTACCAGTCGCAAATAGAGCGAGGGAAGAACGGCTATCTATATGCCTCCGTATCAGGCCTAATTTGACGTATCTTATCAACGTGGTCCTTACTCGCAATGTATGTTAATGGCAGTAGAGTCGTTCCGCAATCAGCTTCAAATGCCGCTTCTCTAAAGTTTATCAGTAGAGTTTGTCGAAAAGAACGTTCCCTTCCTTCCAGGTACTACCATTTGAGTTCCCGAAGCATCTTCGAACGTACCGGTAGCAAACCTAGCAGCCCGCCTCTGAATTGCTTCCTTCAATCCGACCTGCTACGAATCCCAAACACTCGAGCAGTATTCCCAATAAATCGATGTCGACCATTCACCTTCCCTACCACAGATCTCACATGCTCGTTCCACCCCACATCTCTTTGCAACCTTACTCCCAGATATTTAAACGACTTGACTGGTCAAGCAGGACACTAGTAATACTGTATCAGAACATTAGAGGTTTGATCTTCCTACTCATTCCGTTACCATTCGTCACACCAACCGGAAATTTTGTCTAAGTTACCTTGTTTTTTTCCTATAACTGCTCACCCTCGACACCTCACCGTACCCCACGGCATTATCAGCTGCCAACCCTTCCTCCAAATCATTTATGTATGTAGAGAACAACAGCTATCCTAACAAACTGCCTTGGGGCAGTCCTGACGATATCCTTGTCTCTGATGAACACTCGCCGTCGAGGGCAGCATGTCATTTGGGTGACAATGGTAATTTGATGTGGAGAATAGTGTCATGGCTTTAGTTGATGATTATGACCGACAAGGGAAAATGTGAAACACAGTGCCAGCATGTCACTTACTCCTCTCGAACAGCACTAAGCTAGACCCCACCAGACGGACGGATCACTATCTTACACTGTCACGTGCCCTGACTACATGAGGCACAGTGACGAGATTTGTAATTTAACGCAGTGCATTGACACAACTTGTGGTGAGCAGGAGCCTCTTTTATTCTTGACAATTACTTTTTTTCCGCCACTGTCATGCCACTCGTCAAGATGGTTGGTTGTTTTAGGGAAGGAGACCAGTCAGCGTGGTCATCGGTCTCATCGGATTAGGGAAGGATGGGGAACGAAGTCGGCCGTGCCCTTTCAGAGGAACCATCCCGGCATTTGCTTGGAGTGATTTAGGGAAATCACGGAAAATCTAAATCAGGATGGCCGGACGCGGGATTGAACCGTCGTCCTCCCGAATGCGAGTCCAGTGTCTAACCACTGCGCCACCTCGCTCGGTCACTCGTCAAGAGTATTTACAGGATTTCGCTACAGAGGCGAATAACATATTGATTATTATTTAACACGATTATTGCTTAACATCGACTTGTTAGCTTTGGTACTAAATTGTCGGGAGGTTAGTTTATTTTGCATATTTTCATTCATCTAGGAATATTTTCTGGGTTTATTCACCAGCTGAAGAAAAAGTATTCGTTGCCCAGTATGTGCAACAGGATTATATGACTTTTACATCATTAACCAGCTGTAGAATACCACTTGTGCAACTACACCAACGTACACACCGGTGGTTTATTGGCCGCTATCGGTGAGCTTAATGCTCGACCTAATTTGTTGGCTAGACTCGTTATGATTTGTTATGATTGGTTGTACACTGTCGCATTAAGGGCCATACATTTAACACATAATTGATCCTTAATCCTATTAAGTAAGTGGGCAAGTCATTGAATAATAGCCGGCCGCGGTGGTCTCGCGGTTCTAGGCGCTCAGTCCGGAGCCGCGCAACTGCTACGGTCGCAGGTTCGAATCCTGCCTCGGGCATGGATGTGTGTGATGTCCTTAGGTTAGTTAGGATTAAGTAGTTCTAAGTTCTAGGGGACTGATGACCACAGATGTTAAGTCCCATAGTGCTCAGAGCCATTTGAACCATTTGAACCATTGAATAATATATGTAAGTAAGTGAAATTACAAGATACATTCTGATGGATTAATGATGTTGGCGGAGCCAGAGGTTTATCGCTTAAACCGAATAAATCTTTGGATGTGTGAATGGCATCTTCGCATTAGTCGCAGTTTCTAATGAAAAAGCAATTGAACAATAATTGACATATGTAGTGTGAGTAGAGCATCGAAAAGAGCATGTGAGCAAAGTTTATTTAACTGCAAATTAATTCACTAAGACACTCAGAGCCTGGAATCCTAGTTTCCCACTGCCGATCGTGACTTATACCGAAGATATATCTGGACTAACCAGTGCAAAAATCATGCACCTCACACGAATATAAATGTCGACTGCAGGAAATAATTGCAGTTCGCAGCTTCCTATAACAAAGATAAAGTTCATACAGTCGCCCAAAATCAATCACCAAATATACAGTCGAATAATCTAAGCCCAGTGAAACGCAAAAGTTTATAACTCGCAATCACAAATTATTCCAAGTCCAACGAACAGTTAATTAGGAAGCTCATGCGACTTCTCAGCCGTACAGCACCGTCAACAGAAACACGCTGACTACTTACACTATGTGATCAAAAATATTCGGACGCCACCAAAAAAATACGTTTTTCATATTAGGTGCATTGTGTTGCCATCTACTGCCAGGTACTCTACATCAGCGACCTCAGTAGTCATTAGATATTGAGAGACAGCAGAATGGGGCGCACCGCAGAACTCACGGACTTCGAACGTCGTC
Organism: Schistocerca americana; assembly: GCF_021461395.2. Classification (NCBI taxonomy): domain Eukaryota; kingdom Metazoa; phylum Arthropoda; class Insecta; order Orthoptera; family Acrididae; genus Schistocerca; species Schistocerca americana. Next base: position 242,441,055 of record NC_060119.1, on the reverse strand, counting down.
GGGCGATTGTCTGTCACTTGTGTCATACGTCTGTACGCGAGATTTCCACACTCCTAAACATCCCTAGGTCAACTGCTTCCGTTGTGACAGTGAGGTGGAAACGTGAAGGGACACATAGAGCACAAAAGCGTACAGGCCGACCTCGTCTGTTGACTGACAGAGACCGCCGACAGCTGAAGAGGGTCATAATGTGTAATTGACAGATCTATATCCAGACGATCAAACAGAAATTCCAAACTGCCTCAGGATCGGCTGCAAGTACTATGACTGTTAGGCGGAAAGTGAAAAAATTTGGATTTCATGGTTGACCGGCTGCTTATACGCCGCACATCACGTCGGCAAATGGCAAACGACGCCTCGCTTGGTGTAAGGAGCGTAAACATTGGACAATTGAACAGTGGAAAAACGTTGTGTGGAGTGACTTATCACGGTACACAATGTGGCGATCCGATGACAGGGTGTGGGTATCGCCGAGTGCCCGGTGAACGTTTCTACCAGCGTGTGTAGTGCCAACAGTAAAATTCGGAGGCGATGGTGTTATGGTTTAGTCGTGTTTTAGTATGGAGGGGGCTTGCACCCCTTGCTGTTTTGCGTGGCACTATCACAGCACAGGCCTACATTCATGTTTTAAGCGCCTTCTTACTTCCCACTGTTGAAGAGCAATTCGGGGATGGCGATTGCATCTTTCAACACGATCAAGCACCTGTTCATGATGTACGGCCTGTGGCGGAGTGGTTATACGACAATAATATCCCTGTCATGGACTGTCCTACACAGAGTCCTGACCTGAATCCTATAGAACGCGTTTGGTATGTTTTGGAACGCCGACTTCGTGCCAGGCCTCACCGATCGTCATCGATACCTCTCATCAGTGCAGCACTCCGTGAAGAATGGGCTGCCATTCCCCAAGAAAGTTCAAGCATATGACTGAACGTATGTATGCGAGAGTGGAAGCTGTCATCAAGGCTAAGGCTGGGCCAACACCATACTGAATTCCAGCATTACCGATAACGGCACCACGAACTTGTGAGTCATTTTCAGCCAGGTGTCCGGATACTTTTGTCCACATATTGTACCAGTAAGAGACGACGAAACACCAAAGCCAAGACGCACGCTCCAGCTCACCCTTAATGATTTCTATGACGTCACGCAGTACTGGATAATAAATACTTAAATAATGATCACTATTCGTATCTAAAGTTAATGGCACATACATCCATAATCACACATATTATAAAAATGGACGTTCGTATGTATGTATATATTTATGTATGAATGTTCCATATCTCCTCCTAAACCCCAGATCGATTTCAGGTAAATTTAGTACACATATTGCTTACTATGTGGAAAGAAATCCTATAGGGGTAAGAACCAGCAACTTTCTATAGGGGAAGAAGTAATAAAGCGGAGAGAGGAGGGGGAGAAGACGATGGAGCCGACATAGAGGGGTAACGAGGAGATGGGCAGTGGTGGAAAGGCAGATGGAGAGAGGAGGGAGGAAGAGATGGACAAAGGGAGGTACAAGAGGGGTTTGACGAGGACAGGGAGGAGGAGATTACAGGGAGTGAGGGGTGGAGGTTATGGACAGACAGAGTATGTGGAAGAGATGTAGAAAGGGGGAGGAGCAGAGTAAGGGATGAGGAAGGGATTAGGAGACGTAAGAGGAAGAAATGGACAGAGAAAGGAAAGAGGAGGAGATGGACACAAAGAGGAGAAAGGAGAGGATGAAGATAGAGGGGAGATGGAAGAGGGAGAAGGAACAGATGGACGGTAAGGGGAAATGCAGGTGGACAGGGAGAAGGAGAAGTGAAAATAGACACCGAGATAGAGAGAGACGGAGAGATAGAGAGAGAGGGACACGAGGAGATGGACAAGGAGTGAGAGATGGAGCTGGTGCACAGAGAGAGGCAATGGAGGAGCTGGACGGAGATGGGGGAAGGAGGAGTTCGACAGAAAAGGGTGGAAGATTAGAATAAATACATACCTGGTCAGATCCATAGATAGTAAAAGATAATAAGATATTGTTAAAATTATTGCGATTCTTTTACGAACGTCCACTGAAACAACATACAGTGTTAAACAAGTTGTCAATAAAATTCACAAAGCATGCCTACATTTGGGTTCATTGTGTGACTAGAAATTATGTAAAATTGAAAATTCATGTGACGCGTTTTAAGAACGACTGTGTTTCCGCTCCTTAGTCGGAATGTATTTTATTTTCATATTTTATTCACTGCAATTCACTCCCCCATCTCTGTTTTATATAATTTTGTTAATCCCTTAATGCCGCGCGATGGGAGTTCCCGTCATACCAAACGATGGTAGTAAATGGAAGCTTAATTATTTCTGAGTACCAGTGACGGCAGGTGCAGCTTCGACTCGAAGCTACCAACGTCTCTAACATGTGATTCCGTCTCCTGAGTATTTTGCGTACTTGTAGAATCACTTGCTTTTCGGATTTTCGGCACGCTCACGAGATGTTATCGTCATTGTGTGGACAATTATATCAAGATCCAGAGGTAAATTCACTTCTGAATTTTTTAATTTGTTCTCTAGCGCGTATGACGTGGCGTAAATAACATTTTGATGTAATAAACTACTAACATATGTGCGGTGTGCGTACTGTGAGACCTTCGGTACGCACACCATCAGATTATTTGACTTGTCGCTCTAACGAAGTAGGCGAGTGTCAGCATTATGTCTCGTGGTCTTATCGTGGCGTGTTTATTTTCTACCGTTAGGTCACACGATAGAAATGCCACTTGCACGCTTAGAGTAGCAGATTCACGGTGACCAACTTTAAACAGAATTTGATTAATTTTCACACACATTTATTAAAATAATAAAAATCATAGACATTACGTAACTTGATTCTGGATGCTGTTTACAATTGACAATCTGAAGTTCCTTTGGTCTTGGTACGTTAATCTTATTCTCACATATCTCTGATACTTGACAAAGTGTCTGTTCATTTATCTTCATGGCTATGTACAGGAATATGATAGTCTTATTAGGCGCAGACTGAAACTTGACTACAGACTAATGCAGACTGATGCAGCAGACCAGTGCAGACTATTGCAGAGTGACTAATCGGAGGTCTGTACACTCGTTATAATACCTCGCGCGTTCAGGTATCACTGCGCGAGTGTGATCCGCGAGGAGAAAAAGGTTCTACGTTAGCAGCAATCTCATTGGCTGCGAGACATATTAATACGCGGATAGGCGGAAGCAGAATTTGGTCCGTCTTTATGGCAGCGCCATCTCGTAGAGCGGAGACGGACGAGCGCTGCGCCTGCGCTGTTGTGCTTAGCGGGGCGCGCTCTAGTGGGAAAGTTGTGTACGCGCTGACTACGCGGGACCATGTACACAACAATATGCATGTAAATTCGTAAATGATGTTTGTATAAATTACGCATCATTAGGACATCGTGTATCTTTCAAGAGCATTCAAGACATGAAATCATGTGACGTGATTACAAAGATTTCTTTTGATTTGTAGCTCCAGACTACCTCAATGACCAATTGTGTCTATTATTTAAATATATATAGCCTACCCTAATTTGTAGTACGTTTACAATAATTCGTATGAACGTCCAACCACAACACTCTTTTGACTAATTACACTTTACTTTTACTGTGATGTAGTAATTCTAATTAAATGCTCATACTTTAAAGCTTTTATTTTATGATCGATGGGTCTCCGAGGTCTTATGCTCCACTAAATACAGGTGGGGATTTCAAAGCTCGTGTGCTACATGCGGAGAGGAGTGTTACAGTTATAAAATTACCCGTAATAAACAAAACGATCTACTAGAATTCAAATCCAGAACAGCAGACGCACTTTGAAAGCGTGGAAAATGCAAGGTAAATAAAGAGATAGACGTTCCTACAGCATAAAGGCACAATTACAATGCAAGAAACATCAGGGTCCATCAAAACCAATCCCAGATAAGTCTACCTGAACTGATGTAGTAGGTGATCGGTCTCAGGATACAGACACAAGTCAAAGACGTGAAAGACGAAATTCTAAACGAGAGACAATATTCATCTGTCGTACATGTAACTTTCATCTGTGTCTAAACAGGAGCATGAACTGTTTCCGAGAATTTAACGAACATGGGTCTATTGTATTACATATTATATATGTATTCTACAATTTAAAATGTATTCCGCCGCGTATTTTTCATATTCTGTCATGTAAGTGTTTCGTCAAACTCTTAAATGAAACTCGTTTACCAAAATAAGTGTTGTAAGTGTTCGATTTCTCAAAAGCCTTATGCTGTTAAATATATATAACAGATCTTAGATTTGATCTTACGTACATCGTAACACTTCATTACTGGTTACAAAATACGAAATTTGATTTTTTTCAATTAGAAATGTATTCCTGTATTTAGGATTAATGAACGTTTACATAATTAAGCAGTCGAAGTATATGAAACAGTAAATTGTCGACTCTCATCCACGAGGAAGAAAGACTGTGTAACGATATAGGAAACTCGTACTGCCTTCATACTAGGTGTAAATGTGGACTAGTTTAGTAATGACACATTTGCATATATCTCGTTAGTAATTCTTATACGCTTGTATGCTTTGGAAAGTAACTTGTTGTGGAGCTTACTGACACGACAGATTTTCTTTAGTACTTCATTTGATAATCTATCACATTTAAAACAATTAAAACTTCCTTAATATGCAACCTAGAATCGTTCTTTAAGTTGCTCATCCCATTGCTGCGGTTTTCGTGGAGTACTTGGATTTCTGTGTAATGTTTTCTGTGTCTGTCACGTAGTTTCGTTGAAAATGCAGCAGAGGGGAGACGTTGTAGCTTGGTACACTTTTCAGACACTCGCCTGTACCCATTCCTGTAACAGAATTTTAATATATTTTCTTATTACACTTTTAAGTAATGGCATTGACTTCTTACGTGCTGCAGATATTTTTTTAATTAAAATTAGTCCGAAAAATTAAGGTTTTTCAAATGTGAAAATTTGTTCCAAGGTACAAGATGGTCATGTACTTAGGAACAATTTAAAGGCTTGTTCATGGTACATTATTACTCTACCACACCAATAATCAGTAAGTGAAATCATATTAAGCAGAAGTATTATAAAATCTAGTTACATCGCAAATTCATTCTGAAACAGAGGCAATCGAAAACCAAGACAAATTCCCATGTTCGAGACAGGTTAAGTTGCTAAGACATTAAAGAAACTTAGCTCATTTGCAAGTATCACATATTCCATTGTAGAAGACCTCCTTTGTTTAAAGACGCAAGGGGCGCTCGACTGACGAAGTATAGATAACAGACCACATGTTATATAAATAATTCTGAAAATATATAGTTGTTTACTCACCGTAAAATTTCGCAACTAAAGAATTAACAATATGTGTCAATAATCAGTAACATACTGTACACCACTTAGATGTGTAGAACACGAAAAATTTACAAATGCTGCGCAAAACGTGTCTAACGACAACCTAAATGGTAGAAATTGGCGGAAACTGCTTATGGCGGTCTCTAGTGAGCAATAGTTCGTGTGATTCTAGGATCGGTCACTATACTGAAATACAGGCAAAAAGCATCATGTGTTCCTAGGTACACTATCCTCTAAGTACTACACTCTCCCCTGCATATTTCATTTAAACTGGTTTAGCCACCACTGAGCCGTCTCCATTTTGCATCTAATCTCGTAAGTCTTTGACCACTCTCGGGAAAAACATCCACGTTGTACATGACAACATAGCAAGTTCAAAAATTTCGGTGTATGGCCCAGAGTCCTTATCTTAAAATGGCTTCCTTACAGCTATGCGAGATGCCATTTTTACTTCTAAGGCAATGTCTAGCTGCTGAAAAGTAAAGAGCGAGGGAACTGATTTCACTTCGCTCTCAGTTGGGATGCGGAACCTATTGGCGCTCTGCACTAGTATTTGTTACAAATAGTCTCTGTACAGCATTCCAGTGACAGCGTTACATTTTATCGATTGGTCCTTACCTTCCGTGCCCTCTGGCCGTCACTTTCAGGATAGGGGTGACATGCGTCAGCTGCACTTGAAAGGTACTTGTTGCATACTGACAACTGGGCATGCAATCTGATGAGCCATATGCGGCAGATGTTTTGCCTTGTAAGTTAGCTCTGACATGTATCCTTCGTCCTACTACTTACACAGATACGCCTAAAGATGGGGCTGAGTACCTGAAACCTGGTACTGTAAAAGGTAAATAGCTGTACAACTTAGCAGCGCGGTCTAGGGGCGCTCGGCTCCCCCCCCCCCCCCCCTTCAGAAGTTCGAGTTCTCCCTCGGGCATGGGTGTGTGTGTGTGTTGTCCTTAGCGTAAGTTAGTTTCAGTTATATTAAGTAGTGTGTAAGCCTAGGGACCGATGACCTCGGCAGTGTGGTCCCATAGGTACTTACCACAAATTTCCAAATTTGCACAACTGTTCAAAATGGTTTAAATGGCTCTGAGCACTATGGGACTTAACATCTGACGTCATCAGTCCCCTAGAACTTAGAACTACTTAAACCTAACTAACCCAAGGACATCACACACATCCATGCCCGTGCACAACTGTAGCGGATGTTTTAATCATGAACATTACGTTTAACTGTTGACAGAAAGTCCAGCAGAACCCATCCACAAAGCTGCAGCCAGTACAATTGATATTCATCTGTTGCAGGATTCTAAAAAAAAATGTTAAATGGCTCTGAACACTATCGGCCTTAACATCGAGGTCATCATTCCCCTAGAACTTAGAACTACTTAAGCCTAACTAACCTAAGGACATCACACACATCCATGCCCCAGGCAGGATTCGAACCGGCGACCGTAGCGGTTGCGCTGCTCTAGACTGAAGCTCCTACAACCGCTCGGCCACAGCGGCTGGCGTAGTATTCTACAAAATACAGCTCGAATACAGTTAGCTGCCTACAACAGAATCACCTCCTCAGTGCATCTCAGAAACCTTGGTCATGCGGAACTCAACTCGCGTTTTCCTCACATAGTATCTAAAAAGCAATGCATCATCCCTGTCTGGAGGGTTTTGTAGTCTTGTTGTAATTGATTTTCAAAGCTACTTCCGAACTTGATCTGTTAAGTTATTAGTTAGTACGCTGAACTTTGTCTGCGCTGCATGGAAACTGTACAGTGTCATCAACAAGTCGAATATGTATCATACATCATTCAACACCTATTCCGTCTTCGTTTCTCCAGTTTAAGCATTAGAAAATCTCCAATAGTTATTCTAAAAATAGTTTTATGATATTGAATCCCCTATCTCGACGCTTCCTTCAGCTATGATTTGCTCCCTATCCTGATTAATGAAAATAGTAGAACTGACGTGCATGTTTTTAATTATACTAGTGCAGGCTGAATCAGTCCCTTGGTTCTTAAGGGTTGTTAGTAGATAGAAAATTAATTGAAACTGAGTCAAAAACTTCCCTATATACTTTAGACATCTGTATATACAAGCGTTTACAACTGATTAGGAAGTATAGGGCGGTTCAAAAAGAAAGAACAGATTTTAGTACTTTATTACAAAGCATGAAAGACAGAAACACATGTCACTAGATAGAGGCGAGTTTATCTATATCTACATCTATATCATACTCCGCAAGCCACCCATTGGTGCGTGATGGTGGGTACTTTCGGTACCACTATCTGATCCCTCCAACCCTGTACTACTCGCGAATAGTGCGTGGGAAGAATGACTGTCGGTAAGCCTCTGTATTAGCTCTAATTTCTCGAATTTTCTCCTCGTGATCAACACGAGAGATGTATGTGGGGGGAAGTAATATGTTGTCTGACTCCTCCTGAAAAGTGCTGTCTCGAAATTTCAGTACTGAGTCTCTCCGTGATGCACAACGTCTCTCTTGAAACCTGTACCACTGGAGTTTCTTTAGCATCTCCGTAACGCTCTCTCGTCAGGTAAACGACCTCGTCACTAAACTCGCCGCTCTACGTTGGATCTTCTCTATCTCCTCTATCAGCCCTGCCTGATAGGTATCCCAGATAGATGAACAATACTCAAGATTTGGGAGAACAAGCTCCTTATTAGCTACTTCTTTCGGGGATGAGTTACATTTCCTTAAGATTCTTCCGATGAATCTGAGTCTTGTGCCTGCTTTTCCCACTATCTGTTTTATATGGTCATTCCACTTAAGTTCGCTCTGGATAGTTACGCCTACACATTTACGGCTGTCCAGCTGTTTGTCATCAATAGTGTAGCTGTACAGTAGTGGATTTCTTTTTCTACGGCAGGCCGCGGTGGCCGAGCTGTTCTAGGCGCTTCAGTCCGGAACCGCGCGACTGCTACAGTCGCAGGTTCGAATCCTGCCTCGGGCATGGATGTGTGTGATGTCCGTAGGTTAGTTAGGTTTAAGTAGTTCTAAGGTCTAGGGGACTGATGATCTGAGATGTTAAGTCCCATAGTGCTCAGAGCCATTTTATCTTCCCCTATGTATGCGCAATATGTTACATTTATTTACGTTCAGGGTCAACTGCCAGGGTATGCAATATTCATCAATTCTCTGCAGGTCGTTCTTCAAATTCTTACTATCTTCTGGCGTTGCTACTTTGGTATAAACAATTGCATCATCTGCGAATAGCCTTAAAGAGCATCCAACGCTTTCTACTACATCATTTGTATATATTGTGAACAGCAACGGTTCTGTCACACTTCCGTGTGGTACTCCGTATGTTACCTATCTGTAGATTTAGTCCCATTAAGAGCGACGTGTTGAGTTCTATCTGAAAGAAAGTCTTGAATCCAGTCACAGGTCTGTTCCGATACTCCGTAAGCTCCTATTTTTTTCGTTAAACGGCAGTACGGGATGGTAACAAATGCCTTGCCTGAAATCAAGGAACACGGCATCAGCCTGAGCGCCGTTGTCCACTGCGCTCTGACTCTCATGGAGGGACAGAGAGAGCTGAGTTTCGCATGATCTCTGTTTGCGGAATCCCTGTTGATTTCTATAGAGGAGCTGTTCATTTTCCAATAACGTCATAATTATTGAGCGTAAAACATGTTTCATAATACTACAACAGACTGACGTCAACCATCTAGGTCTGTAATTGTGTGGATCTGTCTTACGGCCTTTCTTAAAAACGGGAATGACTTGTGCTTTTTTCGAGTCGTTGGGTACCTTTCGTTGCTCAAGCGATCTACGATAAATTACTGCTAGAAGGGGAGCAAGCTCTTTCGAAAAATCTTTATAGAATCTTACAGGTATCTTATCTGGTCCACTAATAAGCGATTGTGGCTGCTTTGCAATCACGCGATCGCTTATCTCAATATCTGCCATTTAGACGTTCGCACGACGATGGAAAGGAGGGACAGTGTTACGATCTTCCGCGGTGAAACAACTTCGGAAGACCGAATTCAGTATTTCGGCTTTCTCATTGTTATCTTCCGTTTCGGTGCTGGTATGGTCGCTGAGAGAATGAATAAATGATTTTGACCCACTTACTAATTTTACGTACGACCAAAATCTCTTGGGGCTTTTACTCAGGTTGGTTGACAACGTTTTACTTTCGAAATAATTGAACGCTTCTCTCAAGTTTTACGTTGGCAGACACGCTATACCATTCACTCAACATAAGCACTATGGGTTGCTCGAGAAACATCGAAACGGTACATCATTTCATTTGACACACAAATCGAAGAGTTCCTTTATATTGAATCCATAACTTCAACAACTGAAAGTTTGAGTTAGAGAAGAGTAGCTGCCATAGGTAGGACAAAGACTCTGTCTGTTATTTACGAGCCGGCCGAAGTGGCCGTGCGGTTAAAGGCGTTGCAGTCTGGAACCGCGAGACCGCTACGGTCGCAGGTTCGAATCCTGCCTCGGGCGTGGATGTTTGTGATGTCCTTAGGTTAGTTAGGTTTAACTAGTTCTAAGTTCTAGGGGACTAATGACCTCAGCAGTTGAGTCCCATAGTGCTCAGAGCCATTTGAACCATTTTTTTGTTATTTACGACCCCCCCCCCCCCCTTCACGCATAGAAAAGAATCGCAAGATGTGAAGTCTGGCGATCTGGGTGGCCAAAAGCAGTTGTGCACCTCCCCCAATCCAACGTTGTGGGATGCTGCTGTTAAGATCAGGCCGCACCCCAAGGTAAAAGTGAGGAGGGCGCCGTCGCATATAAAAATGAAATCATTAGAATATTTGTGAAGTTGAGGAAACAGCCAGTCTTACAGCATGTCCAGGTATGACATTCTTGTCACAGTTTCCTCCGCAGAAAAGAATGGTCCATAAAATTTGTGAAAAGAAACTGCACAAAACGCTTTCAGTTTCGGTGAGTCTAACATTCGACGACGACACTAGGATTTTGTGACCCCCAGTTTCTTATACTACGGCGATTTACTTTACCCGATAGATGAAATGTCGATTCTTTACTATTAAAAACAGTCTTGATCACGATTTATTTATCAAGGTGACTGGTTTCGACCACTACTGTGGTCATCTTCAGACCATTGAGTAGGAACCTCTTTCTGATGGAGAATCTGCAACAGAAAAGGGTTCCTACTCAATGGTCTGAAGATGACCACAGTAGTGGTCGAAAGCGGTCACCTTGATAAATAAATCGTGATCAAGACTGTTTTTAATAGTAAATATTTGTAAGACATTGATCACTGCCACTCCCATAATGTATTCAAAAGTAATTAAATGTCGAATCGTCCGTAAAGATGAGCCGTTCGGAAAAAAAAGAGTCCTGTGCCATTTCCTGGAGAACTGAAATGCAAAATTCGTACCTGCTGTTATGGTCGCCGGGACGCAATTACTGCAGTAAGTGCAGTTTGTGAGACTCCATAAGCAGGTGTGGTCTCAGAACACGACATGCCGTTGTTCTACAATTTTGAAGTTTCTGGCCTGCCCGTCTTGTGGGCTACCGAGAGTTCCGCCTGCGCGCATCGAGGATAGGCTCGACATTTTCATCAGACGTGCGTGGCCGACCAGTGCTCTTCCCTACGCATAGGCAACCAACTTCCAAGAATTTTGTATGCCAGTCATAGATCTGTTAGTGCAGAGGCGGTTTCTTGCTGAATCGACAGCGGAATGCAAATTGCACTTGCACAGTGGATTGAATTCAGGCAGATTCCAAAACGTAAAATGACTGTCCTTGTGGAGTAGCTTCCATGTTGCTACAGACGAACAATAGCACAGCAGTTTCAAAATCTTCAAGTTTCCTCTATCCAGTGCCTTAGGCAATGTGTTTCTGTCTTTTATTGAGTGTCAATAACAAACAGTTGAAATCTGTTCATAGTTGCAGTAACTGCATCTGTTTTAATATTTTTCATACGAATATTATTAAGTAATCGTACAGTTTATGTGCACTACGTGTGTGCTGTACGATGCGCAGAGTGAATACGTGTAAAAGTTTGTGACTGGGTACACAAATTGGCGCATACTCCCCGTTCGTGGTCGGCTCATCGATGACGGCGCGACTGCTGCGCAAACGCGCGGTTCGCCCCGGACCGCAGCTGCCATCGGCGCCTCCCGCGCGGGCTCGCTAAATGATTTGCAGCGTCACCCACTAATCAGGCGACTATTTCTGCGATATCAATCAAGCGCGGCAATATCCGTTAATCATTGCAACTCACAAATCCCGGTAGAATGGTAAAGCTATAGAGCCGCGCCCGCCAAAACAAAACGCTCTGACAGCGCGCCCTCGTCCCTGCAAACGCGGATCGCAGCTCCGACAGGCCGGACCGCTGCCGCCCGCCATACAAACGCAGCGAGTACTGCACAGCGGGACACGAGGCGCAGGGGTCGGTAATTGACAGACGTTCATAAGAGAGCTGCTTCTTGCTTCTCGTTCACCAAGGCAAGTACATAAAAACACTGGGTACAATAATTTTCATATCCAGCCACAGATAGAGGTCTACGCAGATGCAGATATTCGGGGCTACACCTGTTGACGTCCGCAGTAATAATTATTTTGTTCCGAACCGGATATAGATATCTGCAGATATCACGAAAATAATTACACTACAGGCCATTAAAATTGCTACACCAAGAAGAAATGCAGAACATAAACGGGTATTAATTGGACAGAGTTATTATACTAGAACTGACATCTGATTACATTTTCACGCAATTTGGGTGCATAGATCCTGAGAAATGAGTACCCAGAACAACCACCTCTGGCCGTAATAACGGCCTTGATACGCCTAGGGCATTGAGTCAAACAGAGCTTGGATGGGGTGTACAGGTACAGCTGCCCACGTAGCTTCAACACGATACCACAGTTCATCAAGAGTAGTGACTGGCGTATTGTTACGAGCCAGTTGCTAGGCCACCATTGACCAGACGTTTTCAATGGATGAGAGATCTGGAGAATGTGCTGACCAGGGGAGCAGTCGAAAATTTTCTGTAACCAGAAAGGCCCGTACAGGACATGCAACATGCGGTCGCGCATCATCCTGCTGAAATATAGTGTTTAGCAGGGATCGAATGAAGGGTAGAGCCACGGGTCGTAACACATCTGAAATGTAACGTCCACTGTTCAAAGTGCCGTCAATGCGAACAAGAGGAGACCGAGACGTGTAACCAATGGCACCCCATACCATCACGCCGGGTGATACGCCAGTATGGCGATGACGAATACACGACTCCAATGTGTGTTCACCGCGATGTCGCCAAACACGGATGCGACCATCATGATGCTGTAAACAGAACCTGGATTTATCCGAAAAAATGACGTTTTACCATTAGTGCACTCAGGTTCGCCGTCGAGTACATCATCGCAGGTGCTACGGTCTGTTACGTAGCGGCAAGGGTAACCGCAGCCATGGTCTCCGAGCTGATAGTCCATGCTGCTGCAAACGTCGTCGAACTGTTCGTGCAGATGGTTGTTGTCTTGCAAACGTCCCCGTCTGTTGACTCAGGGATCGAGACGTGGCTGCACGATCCGTTACAGCCGTGCGGATAAGATGCCTGTCATTACGACTGCTAGTGATACGAGGCCGTTGGGATCCAGCATGGCGTTCCGTATTACCCTCCTGAACCCACCGATTCCATATTCTGCTAACAGTCATTGGATCTCGACCACCGCGAGCAGCATTGGCGCCATACGACAAACCGTAATCGCGATAGGCTACAATCCGACCTTTATCAAAGTCGGAAACGTCATGGTACGCGTTACTCCTCATTACACGAGGCATCACAACAACGCTTCACCAGGCAACGCCGGTCAACTGCTGTTTGTGTATGAGAAATCGGTTGGAAACTTTCCTCATGTCAGCACGATGTAGGTATCGCCACAAGCGCCAACCTTGTATGATTGCTCTGAAAAGCTAATCATTTTCATATCACCGCATGTTCATCCTGTAGGTTAAATTTCGCGTCTGTAGCTCGTCATCTTCGTGGTGTAGCATTTTTAATAGCCAGTAGAGTAATTTGTAGCTACTTGCATTAAAGACGATCAACAACAATTATCGTTGTTATGTCACCATTCTTAATCCATTCTTACTGATAGTTTATTATGCAGTTCTTTCGCGGCGCTTCATGTGGTCATATGCGGTGTGTAAGGGCTAAATACACTGAAGCGAAAAGAAACTGGTATGGACATGCATATTCAAATATAGAGGTGTCCAAACAGGTAGAATGCCCCGCTGAGGTCAGCAACGCCTGTATAAGACGGTTACAATGGCAGGTTATCAAGATTTAAGTGAGTTTGAACGTGGTGTTACAGTTGGCGCATGAGCGACAGGGAACATTATCTCCGAGGTAGCAATGTATTGGGAACTTTCACGTACAACCATTTCAAGAGTGTACATGAATATCAGGGATCCGGTAAAACATCAAATCTTAGACATCACTCCGGCGGAAGAAGCTCCTACAAGAACGGGGGAAGCGACGACTGAAGAGAATCGTTCAACGGGACGGAAGTCCAATCCTGGCGCAAACTGCTGCAGATTACAATGCTGGGCTATCAACGAGTGTCAGCGTGCGAACGTCATTGATATGGGCTTTCGGAGCCGAAGGTCCTCTCATATGCCATTGATCATAAACTACTGGCCATTAAAATTGCTACACCACGAAGATGACGTGCTACAGACGCGAAATTTAACCGACAGGAAGAAGATGCTGTGATATGCAAATGATTAGCTTTTCAGAGAATTCATACAAGGTTGGCGCCGGTGGCGGCACCTAAAACGTGCTGACATGAGGAAAGTTTCCAACCGATTTCTCATACACAAACAGCAGTTGATCGGCGTTGCCTGGTGAAACGTTGTTGTGATTTCTTGTTTAAGGAGGAGAGATGCGTACCATCACGTTTCCGACTTTGATAAAGGTCGGATTGTAACCTATCGCGATTACGTTTTGTCGTATGGCGCCAATGCCGCCCCCGTTGGTCGAGATCCAATGACTGTTAGCAGAATATGGAACTGGTGGGTTCAGGAGGGTAATACGGAACGCTGTGCTGGATCCCAACGGCCTCGTATCACTAGCAGTCGTAATGACAGGCATCTTATCCGCATGGCTGTAACGGATCGTGCAGCCACGTCTCGATGCCTGAGTCAACAGACGGGGACGTTTGCAAGACAACAACCATCTGCACGAACAGTTCGACGACGTTTGCAGCAGCATGGACTATCAGCTCGGAGACCGTGGCTGCGGTTACCCTTGACGCTACGTAACAGACCGTAGCGCCTGCGATGATGTACTCGACGGCGAACCTGAGTGCACGAATGGCAAAACGTCATTTTTTCGGATAAATCCAGGTTCTGTTTACAGCATCATGATGGTCGCATCCGTGTTTGGCGACGTCGCGGTGAACGCACATTGGAATCGTGTATTCGTCATCGCCATACTGGCGTATCACCCAGCGCGATGGTATGGGGTGCCATTAGTTACACGTCTCAGTCACCTCTTGTTCGCATTGACGGCACTTTGAACAGTGGATGCTAGATTTCAGATGTGTTACGACCCGTGGCTCTACCCTTCATTCGACCCCCGATAAACCCTACATTTCAGCAGGATAATGCACGACAGCATGTTGCATGTCCTGTACGGGCCTTTCTGGATGCAGAAAATGTTCGACTGCTCCCCTGGCCCGCACATTCTCTAGATTTCTCACCAATTGAGAACGTCTGGTCAATGGTGGCCGAGCAACTGGCTCGTCACAATACGCCAGTCACTACTGTTGATGAACTGTGGTACCGTGTGTAAGCTGCATGGGCAGCTGTACCTGTACACGCCATCCAAGCTCTGTTTGACTCAATTTCCAGGCGTATCAAGGGCGTTAATACGGCCAGAGGTGGTTGTTCTGGGTACTGATTTCGCAGGATCTATGCACCCAAATTGTCTGAAAATGTAATCAGGTGTCAGTTCTAGTATAATATGTATATATGGTGTTACAAAAACGTACGGCCAAACTTTCAGGAAACATTCCTCACACACAAATAAAGAAAAGTGGACATGCGTCCGGAAACGCTTAATTTCCATGTTAGAGCTTATTTTAGTTTCGTCATTATGCACTGTACTTCGTCGATTCACCGACACGACGCCCAATTTAAGGAAGGTAATGTTGACTTCGGTGCTTGTGTTGACATGCGACTCTTTGCTCTACAGTACTAGCATCAAGCACATCAGTACGTAGCATCAACAGGTTAGTGTTCATCACGAACGTGGTTTTGCAGTCAGTGTAATGTTTACAAATGCGAAGTTGGCAGATGCCCATTTGATGTATGGATTAGCACGGGGCAATAGCCGTGGCGCGGTACGTTTGTATCGAGACAGATTTCCAGAACGAAGGTGTCCCGACAGGAAGACGTTCGAAGCAATTGATCGGCGTCTTAGGAGCACGGAACATTCCAGCCTATGGCTCGCGACTGGGGAAGACCTATAACGACGAGGACACCTGCAATGGACGAGGCAATTCTTCTTGTAGTTGACGATAACCCTTATGTCAGTGTCAGAGAAGTTGCTGCTGTACAAGGTAACGTTGACCACGTCACTGTATGGAGAGTTCTACGGGAGAACCAGTTGTTTCCGTACCATGTACAGCGTGTGCAGGCACTATCAGTAGCTGATTGGCCTCCATGGATACACTTCTGCGAATGGTTCATCCAACAATGTGTCAATCCTCATTTCAGTGCAAATGTTCTCTTTACGGATGAGGCTTCATTCCAATGTGATCAAATTGTAAATATTCACAATCAACATGTCTGGGCTGACGAGAACCCGCACGCAATTGTGCAATCACGTCATCAACACAGATTTGTTGTGAACGTTTGGGCAGGCATTGTTGGTGATGTCTTGATTGGGCCCCATGTTCTTCCACCTAAGCACAATGGAGCACGTTATCATGATTTCATACGGGATACTCTACTTGTGCTGCTAGAACATGTGCCTTTACAAGTACGACACAACATGTGGTTCATGCACGATGGAACTCCTGCATGGAATTCAGTCGAAGTGTTCGTACGCTTCTCAACAACAGATTCGGTGACCGATGGATTGGTAGAGGCGGACCAATTCCATGGCCTCCACGCTCTCCTGACCTCAACCCTCTTGACTTTCATTCATGGGGGCATTTGAAAGCTCTTGTCTACGCAACCCCGTTACCAAATGTAGAGACTCTTCGTGCTCGTATTGTGGACGCCTGTGATACAATACGCCATTCTCGAGGACTGTATCAGCGCATCAGGGATTTCATGCGACGGAGGGTGGATGCATGTATCCTCGCTAACGGAGGACATTTCCTGCAACAAATTGTTTGAAGTCACGCTGATACGTTCTGTTGCTGTGTGTTTCCATTCCATGATTAATGTGATTTGAAGAAAAGTAATAAAATGAGCTCTAACATGGAAAGTAAGCGTTTCCGGACACATGTCCACATAACATGTTTTCTTTCTTTGTGTGTGAGGAATGTTTCCTGAAAGTTTGGCCGTACCTTTTTGTAACAACTCACTGGCCATTTGACCATCTTCTGTGCGGCGGATGCACAAACAATGCCTGAACTCTTACGGGAATCGGCAGTAAAGTCGGGAGTAATGAGTATAATGGGCAAGGGCACTATGAATGTAGTGCCGGACGATAAGTTGCCCATGTTTGTCACGAGAGGCGTGCCAGAGATAAGTCCCTGCTATCGCACTATCCTATGTGTTCTCGGTGGCTTAGATGGATAGAGTGCCTGCCATGTAAGCAGGAGATCCCCGATTCGAGTCCCGGTCGGGGCACACATTTTAAACTGTCCCCGTTGACTTATATTAACGCCAGTATGCAGCTAGGCGTATTCATTTCGTTGTAATTACAAAGCTTTGTCCCTCGCTTGGGTCCTTCAACACTGACACTGAACTTTTCGTGACTGGAAATATCTACGTCTACATCTAAGTGATTACTCTGCAATTCACATTTAAGTGCTTGGCAGAGGGTTCATCGAACCACAATCATACTATCTCTCTACCATTCCACTCCCGAACAGCGCGCAGGAAAAACGGACACCTAAACCTTTCTGTTCGAGCTCTGATTTCTCTTATTTTATTTTGATGATCATTCCTACCTATGTAGGTTGGGCTCAACAAAATATTTTCGCCTTCGGAAGAGAAAGTTGGCGACAGAAATTTCGTAAATAGATCTCGCCACGACGATAAACGTCTTTGCTTTAATGACTTCCATCCCAACTCGCGTATCGTATCTGCCACACTCTCTCCCCTATTACGTGATAATACAAAACGAGCTGCCCTTTTCTTCACCTTTTCGATGTCCTCCGTCAATCCCACCTGGTAAGGATCCCACACCGCGCAGCAATATTATAACAGAGGACGTAACGAGTGTAGTGTAAGTTGTCTCTTGAGTAGACTTTTTGCATCTTCCAAGTGCCCTGCCAATGAAACGCAACCTTTGGCTCGCCTTCCCCACAATATTGTCTATGTGGTCTTTCCAACTGAAATTGTTCGTAATTTTAACACCCAGGTACTTAGTTGAATTGACAGCCTTGAGAATTGTACTATTTATCGAGTAATCGAATTCCAACGGATTTCTTTTGGAACTCATGTGGATCACCTCACACTTTTCGTTATTTAGCATCAACAGCTACCTGCCACACCATACAGCAATCTTTTCTAAATCGCTTTGCAACTGATACTGGTCTTCGGATGACCTTACTAGACGGTAAATTAAAGCATCATCTGCGAACAACCTAAGAGAACTGCTCAGATTGTCACCCAGGTCATTTATGCAGATCAGGAACAGCAGAGGTCCCAGGACGCTTCCGTGGGGAACACCTGATATCACTTCAGTTTTACTCGATGATTTGCCATCTATTACTACGAACTGCGACCTTCCGAACAAGAAATCACGAATCCATTCGCACAACTGAGACGATACCCCATAGGCACGGAGCTTCATTGGAAGTCGCTTGTGAGGAACGGTGTCAAAAGCTTTCCGGAAATATAGACATACGGAATCAACTTGAAGTCCCCTGTCGATAGCGGCCATTACTTCGTGCGAATATAGAGCTAGCTGCGTTGCACAATAACGATGTTTTCTGGAACCATGTTGATTACGTATCAATAGATCGTTACCTTCGAGGTGATTCATAATGTTTGAATACAGTATATGCTCCAAAACCCTACTGCAAACCGACGTCAATGATGTAGGTCTGTAGTTCGAAGGATTACTCCTACTACCCTTTTTAAACACTGGTGCGACCTGCGCAATTTTCCAATCTGCAGGTACAGATCTATCGGTGAGCAAGCGGTTGTATATGATTGCTAAGTAGGAAGCTATTGTATCAGCGTAACCTGAAAGGAACCCAATCGGTATACAATCTGGACCTGAAGACTTGCCCGTATCAAGATATTTGAATTGCTTCACAACCCCTAAGGTATCTACTCCTAAGAAACTCATGCCAGCAGCTGTTCGTGTTTCAGATTCTGGAATATTCCATTCTGCTATTCCCCCTAAATTCGAACTGCATTTAAGAGGCTCTCACCTCACTATCGAACGAAACAGGGGATTCCGCCTGAAACTCAGGCATAGGTGCTTTTTAATCAAATGAATATTTCTATAAATATACTGAATCCACTTTTTGCTTAGCAAAGATGTACATCCTACATGTGTAATCCCACTGGATTCAAGTCCTTTTGTATACCGGTATTTACATCTGCGGCTTGCGGTACATACGTATCATGTTTGTAAGCGGTAGGCAAATGAAGACCAGACAGATGGTAAAACGCAGAAAGCTGTTTATTATTTCAAAAGTAATCGGTAAGTATGGATACCTTTGTCCCATTTTGGTACACGATAGCCAGGGCCTTCATGGAAGAAAAGGTTTGCGGTTGCCTACGGAACTATGATTTTACCCATTCGTGCACCTCTACGACCGAACCAAGTCGATGGCAACGAGTGTCTTTCTTCAGGGCTTCGAAATTGTTAAAATACAATGGGGAGAGGTAGGGACTGCATGGAGGATGTATAATGGCTTCCCAGCCAAACTTTTGCAGCGTAGTCTAAACAAGCCTGCAACATATGGGTGGGCCATGTTGGCAAGGTTGTTTCCACAACGCTGTAGAACACAGATACCACAAGCCGCCGATGTACACTACTGGCCATTAAATTTGCTACACCACGAAGGCGACCTGCTACAGACGCGAAATTTAACCGGCAGGAAGAAGATGCTGTGATATGCAAATGATTAGCTTTTCAGAGCATTCACACAAGGTTGGCGCCGGTGGCGACACCTACAACTTGCTGACATGAGGAAGGTTTCCAACCAATTTCTCATACACAAACAGCAATTGACCGGCGTTGCCTGATGAAACGTTGTTTTGATGCCTCGTGTAATGACGAGAAATGCGTACCATCACGTTTCCGACTTTGATAAAGGTCGGATTGTAGCCTATCGTGATTGCGGTTTATCGTATCGTGACATTGCTGCTCTCGTTGGTCGAGATCAATTGACTGTTAGCAGAATATGGAATCGTTGGGTTCAGGAGGGTAATACGGAACACCGTACTGGATCCCAACGGCCTCGTATCACTAGCAGTTGAGATGACAGGCATCTTATCCGCATGGCTGTAACAGATCGTGCAGCCACGTCTCGATGCCTGAGTCAACAGACGGGGACGTTTGGAAAACAACAACCATCTGCACGAAGAGTTCGACGACGTTTGCAGCAGCATGGACTATCAACTCTGAGACCCTGGCTGTGGTTACCCTTGACGCTGCATCGCAGACAGTAGCGCCTGCGATGGTGTACTCAACGACGAACCTGGGTGCACGAATGGCATTTTTTCGGATAAATCCAGGATCTGTTTACAGCATCATGATGTTCGCATCCGTGTTTCGCGACATCGCGGTGAACACACATTGGAATCGTGTATTCTTCATCGCCATACTGGCGTATTACACGTCTCGGTCACCTCTTGTTCGCATTGACGGCATTTTGAACAGTGGACGTTACATTTCAGATGTTTTACGACCCGTGGCTCTACCCTTCATTCGATCCCTGCGAAACCCTACATTTCAGCAGAATAATGCACGACCGCATGTTGCTGGTCCTGTACGGGCCTTTCTGGCCAGCACATTCTCCAGATCTCTCACCAACTGAAAACGTCTGGTGAATGGTGGCCGAGCAATTGGCTCGTCACAATACGCCAGTCACTACTCTTGAAGAACTGTGGTACCTTGTTGAAGCTGCATGGGCAGCTGTACCTGTACACGCTATCCAAGCTCTGTTTGACTCAACGGCCATGTATATCAAGACCGTTATTACGGCCAGAAGTGGTTGTTCTGGGTATTGATTTCTCAGGATCTAAGCACCCAAATTGCGTGAAAATGTAATCACATGTCTGTTCTAGTGTTATGCATTTGTCCAATGAATACCCGTTTATGGTTCAAATGGTTCAAATGGCTCTGAGCACTATGGGACTCAACTGCCGAGGTCGTTAGTCCCCTAGAACTTAGAACTAGTTAAACCTAACTAACCTAAGGACATCACACACATCCATGCCCGAGGCAGGATTCGAACCTGCGACCGTAGCGTCTCGCGGTTCCAGACTGCAGTGCCAGAACCGCGCGGCCACTTCGGCCGGCAATACCCGTTTATCATCTGCATTTCTTGCCGGCCGCGGTGGTCTAGCGGTTAAGGCGCTCAGTCCGGAACCGCGCGACTGCTACGGTCGCAGGTTCGAATCCTGCCTCGGGCATGGATGTGTGTGATGTCCTTAGGATAGTTAGGTTTAAGTAGTTCTAAGTTCTAGGGGACTGATGACCACAGATGTTAAGTCCCATAGTACTCAGAGCCATTTGAACCATTTGAACCATTTCTTCTTGGTGTAGCAATTTTAATGGCCAGTAGGGTAAATACCAGGCACAAAAAGCTCTTTGAAGTCAGCAGAATTGTACAGGTATGATGTACTTTTTTTTAAGCACTTCCCATAGAGTTGATGCCAAAAATTGTGCTCTTTCACTGACCTCGTCTCAAACTTTCCAATTTTGGCAAAGAGGATGCCTTAGCATTAAGTTCATTTTTTCTGTAGGACTAATAGTTTGTGGACAGCAGACAGCAGGTGAGAGAATATGAAAATCTGGCAAGTGTTTTTTGAGGATGTTGTGGGTTGCACAAAAGCCATAGATAGGGGCAGCTGAATCACCCCGTATATCTTGGACAAAACGAATTGTGTTGTCTAAGTAAGCTTTAAATGTATTCACAATTGCGAAGAGGGGCAACCATAGAATGGAATGGCAACAATAATAGTTTGTGCCAGACCAGGACTCAATCCCAGATTTCCTTCCTACCGCGACCAATCACCTTACAATTTGGCTGTCCGTGGACGGGTCATGGGCAGATCCAAACTTCCGTGTGCCCTCAACCATGCGTCTACAACCTGTACTCGTACATCCATTATGTATATTCCCGTACAGGTGAGACATTCTATATGAAAGTCGCTTGTCTGGTGTTGGCGGATAAATACGATATAGCAGTCAGTGCCTGTGTTATTCTGAATTAGGATGTGAAAGATGCGTATCCAAAGGAACTTCGCATCGTAATTCAGAATAAGACAGGAACAGCAATATTTTAAGTAAATCTTTACAAGTGTCTCGGTTTAGGAACAGAGGTTGCCAGTATAAGGAAGGAGAGCAACTATTCTACACACATCAAAAAAAGTTTTCCATCACACCGGTTCCCAGAACTCCTTAAGATAATCGTTGATTGTGGATATATAAATAAAACTTTTTTACATTAAGTTAGTCAATAACAACGCCCTTTAATTTAGAATCATTTTTATGAGCAACGCAAACAACGTTAGTCAAGACATTAAACCCGTCACAATTTACTCTTGCCGGCTTCAGCCACTAGCAATGATATCAGTATTCTCTCCATTGTAAAATGAAAAAAAAGTGCGCCATTACCTACATACATGAATAGAAGTTTTGCATCAGTCCAGATCCCAGAACTCCTGAAGATAGACGTTGACTGTGAATATTGTATCACAGATACAGTTCCTTTGACTGTTCAGAGATGTCACTAAACCCGCCCAAAGGTGTAAACAACCATGCATGAGCACCGCCTATTAGACGGGCAGGGTACGACAGCCGATCAGTTCCAGTCATTCTACCAGGAAGGAGGTACACGTCTCGTGATGTCTGTAGTTCAACCATGACCAGATGGTCAATACCGCGGTTCGATCGCGTCCGCGTTGTTACTGTGTGCCAGGAAGGGCTCTCAACAAGGGATGTGTCCAAGAGTGTCGGAGTGAACCAAAGCTATGTTGTTCGGACATGGCGAAGATACAGAGAGACAGGAATTTTCTATGACATGCCTCGCTAAGGCCGCCCAAGGGCTACTACTGCAGTGGATGACCGCTGCCTACAGATTATGGCTCGGAGGAACGCTGAAAGCAACGCCACCATATTCAATAATGCTTTTCGTGCAGCCTCAGGACGCCATGTTATTTCTCAAACTGTGCGCAATAGGATGCATGATGAGCGACTTCACTCCCGACGTCCATGGCGAAGTCCATCATGCAACCACGACACCATGCAGCGCGGTACAGATGGGCCCAATAACATGTCGAATGGATCGTTCAGGATTGGCATCACGTTCTCTTCACCGATGAGTGTTGCATATGCCTTCAACCAGACAATCGTCGGACACGTGTTTGGCGGTAACCCAGTTAGGCTGAACACCTTAGGCACACCGTCTAGTGAGTGCAGCTAGACGGAGGTGCCTTGCTGTTTTAGGGTGGCATTACGTGGGGCCGACGTACGCCGCTGGTGGTCATGGAAGGCGCCGTAACTGCTGTACGATACGTGAATGCCATCCTCCGACCGATAGTGCAACTATATCGGCAGCATTTTGGCGAGGCATCAGTCTTCATGGACGACAACTTGTGCCTCCATCATGCACATATTGTCGTTATCCTTCAGGATAACGACATCGCTCGACTAGAGTGGCTAGCATGTTCCCCAGACATAAACCCCATCGAACATGCCTGGGTTAGATTGAAAAGATCTGTTTATGGACGACATGACCCACCAACCACTCTGAAGGAGCCACGCCGAATCGCCGTTGAGGAGTGGGATAATCTGGACCAACAATGCCTTGATGAACTTGTGGATAGTATGCTATAATGAATACAGGCAAGCGTCAATGCAAGAGGACGTCTACTGGGTATTAGAAGTACTGGTGTGTACAGCAATCTGGGCCACCACCACTGAAGGTCTCGCTATATGGTGGTACAACATGTAAGGTGTACTTTTCATGGGCAATGAAAAGGAGAGAAATGATGATTATGCCGATCTCTATTCCAGTTCTCTGTACAGGTTCCGGAACTCTCGGAACCGAGGTGATGCAAAACTTTTTTTGATGTGTGTACATCCATTTCCCTAGGCCTTGGGCGATGGTCTCAGCTCCAAGGCACGGAAATCTGTCAATCCACATCCACATACATACTTTGCAAACCACCGTACGGTACCTGACGGAGGGTAACTTGTACCAATACGTCATTGCTTTTGCTGCTCCACTCGCAAACAGACCAAGTGAAAAAAGATTACCTTTAATCCTCCATGTGAACCCCACTTTCTTGTATATTATCCTCATAGCCTCTAAGTCTGTTGTTGTCAATAGAACCAATCTGCAGTTAGCTTCAAATGCATCTTCTCTAAGCTTTATAAATACTGTTACTCTAAAAGAACTTTCTCTTCCGTCCAAGCATTCCGACTTCAATTCTCTAAGGATGTCGTTTATACTCATACTTCTGTGTTATTCGAGTATACCAGTAACAAACCTAGCACCCGGACTCTGAACTGCTTCAATGTGTTCCTTTAATCCAACATGGCTTAAATCCCAAACATTCGAGCAGTGGTCAAGAACAGGTCGCACTAGCTTTTGCATTGCAGTCTTCTGTACTGATGAACTACACTTTCTCAAAATTCTGCCAACAAAACAAAGTCGACTTTTCGCCTTCCCTACCACAATCGTCACGTGCTATTTCCATTTCATATCGCTTTGCAACGTTACGTTTAGAAATTTAAACGATGTGAGTGCAATCAGGACACTACTAGTGCTATATCAAAACATTACGAGTTTGTTTCAAGTACTCGTCGGCATTAACATGCATATTTCTGATTTTAGAGCAAGCTGACATTCATCACACAAACTAGAAATTTTGTATAAGTCATCTTATATTCTCCTACAGTCGCAGAACTTCGACACCTTTCTGTACACGACAGCGTCATCAGGAAACAACCGTAGATCGCTGCTCCCTCTGTCGACCAGAAGATAATGATGGCCGCGCGGGGAGTCTTGCCACAGCTCGCGCTGCTCCCCCCGTCAGAGGTTCGAGTCCTTTCTCGGGCATGGGTATGTGTGTGTGTGTGTGTGTGTGTGTGCGTGCGTGTGTGTTGTCCTTAGCGTAAGTTAGTTTAAGTAAGATTAAGTAGTTTGCAAGCCTGGGGACCGATGACCTCAGCAGTTTGATACCATAGGAATTTACCACAAACGATGACGGTTCTATCACACTTGTCTCTGAAGAACACTCGCCGTCGAGGATAACATACTATTACTTGTGGGTTCTATTACATAAGAAGTCTTCAAGCCACTCACATATCTGGTACCCTATTCCGTATGCACCTGTATTCGTTAACAGTCTGCAGTGGGGCACCGTGTCAGCTGCCTATCAAAGTAATCATTCTAACTGAACTCGGATATAAGTTGCTCAGTTTGTTCATGCAAGCTGCCAGAGTCCGAGACGGAGTAAGCTCTTAGTGCGAGAGTCCAACCGACCATACTATCTTCATGTGGCGTACAGCAGATCGTTGCATGTAGATAACGATGCGTGGATTTGCTGTAACCGCTGTGGTATAGAGTTCTGAACTTGACAAATATATTATGAATTACTATGCACTACGCGGGATTAGCCAAGCGGTCTGAGGTGCTGCAGTCATGGACTGTGCGGCTGCTCCCGGGCATGGGTGTGTGTGTGTTTGTCCTTAGGATAATTTAGTTTAAGTAGTGTGTAAGCTTAGGGACTGATGACCTTAGTCGGTAAATCCCATAAGATTTCACACACATTTGAACATTTTTTGAAATACTATGCCGGTAAAGTCCGCTCAGTTATCCGCCAAGGAGAGCCTAATCAGCCAACAGTATTCAGTTTTCATCTAGGGGAAACACCGACATTTTTATACCCGAGTCGCTGATGTATCTACAAGAGGAAATGCCGTGCCATGCACGTGATGCATTTTTCTATGCCGCCACAAGCGACAGCTTTGCTTAAGACTTCCTTGTTCAGCTAAACGCGAGGAAGTATCTTCCATTCGCGCGCCTCTGCACCGCCATCCTGTTGTGCCGACTTGCTTCGCGCGGCACACTTTTTCATTCACCGCCTTTTATTTTTCCCTCGGAAATTGCATCCACTCGGAGGTCGGAAGGGAAGGGCCAGTTTACCGCGCAGTGCAGATCACTGGCTGGCCGCCGGCAGGCCGGCTGATAAATATGCGGCGAATTTCCGGCCGTTTGTCTGGTACGCGACAAGGGCATTAGCCGCCGCTGCGCGCTCTCTCAGGCAAACACCTCACCGCACCGGCACAGCGGAAATCCATTAATAGCTGACAAAATTAAACTAATTCGTCGTGTCCGCGTCGAATTAATGCGGCATATTGGCGCGGCGTGGCGCGGTCGCTGTCGCGGCCGGTGTCGGCGCGTCAGCAGCCAGATTGATGCGCTGTCACCGGATTAGCGCCCCACGCCCACCGCTGGCCGCCTGCCACTCACCGCGCCCGCCGTACACTCGCTGGCCCGCGCAAATAAAGCGCCGGGCCGCCTGCTCTTGCCATGCAAACATTCCCATACGATACTTCTCTTGCCGTCTGTCATTTCATACCGATTGTGTTTTGCTTCTACGCTTTTCTTTGTTGTCTCTGTACCTCCCTCCCCCCCCCCCCCCCCCAAACCTTACCTCTGTTCATGCCTTCATCACAAGTTTCGTCCGCAAATCATACGATTTCCTCCCTCCGTTCCCTTGCCCCCATATCACACTTTTCTATTCTTGGTCCGTCTCCTTGTTTCACATATCATCAGTCCTCCACCTTTCCTTCGCATCGAACTCCACTCTCTTTCTCTATCTGTACCCATCATCTGAATCTGAACCTCTCTACACCCATCCACTTCTTCCTAGCCACAATCCTTCTTTCATCTCAGCCTACTCCTTTGCCTGTTCCTATAACTTCATCGCTCTCTCTCCCTCTCTCTCTCTCTCTCTCGCTCCCCCATCTCTTTCCCTCCCCTTTCCTCCCTCCTTCTGATCCTCCTTCAAACATTCTCTCTATTTCTTTCTTTCTCTCCATCTTTCCCACTCACTTTGTTCACTCAGTCCCTCTCTTCCTTTCACTTGTCCACTTGCCCACTTTTTTTGAATTCTCTTATTCTTTCTCTTTCATTTTCTCTCACTCCTGCCACTTCCTTCATATTCCCACCATCGTCTGCTCTTCATTCATTATTTCCCACCGCCAACTCTCACCTTGTTATCTTCCTACATCCTTCGCTCACCAGTTCTCATCAAATCACTGAAGTAAGCACTGTCGGGCTTGGCAAGCACTTGGATTGGTGACTATCAAGGCCGGCCCAGTGCTGTTGGCAAACGGGGTGCACTCGGTCCTTGTGAGGTCAGTTGAGGAGCTACTGGACTAAGAAGTAGCGGCTGCTGTCACGTAAACTAACAAGGGCTGCGAGAGTTATGTGCTGACCATATGCCCCTCTATATCTGTATCCAGTCATGTCTAACGACTGAGGATGACACGGATGTCAAGTAGTACCATTGGGCTTCAGAGGCCTGTTTGCATGGAGTTTATTTTTTCTTCATACTTCATCTCTCTTTCCTTTCTATATCCTTCTAAACCATTCTCTCCCCAGTCTCACTCTACAATTATTTTTCTCCTTTCAGTGTTTCCATCTTCCCTTCCTCCACCTGCTTTCCCAACTCCCTTTGTTGCACTTGGCCATTCGTTTCCCTTTCCCTATCTTCGCCTTTGTCTCACATGTGGAATGCCCTTGCAGTACAATTTTCTTCACCACTCTCTCCCTTCCAACTTTATTCTGTCCCATCGACTTTGCACTGTTCCTCCTCCTATACTTTCTTACCTAGTACTGAATGGAAGTAAATCTTGAAAACCAAAGTGTCACATAGGTTTCATTCCCTGCTGTTGAGAGCAAGGATAGCTGCTCCTGTGGTTTAGATCTGGACCGTAATACAACGATTAGTCTTTTCACCCAATACCAGGTGAGCTGGTAGAGGGATAGGGGTTGGGAGTAATTGAGAGGGCCATACGAATTCTGATATTTTGCTGATAACGAAGGAAAACATTCCGAAAACCTTGATGGGAACTGAAGGCTGGAACTAGTCTAAGTTTGTATGAATTATGTTAATTGTGAGCCACTCAAAGATTAAAATGATGTATATGTTTAGGTTATCTACGTTACTTTTTATGTGGATTGCTGAATAATGTTAATTGTGAACCACACAAAGATAAAATGATGTATATGTTTAGGTTATCTACGTTACTTTTTATGTGGATTGCTGTACGGAGTAATGTGTAGTGTAGTGAGTGATTGGTGGGCCATGCATTAAAACTATAATGTGGAGTGTAGTGACTGCGAGAGGCAGGGACCAAAGCTTTTTGTTGATCCAAGACAAAATTTTAACGTGTCATATCTGTTCATCGGAGCATATATCCTGCTAATGAGCAGAAAAACAAGATTATGACAGCACATGATAATTATGATAATGTTTCAAAGTCAATTAATTTTTCTTTTTTTTTACGAATATAGTAAATATGTAGGCCATTCATAAATTATAATTATTACGTATTACGAAGTGCTCATTTTTTTCCGACTGCTGAGAGCAGCTGCAGTTGCACTTCGTTCTTTACAGCTAAATATTCCAATTGGTTTAGAGTGAGGTAAAGCGGATCCCATTTGGGAGTGTTTGGTAGGGATTTACATTTCAGCTGTTTACCTGATGACCAAGGAAAATCTCCAGAAAATCTTGGCCCTACTGTAGGGTGTGAATTATTTTTGCTTTAATTCTGGGACAATGTTTTTGTCCGATTTTTGTGTGTTTGTGTGTATGTTCGTATGTGTAAATGATAATAACCGGTTTCATCATCTTCAGAAATAATCTACACGTCTGAAAAATCATTGTGCTACAGAGAATCGTTGTTATAATATCGTAGTGTAGCCTCGTAGCGCACGTGCAGCGAACGACAAAAGCTGGCAGTAGGGCAGGGCGGGCGTGCGTCCTGCTTTATGAGCAGGCCACACATGACAGAGGGCGCGGCTACACATTTAGCAGAGTGGCGTGCCGTGGCGCGCTGCACACCGCAGGGGCGACTCAGCGGAACGCCGCTATCTGCCGCGGCCCGGCGCCACCGCTGCAGCCGTCCATCAGGAGCACACTGCGCCGCCTAACAGGCGCGAGGTACCGCCCCAAACTGCATCAGCACACTGTTCATTTGACTCGGGCGCCACTCAGCTCACTGTATCAGTATTCCCTCATTTTATATCTAACACTTTTCTACGAATGACTTCCACAATATCACATGAATTGGGTTAACGAGTGGTGAGCGTCTGGTCTGCTAAGAGGTTATTGTAGAGGGCGCAGGAGGTCACTAGAATGATTAGCAAAGGAAGGGTTCTGGGTTTGTTCAGGGAGAAAATGTGATCGAGGAACGTGGGTCTTTTTTTGTATATTAAGAAAGTATGATTAGTGTTTAATACCCTGTCGACAGCGAGTCATTGGTGACGGAGCACAGTCTCGGATTAGGGATGATTGGGAAAGAAAATCGGCCGGGCCCTTTTCAGAGGAACCATACCGCCATTTAGCGTAAGCGTTTTAGAGAAATTTTTGTCATTCATCTTCTCACTGGTCTGGTGCGCTCCTCCACTAACTACTCTCTTGCAGCCAACCTCTTCATCTTCCAGCACCTCTTCCAGCACCTCGACGCCTCCGTTACACTAATGGAAAAAGAATCGCAGCAGCAAGGAGTTGTGCGACGTAAACGAAAGTTGCAAGGCGCGTTTCTACATCTGAAAGATGATATTTATTCAAATTTCGCGCCAGTCGCAAAAGAGTGGCACTATTATTGCCACTATGACGATGCAAATCAGGTTTGCTTTAAATACACGCTGTAACGGTCGTGAGTGTTAGCTACCGTTGCAGGTGATCGGACAGGATGCTGACGTACGTGTCACCTGTCAGAGTCGTATCTAGAAGTATCAGGGGTCAAATATCTCTCCAACTGCACACCCCCACATCATTAACGAGCCTCCGCCGGGTTGAACAGTCCTCTGCTGACATGCAGGATCCATGGATTCATGAAGTGGTCTCCATACCCGTAAAGGTCCATCCGCTTGATACAATTTGAAACGGGACTCGTCCGACCAGACAACATGTTTCCAGTCATCAGCAGTCCATTGCCGGTGCCGCCGGGCCCAGGGAGGCGTAAAGCTTTGTGTCGTGCAGTCATCAAGGGTACACGAGTGGGCCTTCGGCTCCGAAATCCCATATCGATGATATATCGTTAGATTGTTCGCACGCTGACATTTGTTGATGGTGCAGCATTGAAATCTGCAGCAATTCGCGGGAGGGTTGCACTTCCGTCACGTTGAACGATTCTCTTCAGTCGTCGTTGGTCCCGTTCCTGCAGCATCTTTTTCCGAATGCAGCGATGTCGGACATTTGATGTTTTACCGGATTCCTCATAATCACTTGTGAAATGTCGTACGGGAAAATCCCCGCTTCATTGCTACCTCGGGGATGCCGTGTCCCATCGCTCGTGCACCGACTGTAATAGCACGTTACAACTCACTTAAATCTTGATAACCTGCCATTATAGCAGCAATAACCGATCTCACAACTACGCCAGACACTTGTCTTACATAGGCGTTGCCGACCGCGGCACCGTATTCCGCCTGTTTCCACACTCCTGTATTTGAATACGCATGCCTGTACCAGTTTATATGGCGCTTCATGGTCATAAGTTTAAATCTCTTTTTAAACGACTTACTTCTTCTGAAAAATTAAAACGAAGGTATTTTAGCTCATTGACTGAATTAAAAACGTTCTTCGTGGAATTTATGTTACACTGGCCCTTATACACTTTAGCCAAAGACTCACTTTCACCACTCTCTGTCGCCACATTTGTTTACTTCTAGCATACAGCACTATCTAGATTAATGTCTCCTTAAAGCAGCTTTTTCTCTTTTCCATACAAACAATTTTCTAATAGTTATCTCCTTTCGTCGAAGGTATTTAAGGATCGTATATAACTGTAATTGTATAGACTTCCATAACCAGCCGGTGTGGCCGAGATTTTCTAGGCGCTTCAGTCTGGCACCGCGTGACCGCTACGGTCACAGGTTCGAATCCTGCCTCAGGCATGGATATGTGTGATGTCCTTAAGTTAGTTAGGTTTAAGTAGTTCTAAGTTCTAGGGGACTGATGACCTCAGATGTTAGGTCCCATAGTGCTCACAGCCATTTGAACCATTTTTGACTTCCATATTTCTGTAGTCTTGAGAGCAAAGTTTACTGTCCACGATATGACTGCAACAAATCCAATACCCAAATAGCGTCGCTGGGTAAAAAAATAGTACAAAGGTTATCACTGACGCCAAGAATGTCCTTCAGGGACACAGCAGACTAAGAGGTCAGTGTGAACCACAGCCAGGTTAGATTTAAGTGTAGCTTTTCTCTGCTTTAATGATTTAAGAGTGTAATTGCAGTACACAGTAATAATCAGGATGTATTTTTATATTTGTGGTGGTGCAAGGTGCATACTTCATTAGTAAACAGTGTTTCAGTTAAAACTGTTTCATCAACTTGACTTAGCCTTTCCCCGTTCCCGAAGCAGATCGCCGAAGGGAAATATACAGTCACCACAGAAGTGTAAGAAGAGGAGATACACTTACGCATGGCAACAGTTGCTTCAACATAAGAATTTCAATGCGCTCTTCAGACCAAGAAGTCACCGTCAAAGTATGGTGAGTGAAACAGCTATTCCCAACAGCGACTTCACGTAGACCTGAATGCAACTTTGTTTGTTAGTGAATAGGTGAGAAACTGTGGACTGCGTTAACTTTATTTAACACATGAAGGAAACTTTTAAATTAACGCGTGGGCGTGAATTGTGACTATACTGAATAGTATTACAATGACACAGGGAGCAACACGTTACCAACATTGCTAATGCACAATGGCGGATGAACGTTTCAATTAATACAGAACCGATGTTAATCCAGTAAATTAGTAGCATCTGTGATTTAGAGTAAGCAGTGTGGAACCCGAAACCAGCGGTGAATCAGCAACTGTTAACAACGACAGTTAATGTTTCAAATATCGCGAGAAACCCAAGACAATCGTCAAGAAATTAAAATTGAAATGCAGAACATTTACTTTGAATTGTGAGATGCAGTTAGTAGCCTGCGAACTGAGTTAACTGATACATTTAATAGATAGGACGATAAGCTCCGAAATTAATTTCAGTCTAAATATTATAGGCTCAGACGTGAAATTCGAGGCGTTAAGTTACAGGTTGCCAAAGAAAATATACGAAAACTTTGATTAGTGGTGCTCATGATAAAATTCATGTCCAAGATAGAGAAGCTGCAGACACAAAAAGTGTGGGAGACATTAACAAAGAGAAGGTTATTAAGTTAATTCGTGGCGTTGAGACGGAGCGTAATGAGTTTGGCAGCGAATTAGATAAATCTGTTGGAATGCTTCAAAATGCGAACGGGATTCAATGAACCGAGTAAAAAGTTTGTGCAGGAAGGAAATGATGCAACATTACGTGTAATAGATTGTAACGTTGTTAACGAGCCTGAGGTAATTATAGACGACTGGATGAGAGTACAAAATTTCCAAGAATATGAACCAAAACAAGGTATCTATGTCAGAGCTTTTATCAGACAGTTCAAACATACATTTCCGTAATATTATACCGACCAGATTAAACTATACACAGTATGTGCATCCGCCACATGAAACGCAAAGCACAGTTTTGTGTTATCAGAGCATCTGAAAATTATTCCATGTGCAAAGAACTTGAAACAGTATTCTTAGATAAATTTAGGTCCCAAGATAAACAATGGGGCATAAAATCAAAAATTCTTACATCGCTGATCTATGAAAGGCATCATAGTATTATGCTACAGTGTACGCAGAAATATTGGAATGACAATGCCTACCACCACGATCTAGTTAAAAAGGAAGAATTAATGTTGACAAAAACTATCAATCATAGTACGCGATGAAGTTGGTACACACACACACCACCTTCGAAGTGAAGTCCTCACTAGAAATTCGAGAAAGAGGAAAGGAAATAACTTAGAATGTCAAAATGGCGAAACTGGCCCACTACGAAGGAAATTTCGGAATCGCTGACAGCCAAGTAGATTCGATAGATGAGATGACGGCATGCGTAGAAGGGACGAATACAGCCCACTGAACCGATTTTATTCAAATTACGAACTAAATCAATCACCCCATGTAGGAAATAGAGCACAGTATTGATGGCTGGAATGTGCAAAGATTCGCAGTCATAATCCATGAGACCATTCACTAATAAACTATGTAAAGTCTTGGAAATGGCTCGCTCTGAAACTAATGTTATGTAAATAGGTTCTAAATATCGATGAAAGTCATTGAATGAAAACATGTCACAGACATGGTGGAAGACCTTTAAAGAGAGAAAGCAGACACTGGTGAAGACGTTTAAATATCCGTTATGGGAGTGGAGAAACGTGGAACAAGAATGGACATATTAATAGACTCATTGAATGAGATGACTACTACTTCTGAAAATTTATTTTCGCTACTGAATAACCTGACTGCATCCCGTACGCTTAATGTTAATGATTTACGTAGTGTCAGAAATGTATAAAACCGACGCATATCCATCAAAGGTCAGGCACTGTTAAAATTCAGAGTTCGGGAAGGCAAGTGTGAGAAAAGTGTACTGATTGTGCCATATTTTAACGTCTGTTTAGTTCTAGATATTGATTAGTTGACAGAGATCAAATGGAAGTTATTTTTTGAAAAGTTCTCTCTATATGTTAAGATAAATAATGGAGGAAAGAGAGATAGATTTAAAGGATTCTTCGGCACCGATAACAGGGGTGCTGTATATGTAAAAATGAAATAAATGAATTTTCAGGAAGAAGAGGGAATTGCAGTTTTAAGTAAATCAGAGGAAGATAGTGAACTACAAGAACGTGATGATGATAAAGATACTCTGAATGTTATTCTTCCCGGGTTCGATTCCCGGCGGGGTCAGGGATTTTCTCTACCTCGTGATGGCTGGGTGTTGTGTGCTGTCCTTAGGTTAGTTAGGTTTAAGTAGTTCTAAGTTCTAGGGGACTTATGACCACAGCAGTTGAGTCCCATAGTGCTCAGAGCCATTTGAACCGTTTGAATGTTATTCAAAACGAGGTTCAAACATTAATGGAGCAGCTTGAAGGTGTAAAGGAATGACTGCAGAAGTATTGTAATGCTATGGCAATGTTTCCAAAAATGTTTATTTTGATCAACGGATGTGCATGATAAATTAGTCATGAGTTATGAACCATTTCACAGTAAAACTTACTCGATACATTTGGCCAAAAGAGAAGCAATGAAGATATAAAGAAGATAAATAATCAGATAGTCGAATGATCATTTAACGCGTTTTCTAACCTGCTCAACACCGTAGCAACGGACAGCACAGTGCTTGTAGTCATCACCTTATGAACAGTGAACCACATCATTCTGCCACAATGTAACCAAATGGAAAATTTGGAATGCCTTCTGTAAAAGTTTAAGGAAGTAAAATACTTACATAGTCTTGTTGTAATGAGTATTTGCTGGCAAATGTTGTCAGATGAAGACAGCAGAAAGTACACAGCCCCTTTACGTAATGAAGCCTGCTACCAGTTTAAGAGAAGGCCTTTCGATCTTTGGAGGAAGAGAATAGTGCTTAACGCCCCGCCGACAACAAGGTCATTAGAAACAGAGCACAGGCTCGGAGGGACCATTTACATGAAGCAATTTAGGGAAACCACTGGAAATCTAATTCAGGATGACTGGACGCGGGTTTGAGCCGTCACCCTCCTGAATGCGAGTTCAGTATGCTAACCACACGCGCGATTTCGGTCTTTCAGCCTCATTATCTGCATTTATGAGAGCACTGGACGAAGTTCTGGGAGAAGAACTGTTGATGCATGTGACCCTCTAAGTAGACAATATTCTAATCACCACCACTTCGTGGCAAGAACACTTACAATTTTATGCTAAGTACAGAAAGTCTTAAGGAGAGGTGGGATAGCAATCAAAGAGAAATCAGAATTTGCAAATCACGGATTTAATCTCTCCTCGGGGAATAGCGTCTGATGCAATGAAATTCGAAACAGTGAGAAATTTTGTGGCTCTAAAGTGCAATAAACAACTTAAATCTTTCCTAGGATTTAGCAGTTTCTGGCGCTGATTCATTCGAGGATATTGTCTGATATCATTTGTGCACACGCAACTTTTAAAGAAGGATGTGTTACGAAAATGGGATGAGCAACATCGAAACATCTGAATTAATTACCTGGTACTGTGTGAAGAATTGATACTTCTTCACCCTCATTTGAATGAAGATTTCAATTTTGGAACAGACTACAAGGAGTATGGTTTCCTTCAGCCGTGTACGAATTAAATGACATTAACACTGAAACACAGTTATGGAAACAGAAGCACTTACCATTGTATGGAGGACATTTTACCGTCATTGCGAATCATAAGTTCTTTTTATTCTTACTAAATTAAAAATTATTGCTCAACAGTTTTACTTGATGGGCATTAGCATTTCAAGAATATAATTTTGAGATTCAGTTTATACAAAGATAGGAAAATACTGCATTGGTTGATCTTTAAAGACAGCCAAGAAACATGAACCTGTTAATGTTACTCATTCCAGGCAGTAAGACACCAAAATTCATTTTATGAAAGGTGTAGAAGATGAACAACATCCATACAACAGATGAGAGTGGGAGGCAGATGAAGTTCTTAAAATGGTCAAAGAAAAATATAAAAATCCCACTGAGGACAAGATATTTCAATATCATTTAAGGAATTAAGACATGTTATACGAGAGAACTACCTTAAACTTAGATAAACGGAGGCTACATCTACGAAGACTTGTTGTAAATGGACTTAAGAAATTGTGCACTGTAACTATGCTCGTTTTGGACCTCACAAATGTGTGCAGTAGTAGGGAAGTGCAATTTTCGACAACATAGCCCAGAAAGTCAGAAAAATATCCCAGTTTTTACTCTTGAATATAAAGGTTTCATGCAAATCATCATAACACAAAAGCCTGGGGAAATTTAAGCAGCTAATCTCCACGCTGTTCTTAATTAAACGTCAAGTAAGGTCAGATTATTGTAGACATATTATCATAATTTGTTAAGCTTTATGAGAAAAAGTAATAGCAAAATTATAAAAGAAAAACTGAAAGTGAATAGTTCATGGTACCATATATATGGGTGCACTTTGTCAGACAAAGGGCCGCAGTTTCGTTCAAACCTTTGGAAGGACTTCGTGCAAAAAAACACAGTTTGGCACATATTGATATCTTCTTACAGCCCATCATCAAATCCATCAGTAATCTCTATTCCGTGAGGACTGTGGCAGAAATACACGAATTTTGTTTGAAAAATTAGGTGACTTTCAAACAGTTATCAATAGTTAGTGTCATGACTCCGTGTGCTACCGTGTGCTGTTCTCTTTGGTAAAAAATTGGTCTTAATTTTTGATAAATACATTAATGTTCCAGAGAGGGATGATATAATTGAAGAGGATCAGTTCAAGGCACTACAGTCTCCAGTATCGGTATGTAGAAAACGTAAAATTATACCATCACCAAGAAATGTTGCAGTAACATGTGATTTAGTGAAGAACAGTTTTGTTAGATTGAGTATGTGACTTGATGCAAGTTCAGGTGAACAGACAATAGTGAGTAGCTATTGTGAGCCTACATCAGTGGATAGTGGTACGTAGCTTCTGTTTGAGTGGCTACAGAAGATAGCTGCAGTCAGCTAGTGATAAATATTATTGTGTATTGATGTGATACACCACACTTGCAGATAGAATACTCCTCGAAAAAGTACAGCAGAAGACAAAGGCAGTGCGCCTGGTAGCTTTCCGGATAGGCAGCCAGTGCACGAGGTGAAGGAGGTGCAGAATAACAGTGTATTGTTCTCAACAGTAATGTTTATTGCTTTTGCATGGTGACGATATGTCTAGCAGAATGGAACAGTTCATCGCAAGGAATCACAAGATGCTGACGTCATCGGCTGTTGTCACTCACCATAATGTCAACAAACGGTAGCTGATCACAGTACAACAGCACAATATTACTATATTCCCATACCTCGTAAATGATCACGCCCCTCTCCTCCCCCCCCCCCCCCCCCCTTCACCATATACACAATGCTTTCCTTAGTCCCCAACAACTTTGACGTAACAATCCAACCCATCAAGAATGTGTGTAATTGCGTGTGATGCACAGTTCAAAACGAAAGCAGTGTATGAAAAGCAAAGCAACTAACGATATGTTTACGACG
This sequence comes from Schistocerca americana, assembly GCF_021461395.2. NCBI lineage: Eukaryota > Metazoa > Arthropoda > Insecta > Orthoptera > Acrididae > Schistocerca > Schistocerca americana. The sequence goes on along the minus strand of NC_060119.1, from coordinate 242,403,958 downwards.
AGAAAGTATAGTGAATCGTTGAGAAGTGTTTCATGATATGTTACAATTACTTATTTTGAAGTAACATAGTTGTGACTGGAGCAGTTCAAGGTATGCAATAGTAAATATCGTTGTACAAGTAGAACGATAACTTTCAGTCATTAAACCGTAGATGATACTATGATGCTACTTTGAGACAGTGAAATGTATATTTATATAAAATGCTTTCCACTGAAACTTTTCTTAGTCGTAATTGAATACTAAAATTGCATGTAACATGTGTTTGGACCTAGCTGCTTGACATATCTGCATTTTTTTCCAAATGCATTGTATTTGTTGCTCTAATGCTAAGACGTCACTCTAGTTTCGTATACAAATGTCACTTTTAGTTTATCTAAATATTATCCCTCTTTTAGTCGCCTCTTTCATGATTAATATGAATATTTTGGAGTTTGATGTCATGTACCTAGTCTCATTTGTGAATTTTTAAAAATCATTTTTTCTCGAATTCTGTGTTTTGTCACCTTTACATTTTTAATAAGCCAGTGCATCAAAGATGTAGTTTTTCACTATTTATGTAATACTACACTATAGAAGACTACTCACTTACCTTATATTTGAACTGTTTTGCTACTTTCATTTAAAGAATGCTTCACTAGTAATGTGCAAATATTGTGCACACTTTTTATTATTGTTATTACTATTATTATTATTGTCGCTATTGTTACAGTGATGTGCGGAACTTATGGACGAAAGTGGCTTTCGCATTATATGTCACTACCATGAAACTAGCACCACACACAGAAAGATTTGCTACAGTATAGTACAGAAGATAACCGAAAGATATACACAATGAGACAAGCAGAAATGACACCTCTATTCAAGGATAATAATTTCGCTGAAGTCACCGCAATATATGACGGTTCCAAGGACATCGTAAAAGGCGATACCCGTTTCTTAGTAGGATGTGTGATCACCACGGACAACAGCGTGTGCTCTGCAGGTATCTCCCATGCTGACCACAAGGTCGTTAAGGAGTTCTTGTCCTAGGACGTTCCGCTTCTCCAGCAGTACCGTTGACAATAGCTGAATGGTCGCTGATGCATGTGGATGTGCTGCAGTAAGCCTTCCCATTACATCCCATACGTGCTCGATAGGATTAAAAGGAGCGGTGGGACAGAAGGACAAGTCCATTCGCTGAACTGAGAGCTCGTCGACCAGCGCTTTTCACTGCGGTCGGACAGTGTCATCCGTCCAAAGATTTGGACATTATGCCTTCCCATAACGATACATCTGCACCACCAACACGACCACGTTCGAAAGTGTTACTGTGTGCATTACGAATTCCCATCTCTCGCCATATGTGGGTGCATCCGGAATCACTACTGTGACTGAATCCGTTCTCATCCGAGATGACCAGGCGACAGTCCCTGTGCTCTTGGCACTGTCACGAACGCTGCCAGCGATGTGCGGGCGTCAACAGAACACAACATACCGTCCTTCAGGCAAAGATACCATCCTCACGCAGTCACCGTGGTACTGTGGAGCGTGAGATTGCGTGCCTTGCAGTCCTGGTAAATGTAATTTAAACTGCACGCCCTGCTTGACGTGAATCGCTTCTTGCCTGTTGCACAATGTGGCGGTCATCTGTTGCTGCAGTTCAGCATGGTCTGTTACCTCCTCTAGTAGTGTCTGCGCTTCGGAACGCTCCCATACATGTGAAACAATGTTCTCAGCAATAACAAACTCCAGGACTACACTCGTCATACTTCATCCTTCTTGTAGTTTCCTCATTATTCTCCCCCGGATGCAGCCATCCATGTTGTCTCTAGACCATGTTTTAACGGAGGGCACCATTACAGTGCACCATAACTGCACGCTGATGGACACACACACTGTATTTTCACGTCCCTTCAGTTGGTTCGAGTAGCTGGGCCAGGTCCATTTGGTGCTACTGTCACGCTGACTTCACGCCACGTGACGTCAAACTTTCAGTGCACGATTGGGAGAACACTGGCAACATACTCGCACACTTTCATTCATTTCCACCGACTAGTTACTACGTTACTTTACTTTATCTAAAAAACTAAACTCTGCCCGAACAGGTCTTGAAGGCCCAGCGGTACAGACCTCAGCCCACAGGCGTCGCTGGATGCGGATATTGTGCGGCATGTTGTCAGCACACCGCTCTCCCAGCCACATGTCTGTTTACGAGCCCAGAGCCGCTACTTTTTACTTTTCAATCAAGTGGCCCGTCAGGTTGCCTGACAGGGGCTGAGTGCACCCCGCTTGCCAATAGCGCTTGGCAGACCGGAAGATCACCCATCCAAGTGCTACCCCAGTCCGACAGCCCTCAACTTCGGTATTAACACTGCGACACGGCCTTTGCCCACGTTGCTTTAAGTATCTTACTCTTACGCAGAGCTTACAGACGAGCTCATATACACAATTGCAAAAAATTTATTTCTGAGTCTGTGATACAAATGTGTACAGCAATTACGTGTTGTCCATTCACTTTATATAGATATAAAGTAATGGCTGTCTGATAAAAATCAAGATCTGGACCAGTACTGTACTTAGACGTTTCTTGCAGCAATGTCGTCAGTTCTCAACGCGAGCTGTGATGGGACGAAAGAGAGAGGGGTCACCTAGTGGTTCTGGGCAGCCAGTGAGAGACTAGCGGACAGATGCGTAGCGAAGCAAGAGCTGAAGGAGTATTTTCACGTACTCACGTTAGTATGCCGCAACTTGGGCAATCGTAACACATTCGGAAGAGACAATCAAATATTTGTTACATCCAAGATAACACATGTCATTACTGCTGGTTCCACTCGCAGGAATTTAAGCTGTGCTATTAGGTCCCAACTTAGGCACAACCTCGTAATTCGTGAAATATTCGGAATAACAGTAAAATAGTATGGACAACAGCAAAGAATAGAATTATTTAACAATGAAATTCGCCAAACAGCCTTGCAATTGAGATGTTGTTTTATTTTATTTTTATTACCAGTTTGGACAATTCATTATGCCATCCTCACGCTCGATATGCACCTCTAAAACTAATCGATATTGGTATACTGGGGCCATGTGTTTCTGGATGTCGTGACTTCGTAGCTCAAGTGCTTCCTACAAAGACTTTACTGCAACTGCGTGACACAGAAAGAATATAACTGTTTCAGTTTTGGCGCTAGAAATTCATTACTTCTTTCTATGGCGGCCGAACTCCCCCGCATGGGCCCTCCCTGCCAACTATGTCGTACGATCATTTCATTTCACTGGTTATGTGAAAATATTATTCCACTGGCTACGTGAATCTGACGCATCGTCAACCTATGATAGGTGAAGAAACACAGCCGTGACTTGTATTGGCCTTAACCTAGATTTTAATCCGGCTGCCTTGATGCAAATGGTATAGCAGTTAATATTTCATTTCTAACATATAAATTAGTGTTTAACTTTACGAAGGTAACAGATTTTTCTTATACTTATTACAGTTGCATATATACCAATGTTTAAAGGCTCTACCTTTTATTTTTGTATAATCGCTGTATAATTATTCAATGACACGTGACACGTGAATAGTTAACAGTTTGTCACTCACTGAAGGTTGTTACTCCTTGATCCCTGATATAACCATAATTAACCTACTCTATGGATAATTAATAGTCGGTGATTAATTAACGTAATTAGTATACTTCATTGTACTTTTTTAAACCTTTAATCCAAATTTAATTTATAAAAAGTTTTAATTTTAGTGGATATATATAACAGTACAATTCTTTCACATATAATTACCAACTTTAGAGTTAAATAGTGTATGGGAGGAAGGATTACTGCACGTGATATGAATGTAAAACTTCTATATTCAGATAGTGTAAGTGGGTTAAACGGTAGTATTGATTTTATCACGGACAATCACAAAGCCTTTCAGAAAGTACAACAAACAAAGAGGCCAAACATACCACTTGTGAGTCAACCGCAGCCTGTGCAGAACGTAGCTCTCTGTATTTTAATAATTTCAGAGTGCAACTGTGGCACACAGCAATGATCAGGATGGATTTTTATAGATGTGATGACAGAAATTCAAGGCTTCATTAATAAACAAAGCTTCAGTTAAAAATATCGCTTGTGAAGTGGAGTTAGCCATTGTCTAATCCCTATGCAGGTCACCAAAAGGAAATACACAGAATCACTACAGTGTAAGAGGAAGAGGTTCTCTAACATTTTTATGAGGCACCTTTGTCTTCTGCAGTTAAGGTGCATAAGTAGTCAGATTTAACAACTTTTTCCACTTTATTGCTTTCAGTTTTAATTTAAGAGCTCTTACCTTTCATGTATATAAAATCATAATTTTGTATTCCTGCTGTAAATTTTAATTTAGACACAAGTTGTGACATTAAGTAAGTTGCGTATTTTATTCAGAGAAAGAAATTCAAGAGAATCGTAATTTGAAACGTTTTTCTTTGAATATCTGCATAGCTTTTTCGATGAGAACATTTGTAAACCTGCAATACCAATATTAGAGGTTTATGTTTAGATGTTGTTTTCGATTTATGTCTAATCTCATCCCTTAGTTTGTCTTCATATATAAGATTTTCCTCCTACCCACGCAACCCTAGGCTGTATCTTTCAAAATCATGACGGGTTTCTTCCAACTTCTGCTGTCAAATGTCTTTCTGAGTGATTAGTGGCTGCATAGGTACCCCTTTTAATTCCAGTGTGTCTAGCACGTTACTGAATGCATTGATAACTTTTCTTCTTTTCATTTTTCTCTAAAAACAAATTAATGTATTTCAGGTTACAGCTTGTTCTTTAAAACTGCATTTTTACTGCGCGAGATCCGCGACTTAAAATTCTGTATTTGGATCAGTCTGTTGTATCGTCTTTCTTATGAATGACTATTAACTCACATTCTACAAAACGATGAGGAAAAGACATACTGTGATAGTTAACCCATGTGAACCCGATACTTTTTTCAGTCTGTGCTTTCACTGCTGCTTCAGGTTCCGTTTCGTAATTGCAGAATACACTTCACCTACCTGTATTACACTTCCTTTTTATTAATGTAATTTTGTGGTTTCACGAAGAAGTCTATCCCTATACAAGGTTCTTCAGTCTACCTGTCAGTTACTTTCTTAGACTTCATCTAAACTTTCCCTTCGCTACGCTTTTGGTGTCTGTTTCACTATTCCTAAATAAACCGTGCATACATTATTCGTCCTTCTCTCTCTCCTTTTGGGTGACATCCTCCATAATACAGATTTTTTCTGACCTTATGATATTTTTACTGTATTTATTCTTTTCTTGAGTATAGCTTATTATTTTATATCTTAAAATTGTTTCTATTGCAGTATTTCTTCTTCTGTTTCTTGCTTAACATATTTAATTTTATTATAACTTATATTTTTATTTTTGATTGTGATGTTGATTGTTTATGTGTATGCCCTTTTTAATGTACATTCTTCTATTTCTCAATATTCCATACTTCTGTGTTAATCCTTCTTTTTAATTCTAAACTACACTTTGCTACAATTGTCACATGATAACTGTCTACATCTGATTATGGATAGCTATAACTAGGCCTTAATTGATATCTGTACGTCCTCTCCACTAATGTAGTCAGTCTGATGTTTGTTATTATCACCCAGATATAGTTACGTTTGTCTCCTTCATTTATTTGTTCTTTATCTCCATATTATGTTCCTTACAAATACCAAAATCTTTTACTATCCCCCCTTTTGTATCACCCCCTACTACAGCACTGAGATCTCTCACCTTGTTATTTGATATTTTTATTAAGTATTCTATGTTTTCCACACATTTATTTACTTTCCTCTTAATAATTTCTAGAAGCTGGAAAATAAACTTCTATATTTATTTGATTGACTCTTCTGCAATAAATTTAATTATGAATCATGGAAAACATGACGAAATATTCTTTTATTGTATCCTATTGTAATTGCTCTGAAATGATCGAAATTCTTTGTTACTTACTGCATAATAATTTCAGACAAATGTCTCAAACAAATTTCGCCTGATCTCTAAGTCACCAACAAAACTGTATTATTTTGTCAGTAATGAACACGACAGTGAACGTTCAAGAATATTTCCATGCATGAGTAGACAACTACCGTGTAGTATGTTGTTCCTCCTGTCAGTAATTTCGACAGGTGGTGCATAGTCGATTGCATTCTCCACTCAGAAATTTTGGTACCCTTCGAAGTTTGCTTTCAGATTCATTATTTCGTCTTCTGAGCCATAGATTTCTGTGCAGTTTTCACTAATCACTTGATAGATATATTGCAAATCAATTGTCGTTAAGTATTCTTTATGTCAAATATATTCCATTTGAAATTATTAATTTTTCTGGTGGTATATAGAGTTTCTGGCAGGCTTTCCCTATGCAGTAGAACGTATTCGTATATGTTACTACAGCGAAGTGAAACTGTGAAACCTTATCTGAGAGCCTGTTAGTGTAAATTAAAGGTAGCGTTTTTACATTTTCTCTAACCATTCATAAAAGAGACGAATTTTAAAAAATACTTAAGACAGTAATTTGTGATGTAAACAGAAATCAATGCACATGAACTTCAAAAATTTTTATTTGTTTGTCGTTAACGCGTGTTTGGAATATTGATTGCTGGTTGCGCTATGTTCAGCTTCAGATCATTTTGTAATGTTTGCTAATACAATAACGCACTAGAATTGTTGTACATACCACGCAATGCGAACTGCACCCTCATGGTCACATTGTAGTGAAAACATTTACCTAGGTTACATATGGGCGATGAAGAGAGGAAAACTTACGTTTTTGACAAGCTGAAAGAAATACATCAAATGTATTCGCAACTGCGAAAAGGACAACCATCAGCTGTAGAACGGAATGACGACAGTCAAAATTTTTGATGGAACTGTATCGTATCGTATGCTGAAAGAAATGTCGTAATTAAGACGGTCACGAACTAGGGGAGTTCTTTAATTTTTTGTTTGACTTCAAACAGTTTCAGGTAATTTCCTATACAGCCAAATACAAAAGTAAAAAACAGATGACATCATTAAATCCAAAGTTACTTCATATATGAGGAATAAAATAAACAAGGAAAATTATAGCCTTAATAGGTGTGCACTATTAACAGACAAAATATGTAGTATATCATTCAAAGATAAGCTATTAAAGCATTAGTTACTTATATAAAAGATCAAAATACGCACATTACAGCGTAAAAGAATACAGTTTTGAGAAAGACTTTCTATGTCTTTCCAAGTATCCAATCTCCAAATCTTCTCTGTGTTACCATAGGTTACGTGTCGCTGTTCCTGTTTGTACTGAGGATGCAGTAGATGCGAGGTACCAGTTTGTTTCACGGCTTTGAGTGAAATACATGGGGTGTCTGACAAGGTTCACCAACCTGCGGTCTTCTATAGTTGTTCCCCGCACATAAAACAACACGTAGGTCGTAGATCTGTTGTCTCGAGGCTGTAATGAACTATTATCTGGGAACTGATACTGTTTAAATGACTGATTCTTTTCTTTTTTGGGATGCTGTTCGTATTTATTCTAGCACAAACCAGAATCTGCGAATTACAATCTTTATCCATCATTTACTTAACAACTCACAAGTCATTAATAATTTGACCAGTCCTCTCTCTGAACACTAGTAATTGATCGTACTTCACTTATCCTTTTGACTGCCTTAGGTTTAACATTTCTTATTAAAATTAAAATACAACCTATCACACCACACAACGCATCTGTGCCTCATCACTGCACGTTCCGGAGTGATTAAGCAGCGTAAACCATGTTTATTTTGGGCGTACTTTAGGTCGGACCCGAAGATACCCGAATGGCCCGGCCTGCGTTTTCGTTTAACTTTTGTTCCTAGTTTCCCACGAAAGGGGGTACCGGTCACATCATGTGCTGGTGGTAACTCACGGTAATTCTTAAGTCACCTGTCGAATGTTGCAATCTCAATTGCTCTGAGGAGAGAATCATGGAGCTACTAAGGACATAAATATTATACAGTCGGAAATCAACATTAATGTTAACTTTTACCACGTCTGGTGAGGGCAACGTCGCAAATTTTTGCCTCTTGCCACACTAGTGATTTATTTTTGTGGTCTAGGTTACTAACCAGCAGAACTTGACACTAGGCTAATAAGTCAAAATCTTACAAGCAAAACTGATTAATTAGTGAAACAGATAACAGAAACGTATGTTTTCCATACAATCGTGTTTCAACAGTTGCTGTTTACTCAACAAACAATTTCGTCATCCTCAAGATTTTTTTTTCACTGTCACCATTTGGTTGACAGGGAACAATCAAGCGTATTAACCGTCATGAAACGGTAATTAACGATTCTGTCAGCAGTTGCAGTACTTGTATTTGGCGACTAGTTTCAAACTTTACAGGTTTACTTTCAAGCTTGGCCTACTGAGGCTGCACTGAAAGTGTATGATTTTAAAGATGACGAACCAATTGGCAATACACGCCTTATAAAATGTTTTTGGAATGAATCTCACAATCCACACGTGCTACAAGTGCCTCTCAGCAAGTCAATGTCAAACTGCTAAGAGGTACGTGTGGTTCGTGTGCGTTGTGACCTTTAGTCCACAAGCATTTTATAAGGTGTGTGTTGCCAATTTAATTTTCACTATTAACCCTCACAGCGCACACTTGGAATTACCTTGCACCTCACTCTGTGGTCCACTGGACCACAGAAAAATATTATCGTACATCCTGTGTACCAAGGTCATTAATATATACATTGAACTCTCTTATGTATATTGGATATTGCAAATAACTATGTAGTTACCTGTAGTGATTTTGCCGGCCGATGTGGCCGAGCGGTACTAGGCGCTTCAGTCCGGAACCGCGCTGCTGCTACGGTCGCAGGTTCGAATACTGCCTCGGGCATGGATGTGTGTGATGTCCTTAAGTTAGTTAGGTTTAAGTAGTTCTAAGTCTAGGGGCTAATGACCTCAGATGTTGAGTCCCATAGTGCTCAGAGCCATTTGTAGTGATTTTGCTTATTACAACAATGAGTAACACATGGTGTTTATAAAATGTGAGTAGTATTATTAATAAATAATGATAATTAATGTTTTGTATTTCTTTATGTTTAGCTTTCTCATATCTGAATGTGTATAATGAGGCAGAATGTCTTACTTCATTTTATTTTGTAATTACATTGAATAACATACAGTATTTACAAATTTGGTACATTTTACACTTCAACACTATACTGAAAATAAGTTTTTACGAATTTTTTACTAATGTATAAATTCAACATGAGTCTGAACTTCAATGCATAAAGTAATATAATGTAATATAATATAATGGATTATTGGTTTTTACAGGATATTTTGGCATATGTTGTTTACAAAATTAGTATTATAGCATAATTGTCCTCCCCCATGAACCATGGACCTTGCCGTTGGTGGGGAGGCTTGCGTGCCTCAGCGATACAGATGGCCGTACCGTAGGTGCAACCACAACGGAGGGGTATCTGTTGAGAGGCCAGACAAACATGTGGTTCCTGAAGAAGGGCAGCAGCCTTTTCAGTAGTTGCAGGGGCATCAGTCTGGATGATTGACTGATCTGGCCTTGTAACATTAACCAAAACGGCCTTGCTGTGCTGGTACTGCGAACGGCTGAAAGCAAGGGGAAACTACAGCCGTAAATTTTCCCGAGGACATGCAGCTTTATTGTATGATTAAATGATGATGGCGTCCTCTAGGGTAAAATATTCCGGAGGTAAAATAGTCCCCCATTCGGATCTCCGGGCGGGGACTACTCAAGAGGGCGTCGTTATCAGGAGAAAGAAAACTGGCGTTCTACGGATCGGAGCGTGGAATGTCAGATCCCTTAATCGGGCAGGTAGGTTAGAAAATTTGAAAAGGGAAATGGATAGGTTAAAGTTACATATAGTGGGAATTAGTGAAGTTCGATGGCAGGAGGAACAAGACTTTTGGTCAGGTGATTACAGGGTTATAAATACAAAATCAAATAGGGGTAATGCAGGAGTAGGTTTAATAATGAATAAAAAAATAGGAGTGCGGGTTAGCTACTACAAACAGAATAGTGAACGCATTATTGTGGCCAAGATAGACACAAAGCCCATGCCTACTACAGTAGTACAAGTTTATATGCCAACTAGCTCTGCAGATGATGAAGAAATTGATGAAATGTATGACGAGATAAAAGAAATTATTCAGGTAGTGAAGGGAGACGAAAATTTAATAGTCATGGGTGACTGGAATTCGTCAGTTGGAAAAGGGAGAGAAGGAAACATAGTAGGTGAATATGGATTGGGGGGAAGAAATGAAAGAGGAAGCCGCCTTGTAGAATTTTGCACAGAGCATAACTTAATCATAGCTAACACTTGGTTCAAGAATCATAAAAGAAGGTTGTATACCTGGAAGAATTCTGGAGATACTAAAAGATATCAGATAGATTATATAATGGTAAGACAGAGATTTAGGAACCAGGTTTTAAATTGTAAGACATTTCCAGGGCAGATGTGGATTCTGACCACAATCTATTGGTTATGAACTGCTGATTGAAACTAAAGAAACTGCAAAAAGGTGGGAATTTAAGGAGATGGGACCTGGATAAACTGAAAGAACCAGAGGTTGTAGAGAGTTTCAGGGAGAGCATAAGGGAACAATTGACAGGAATGGGGGAAAGAAATACAGTAGAAGAAGAATGGGTAGCTCTGAGGGATGAAGTAGTGAAGGCAGCAGAGGATCAAGTAGGTAAAAAGACGAGGGCTAATAGAAATCCTTGGGTAACAGAAGAAATATTGAATTTAATTGATGAAAGGAGAAAATATAAAAATGCAGTAAATGAAGCAGGCAAAAAGGAATACAAACGTCTCAAAAATGAGATCGACAGGAAGTGCAAAATGGCTAAGCAGGGGTGGCTAGAGGACAAATGTAAGGATGTAGAGGCTTGTCTCACTAGGGGTAAGATAGATACTGCCTACAGGAAAATTAAAGAGACCTTTGGAGAGAAGAGAACCACTTGTATGAATATCAAGAGCTCAGATGGCAACCCAGTTCTAAGCAAAGAAGGGAAGGCAGAAAGGTGGAAGGAGTATATAGAGGGTTTAAACAAGGGCGATGTACTTGAGGACAATATTATGGAAATGGAAGAGGATGTAGATGAAGATGAAACGGGAGATAAGATACTGCGTGAAGAGTTTGACAGAGCACTGAAAGACCTGAGTCGAAACAAGGCCCCGGGAGTAGACAACATTCCATTAGAACTACTGATGGCCTTGGGAGAGCCAGTCATGACAAAACTCTACCATCTGGTGAGCAAGATGTATGAGACAGGAGAAATACCCACAGACTTCAAGAAGAATATAATAATTCCAATCCCAAAGAAAGCAGGTGTTGACAGATGTGAAAATTACCGAACTATCAGTTTAATAAGTCACAGCTGCAAAATTCTAACGCGATTCTTTACAGACGAATGGAAAAACTGGTAGAAGCGAACCTCGGGGAAGATCAGTTTGGATTCCGTAGAAATGTTGGAACACGTGAGGCAATACTAACCTTACGACGTATCTTAGAAGAAAGATTAAGAAAAGGCAAACCTACGTTCCTAGCATTTGTAGACTTAGAGAAAGCTTTTGGCAACGTTAACTGGAATACTCTCTTTCAAATTCTGAAGGTGGCAGGGGTAAAATACAGGGAGCGAAAGGCTATTTACAATTTGTACAGAAACCAGATGGCAGTTATAAGAGTCGAGGGGCATGAAAGAGAAGCAGTGGTTGGGAAGGGGGTGAGACAGGGTTGTAGCCTCTCCCCGATGTTATTCAATCTGTATATTGAGCAAGCAGTAAAGGAAACAAAAGAAAAATTCGGAGTAGGTATTAAAATTCATGGAGAAGAAGTAAAAACTTTGAGGTTCGCCGATGACATTGTAATTCTGTCGGAGACAGCAAAGGACTTGGAAGAGCAGTTGAACGGAATGGACAGTGTCTTGAAAGGAGGATATAAGATGAACATCAACAAAAGGAAAACGAGGATAATGGAATGTAGTCAAATTAAATCGGGTGATGCTGAGGGCATTTGATTAGGAAATGAGGCACTTAAAGTAGTAAAGGAGTTTTGCTATTTAGGGAGTAAAATAACTGATGATGGTCGAAGTAGAGAGAATATAAAATGTAGACTGGCAATGGCAAGGAAATCGTTTCTGAAGAAGAGAAATTTGTTAACATAGAGTATAGATTTAAGTGTCAGGAAGTCGTTTCTGAAAGTATTTGAATGGAGTGTAGCCATGTATGGAAGTGAAACATGGACGATAACCAGTTTGGACAAGAAGAGAATAGAAGCTTTCGAAATGTGGTGCTACAGAAGAATGCTGAAGATAAGGTGGGTAGATCACGTAACTAATGAGGAGGTATTGAATAGGATTGGGGAGAAGAGAAGTTTGTGGCACAACTTGACTAGAAGAAGGGATCGGTTGGTAGGACATGTTTTGAGGCATCAAGAGATCACAAATTTAGTATTGTAGGGCAGCGTGGAGGGTAAAAATCGTAGAGGGAGACCAAGAGATGAATACACTAAGCAGATTCAGAAGGATGTAGGTTGCAGTAGGTATTGGGAGATGAAGAAGCTTGCACAGGATAGAGTAGCATGGAGAGCTGCATCAAACCAGTCTCAGGACTGAAGACCACAACAACAACAACAACAACAGCATAATTGTTCAAAAACGCATAAGAGAGGTGAAACTAATGTATATTAGAATCAAGTGGAAAACTGTAACTAACGTATCAGTCACCATTTTTATGGTCAATGAGCACACTCGGTATAAATTACTGCTCTACGTTAATCACAGATCGCCCTTTTACAATCCTAGCAACACAGTTTTGTTTTCTGTCCCTTTTCTTTGAACGTAGTGAACATCTCATTTTGCTGGTTAGAGGTTCTGGTCTGTCTGGTGTCACAGTATCTGTTACCAATATTTCTTCTATAGTTCTCTTCACATTCCTTCGTAGTGTAGGTGTATTCAATCTAGTCCTTAGATGAGGCGCAATTAAGTTCCTCGCCAGTTCATGCAGAAATTTCCTTCGTGGCTTCTTTATTTCAGTGCTGGAAAGGGTAAACAGAATCATGGCGTCTATCCCAGTTTGATCCAAAATGCCACAGAAAAACCTTCGTGGCTTCTTTACTTCAGTGCTGGAAAGGGTAAACAGAATCATGGCGTCTATCCCAGTTTGATCCAAAATGCCACAGAAAAACCTCATTGGCCATCCTCTTGTTGCAAGTGCAGTGCTGTATGTTTTGCACATCTGACCAAAAGTGCCAGTACCACCTTTTTTTGTTGTATGAAATTATCATTTCAGGTTTTCCAGTTTTGCCAACGTCGTTTGAGTAGCACATGGTAGACAGCAAGAGTACAACTTTATTCTTCTTTTGGACATTTGACAGTAGCGACGTATTCACATCAAAGACAAATTGTGTTTTTCCGACATTTTCAGAATGTAAAAGATATTTTGGTATTTGAGGTTTATTTTTTCTTACAATTCCCAACATTGTCAAACCAAAGTTTTCAGTCATTGTCTGATAAAGAGGAACTGACGAGAACCAGTTGTCAACAGTCAGGTTCCCATTAGTGCCATGAATGGGTTCTGATACTTTCTCACGTAATAAGATGGGACAGCTTCATTTTTTCTGTTACTATCTTGCCAATGTATGGAATAGCGTTTAGCATGTTGGAAGTCGTGGAATCATTCAACATCAAAATCTTAATTCCATATTTGTCCGGCTTTGAAGACATGTACATTCTGAATGGGCATCTGCCACGGAAGCCAGATAACCCAAATAGGTGCAAATTTTTCATCTCGTTTTCTTTGCATGCAAGTTGTTTTGTCATCAGATCTTAGACAACTAGTCAAAAACTGAAGTCGCCTTTGTGACACTGTAGCGCGAAACAGGGCATGGACAGATTTATAGAGACCAAAGTTCTTCGAACTTCGTGTGAGCAGCCTTGTTTACGCCGCAGAGGTACAAGAGCCTAATGGCAGCTCTTAGCTCTACAATATTTGTAGTGTTACGGTAACTTCCCTCGTTTCCCATTCAAGAACGTTTGCGAGTGACTGCGTCGGTCGTAAGTGACAATCATGTCCAGAATTTCATCTGTCACTAGTAACTGACATGCTTCAATTGGACTAGAAATAGACCTTGCTTGACCCTTTGGTTCTGGGAGGTGAGTAACTAAATTTTTGTATTTAAGTCTTCCTCTGTTAGATGGAGTAGCTGAAGACCACTTTTAGCCATTCTTACATAGAAGGATGTTTGAGTTGGAGGAAGTACCGTGACTATCATCATCGTCTTCTCCACTCTCTTTCGTACCTGATGGTTACTGTATTTCGACAAAATCAGGATCTTCATGAAATCTAGGCCTCCTAATGAATCACCTTCCTGGTCCAACTCGTCCATAGAAGGATGTTTGAGTTGGAGGAAGTACCGTGACTATCATCATCGTCTTCTCCACTCTCTTTCGTACCTGATGGTTACTGTATTTCGACAAAATCAGGATCTTCATGAAATCTAGGCCTCCTAATGAATCACCTTCCTGGTCCAACTCGTCCATAGAAGGATGTTTGAGTTGGAGGAAGTACCGTGACTATCATCATCGTCTTCTCCACTCTCTTTCGTACCTGATGGTTACTGTATTTCGACAAAATCAGGATCTTCATGAAATCTAGGCCTCCTAATGAATCACCTTCCTGGTCCAACTCGTCCATAGAAGGATGTTTGAGTTGGAGGAAGTACCGTGACTATCATCATCGTCTTCTCCACTCTCTTTCGTACCTGATGGTTACTGTATTTCGACAAAATCAGGATCTTCATGAAATCTAGGCCTCCTAATGAATCACCTTCCTGGTCCAACTCGTCCATAGAAGGATGTTTGAGTTGGAGGAAGTACCGTGACTATCATCATCGTCTTCTCCACTCTCTTTCGTACCTGATGGTTACTGTATTTCGACAAAATCAGGATCTTCATGAAATCTAGGCCTCCTAATGAATCACCTTCCTGGTCCAACTCGTCCATAGAAGGATGTTTGAGTTGGAGGAAGTACCGTGACTATCATCATCGTCTTCTCCACTCTCTTTCGTACCTGATGGTTACTGTATTTCGACAAAATCAGGATCTTCATGAAATCTAGGCCTCCTAATGAATCACCTTCCTGGTCCAACTCGCCTCATCTAAGGGCTAGATTATGTATATCGTCATCTGTTATGAGACGTTTTCTCATTGTCACTGAAAAATAAAATAACATAGGGCTACATTGAAAGGAAACAGTTATAAGTTACACACAGTATATATTTCAATACTTTTTACTTGGCAAGTTATTATTTGCAGTCTGCATAAATGAGCTACACCGAACGCACACTGGGGTAATCAAGACCCGACGTACATTCAACAATCTTTACAGCTTGGCACTACCGCAACAACAATGCAGACGTTTGAGTTAACATCGCATACATGTAGACAGTGTTACCAATCTAATACACACTAAGCTTCAATAAATTGCGGCCAACATACTCTTTGTATACAGAATAAAAATTACGCTGGGGGCACTTTCAATGCAGCCTCAGTAGGCCAGGCTTGAAAATCAACCTGTACGATTTGAAACTAGTTGCCAAACAAAATTACTGCAACTGTTCTCAGATTCATTAATAAAGGGTTTATAATACAAAATTTTATTTATTTATTTGTTTTTTACGTGCTCCACTGAATGAAACGTGTGTCATCTTCAGCTGCAAGATAACTGACATTCGGAGAGGGTATACATTCATCAAGTGTTTCATTTTGTTGATAGGCATATAGTATGGGAAAGAATGAAAAATTGGTTTAACGTCCTATCCACTTCGAGGTCATTAGTGATGGAAGACATGCTCGGATTGTGTGAAGGATGGGGAAAGAAATTGGCCGTGCCCATTCAAAGGACATGTGAAACTTCCTGGCAGATTAAAACTGTGTGCCGGACCGAGACTCGAACTCGGGACCTTTGCCTTTCGCGGGCAAGTGCTCTACCATCTGAGCTACCTAAGCACGACTCACGCCTCGTCCTCACAGCTTTACTTCTGCCAGTAACTCGTCTCCTAGTCTCCAAACTTCACAGAAGCTGTCCTGCGAACCTTGCAGAACTAGCACTCGTGGAAGAAAGGATATTGCGGAGTTATGGCATAGCCACAGCCTGGGAAATCTCATTCTGGAAACATCCCCCGGGCTGAGGCTAAGCTATGTCCCCGCAATATCATTTCTTCCAGGAGTGCTAGTTCTGCAAGGTTCGCAAGAGAGCTTCTGTGAAGTTTGGAAAGTTGGAGACGAGGTACTGGCGGAAGTAAAGCTGTGAGGACGAGGCGTGAGTCGTGCTTCGGTAGCTCAGTTGGTAGAGCACTTGCCCGCGCAAGGCAAAGGTACCGAGTTCGAGTCTCGGTCTGGCACACAGTTTCAATCAGCCAGGAAGTTTCATATCAGCGCACACTCCTCTGCAAAGTGAAAATCTCACAAAAAAACATTTGCCTGGACCGATTTAGGGAAATCACTGACAGTCTAAATTTGGATGGCCGACGGCACGTTTGAATCGTTGTCCTCCCGAATGCGAGTCAAGTGTGCCAACCACTTCCCTCGGTATGGTATGAGAGTTGGTTCCTTATGTCAAATGACTGACCTACACATTTCACGAATTTAAGCATTGTTTCAATGTTGAGAAGCGTTTAACAAAATGTCGTTGCGCGTTTTTTATTTGTCTAATGCAAAGATGTGGGAGGAACAAATTTGGAGAGGGTTTCTGTAGAGACTGCGCAGCAGCCAGTTGCAAAGTGAAACTGTAATCGCGGAACGTTCAGCGAAGACAAGTATAAATGGTGCGTCGGAGTGAGGGTGGGGTGACAAGGGGTGGAGAGCGCTCGTCCAGATCTGGAAAAAGCAAGAAATTACCAGCCAATCAGTTGCGCGGCAAGAGGGACCGCGCGCGCAGAAAAAAGGGGCGAAAAGCAAGCGGGGTGGGGGGAGGACAGCATCTCGTGGCGACGGCTGTCAGGTGGCGAGGGCGAGAGCGGCGCGCCAGCCGCAAGTCGGAACAAAAGAGCGGCGCGCGGCCGACAGGTTGACGGCTGACACGTGCTTCAGTGCTGTCCGTCTGAAAACCGCTCCAGCCGCCTCCGCTGATGGAAATGTCGCGCACAATGGCGCCGGCCCGCGCTGACAGCGCCGAAGAAAGCGCCCGGCCGCGCCGGCTCCCACGGTGGCGAGCTCTTAACTCCAGGTGACGCTGACAGCGGCGCTGGCATCGTTTCCATGCGGCGGGCTTCCGGCGCTGCGGCCTCCGTATGGAAATTGCTCGCTTAGGCCTATCTGACCAACTCGTGGCGGCGCATCGGTGCTGTCACTGTTGTGGTAGCCTCTACATAGCGTGTGAGAAAAGTAATGAGAGTGATTTTTTAGCAAAGCTGTCAATGTTGTGGTAGCCTCTACATAGCGTGTGAGAAAAGTAATGAGAGTGATTTTTTAGCAAACGATGTTCTGAATATTTCGCCCATAAGAGGCGGCATTATGAGGGCTGCGAGTGTTGATAAATACAAATAAAACAGTTTCTGCGATGGTCTCTTGTTTATTTTTCCACTACGCGTTTCGATGGTTCACACAACATCTTCAGGTGGAGAATTACTAATTTACATGTTTGATGGTGAAGAGTACAACGTCTTTCCACAGTCGCAGAGCCGGCCGAGGTGGCCGAGCGGTTCTAGGCACTACAGTCTGGAACCACGCGACCGCTACGGTGGCAGATTCGAATCTTGCCTCGGGCATGGATGTTGTGATGTCCTTAGGTTAGTTAGGTTCAAGTAGTCTAAGTTCTAGGGGACTGATGACCTCAGAAGTTAAGTCTCATAGTGCTCAGAGCCATTTGAACCATTTGAACCATTTTTTTTAACCACAGTCGCAGACCAAGGCCAATGTAGGTTATTTGGGGTCTTTTTCTAATGGTAAAAATTGTTTATTTGGAAAATGCACTTTACAGGTTAAAGCACAGGGAATTCTAACAGTAGCTCGTGCTTACAAGGATGGTGGAAATGTAAAAATTATGTGGCCGTGCGGTTCTAGGCGCTGCAGTCTGGAACGGAGCGACCGCTACGGTCGCAGGTTCGAATCCTGCCTCGGGAATGGATGTGTGTGATGTCCTTAGGTTAGTTAGGTTTAATTAGTTCTAAGTTCTAGGCGACTGATAACCTCAGAAGTTAAGTCGCACAGTGCTCAGAGCCATTTGAACCATTTTTTGTAAAAATTGTGCATACTGTTGCCTGATGTGTGTCCTCTACTATGCGCAATACATTTACACTGTCACTTCATAACGTTGTACACGTTACAGATACGTTTGTTTATATTGGATACAGAGCTATAAGATTAATTGGGGAGTGTGATGGACTATAGGCTTAATTAGATTTACTCCATTTTTTCCGTCAAAGTGCTAAATCGATACCTCCATATTTGAATTACCCACCCTGAAAATCTCAGGTCGTTTTCCTTGGTGTAGGCTAAGCAATCATCTTAAGAAGGCAGTGGATAACAGGCAGTTGTCACCTATTTCTGATGATGCAAGGAGGGCAAAACAAAAATTTTGTTATGATCGCGTTTTGCAGATGGTTAGCAAAACACTTGGAATACGAGTAACACATATCTTCCCAGTACGTGGCCATTCATACAGTCAGTGTGAACGGAATTAGGCATTTATGGAAGAAAGTTGAAGAAGAGGGAAACTGTACATTCAGAAGAAGATTATGTCATAATCCTTAACCAATGCAGGGAGAAACCAGAGCCATTTCAAGTCACAGACGGAAGTGAGCTTATTAAAGATAGGAATAAAAGTTTAATGGGGTTCTTCTCGTCAAAGCCACAGGGGAAATGTCCTTATGTCCTTTCCAGTTGCAGTATATGTGAGAATGCATTCGATAATGACGGCACAATCGGTGCTTCAAAATCATGTTGGAAGGTCTTTATACCCTTTAAGTTCATTAAAAAATCAGCAAGACTCACTGAAGATATATCATTTTTGTCATTAATAGAGAAACCAACTGTAGCAGCAGCAAAGTTGAAGGACATTCAAGACCTGTTGCGCTTTCTTCCTGATACAGTAAAAGCTGGTATGAAAAACTTCTAGAAGGAGTAAACAGTGAAGAAGCTACTGATCTTGAACAGGAACGTAAAGTATAATGGCCATTAACATATATTTTTTGTTAATGTACAGTGTAACTGGATAATAAAATAATAAAAGCAATTTTCAACTGAATTTTCATGATATTTAGTAGGGGTTATCATGTTTGAGGGAAAAAGGGCGTAAACCATTCATCATATTTTGCATAATATCACAAATTGAAGAAATATCTTCAGTTGTAAGGCATGATTCTGTATGTTAAAAGTATGGTCTAAGACAGAATTATTACATCATTGAAATATCACTGTTTTTAATAAGATGTAAACATGCAAATCTTCAACTCACTTTGACCGGAAATGCACTTTTCGGACTTATGCTCATAGTGCATCAAACTCCTCAGTTGGTTTCTACATAAATAGGTCTTTATTTTTTTAAAATATGAATAGGTTGCACCAGAATACTGAAATGTGCACAATTCAGTAATTATATCAGGTAGTTATAGGTATACATTTTTGTTCTTGTGCTGCCTCATTGTGTATAAAAATAATGAATAAAGTGTTATGTACATAAATATGTTTCCTTTTGTTTTAAAAAATGTGGATGGGCTGCACTTAAATGTAGATACGTGCATACGCTTGTTGTTATATTAATTTATTATATGTAAACAGATTGCAGCGGACCATCCACATGTATTTTAGGTTGAACTTATTGAGAGATGGATGGGAACGTTTACATTAACTGCTGTGCTCTGAATCTATAAATTACTATCCATTGTAAACAAACATATCTGAAACATGTACAACATCTCTGAAGTGAAGTGACAGTGTAACTGTAAAGTGATATGGAAAGAACATACATCAGCCAATAGTATGAAGACTTTACACAACTCTACCGTCCCTTTAAGTACAATTCACTCTAAGAAATACGTTTTTTTTTAACTTGTAAAGTGCCTTTTTTCAGTAAACAAATTTTATTATTAGCAACATGCCCAAAATAGCCTACACTGCCCTTAATCTGCAACTGTAAAAGACGTACGTACTCTCCACCAACATCAGCCATGTAAATAAACAATTCTCCTCTTGAAGATAATGGTGTGAATCATCGACGCATGTACACTGCTGGCCACCGTAAATGCAACACCAAGAAAGACAAGAGGTAGGACAACAAGATTTATTTTGTAGATAACATGTTGACCAAGTATCAAATGATTACGTTTACAGACGTCTGTGACATGTGGTTCCTGCCAGAATCAGTAGCCAGAGTAGCCGCCATTGTTGGAGATCACCGCTGCCACACGTCTCGGCATTGAGTCAAAGAGACGTTGGATGTGTTCCTGGGGTACAGCAGCCCAAGCAGCTTCCACACGTTGCCAAAGATCATCTGGTGTGGCAGCTGGGGATGTAATCTGGGTCACTCGTTGAGCAACCATGGACCACATGTTTTCTATCGGCGAAAGATCCGGAGAGCTAGCCGGCCAGGGAAGCAATTCAATCTGGTTATTGACGAAGAACCTTTGGACAATGCGTGCCACGTGTGGTCGCGCATTATCCTGTTGAAATATGGCTGTGGCCGAGCCCTGAAGGTAAGGAAGGACAACTGGCTCCAGCACCTCGGATATGTAGCGCCGGCTATTTAAAGTACCGGCAATGCGTACTAGAGGTGTGCGAGAGTAATATCCAATACCGACCCATACCATAATACCCGGTGCAAGACCAGTGTGGCGGTGCATAATGCAGCTGTCCAGCATCCTCTCTCCACGGTGTCTCCACACTCGAATCCGACCACCGTGGTGCTGCAGACAGAAGCGTGCCTCGTCAGTAAAGACAACGTCATTCCATTCTGCCGTCCACATCCGTCTGTCATCACACCATTGGCGACGGAGACGTCTGTGGTTCTGCGTCAATGGTAGACGAAGCAATGGACGTCTTGCGGACAGACCACTCTGCTGTAAACTGCGTCGAATGGTACGCGCAGACACTGGATGATGCGTTACAGACGCAATGTGCTGTGCTATGGTTCGGGATGTCACTGAGCGATCCGTCACTGCCATGTGCACAATTTGCCTATCAGCACGTGCAGTGGTGCACCGAGGTGAAAGCGATCGACCACGTCGGTCCGTCGTACCCTCCTGCATCCAACGGTCACCTATCCGCATTACAGTTGTTTGATTTCGCCCAACACGACTAGCGATTTCTCTGTATGATAATCCACAATCTCGGTAAGCCACTATCCTTCCTCTGTCGAACTCGGATACTTGATCAAAAGATGTTCGCTGTTGTCTACGAGGCATAACTGATCGTCTTGTGAAACAACCACAAGGTAAACACACGTGCCGAACGTACACTCGTCGAAATCGCCAAGCCTTAAATGGCGCTATGCGTATCTCATCGCTGCAAACCGATGGCGTAAATTTCACTTGATTCGGATGCTTCCTTCAGAGTGTTGCATTTACGGTGGCCACAGTGTAGTACCAAAAGAAACAAGCGACTAACACAATTTTTTTTCAAACAACAATATTGTCCCCTTCAAACTAGTTCTCTTGGATGACTATGCAGAGACTGAGTCGTTGTCCCCAGTCTTGGCAGTAGCTTTGAAAGGCTTCAATTGAAAGGGCCTTAACATGTCGGTCACGTCATCCTGAAAGCTCTCCAGAGTCACAAAATGACATCCTTTAAAGACATTTTCAATTTCGGGAGAGGAAAACAGTCACAAGGACTCGGACCGCTGAATAGGGGCCTGTGGAACAACAGTAATGCGTTTTTAGGTAAAAAATTCCTTGATGGAAGTGACCGTGTGGTTAGTTGGTTGATTTGGGAGTGGCAACCAAACAGCGAGGTCATCGCTTTCATCGGATCAAGGAAGGATGGGGAAGGATATCGGCAGTGCCCTTTCAAAGGGACCATCCCGCCATTTGGCTGAAGCGATTTAGGGAAATCACGCAAAACCTAAATCAGGATGACTAGACGGGGGTTTGAACCGTCTTCCTCCCGAATGCTAGCTCCTGCGCCACCTCGCTCGATGTGGCCGTGTCATATGGGGCGTTGTCACGATGCAGCATCCACTTCTCTGCAAAGGCCAGTCTCACTTAACCTATCCTTTTCTTAAAAGTTTCAAGAACATCTTCGTACAACACTTGGTTGAGAATTTGTCCTAGGCACTATACCACTACTGTCAGGAAATGGAAATCATCATTGTTTTGATCATTGATTTACTCATTAGAGACTTTTTCGGTCGAGGAGATGTCTCAGTGTGCCACTCCTCAATGACACGACTGAATTATTCGTGGTCATTGGCAATTCTCTCAAGAAGATCAACTCACACGTTTCTTCGATTGTCCTTCTGCTCAGTTGTGCGGTATTATCCACCACTTTGGCATAAACCTTTCTTTTATGCAAACCCTTTTTTCAAAATTTTATGCAGAGTGGAAGTGTTCAAGTTTAATAGTGGGTCCATAATACTTTTTGGTAACTGCCCGTCTGATCTCACAATGGAACGTTTTCGTCAGTTTTTGCAGTTGAAGGTCTCCCTGACCCAGATTCATCTTCAGCGTGTTCTCGGTCTTCCAGAAATTATTTGCGACAGCGAAAAACTTGTGCTCTTGGTAAGTAACGTTCTCCAAAGGCCTGTTTCAACTTTTCAAAGCTCACACTCACGGATTACCAAGTTTAACACAGAAAGTAATGACACAACGTTGGTCTAAATTCCGGTGCTCCATTTTCGTAACACACACACACACACACACAACTTCACTGATGACACACTTAAAACACACGTGATGACTTTACGGAGGTGAAACTCGTACTGAGCATCTGGAAGGAATGAACACACCCGACTCCACAAGTAGAACCAGACAGTGTTGCCAAATCGCTCGCAATGTTGTCAGTCTCATTACTTTTCCCAGACACCTCATACATAACACACCTTACTGAAGTTAAGATGAAGTTGACTGGAAGCACTGATAGCAGTAAAATAACACTGACAACAGAAGAATAGCCAAGTAGCCAACAGAATACACTAACAAGCCAGCAAATGTGCATCCCTCTAGTCGTAAGGAAGTCTCCCTAACGACAAGTGTGTCACATCTGATGTGAACGACAATTTCTTCCCGCCCCCTCGTCCTTCCACCACTTGAGAGGAGGCCAAATTAGTCATTCAAACAACTGTTACAATACAATACAATAGCTAATCTTCACGGTTTACTGGATAACGCTCACATATTCTTCGTACTTATGGCTCTGGAAGGTCAGTGCATGGACATCAGTTTCCTAAAGCAGAGCTACATAATAAATAAAGGTAAAGGAGCTAGAAAAATACGCTTTTGGAGATTAGAATAGTAAGAATCGCAAGTACAAAATAATTTTAGTAGTTACCCAATGTTGTAATTGTAGAGGCTGTAATCTCTTAGTTCAATGAATATTGGTAGTTTCGTAACAGGAATGATGGTTAACAAAAATGTTATCATAATTTTTATATTAAAATAACACATTTTGATCTTTAACTACTATTCACGCAAATATGAGAGTGTTCACAAAAAACTAAAATTTGCTACAAGAACGTGAAACGTTAAATAGAAAGTATTTTTTTTTATTTCTTGCGATTGAAATGTCTATTGTAAAGACTGAACATTTTTCTCCATTTGACTTCTTGTCACTTATCTCATTGCATATAAATTTTCAAAGGGCAACATATTACAAAGTTAAGCATGAGATGTCATTGTAACAAAAGGCTTGAGAAATAGAATGAATCTCACTGACTGCATGTTTAGATACTGAGAAGCTAAAAACCTAAAATTGTTGCGTTTTGCTCCCATTTGTTATCTAACTTTTCAAATCAGAATCTTCTCAAAAATTACATTTATTTAATTACTCTAACATTATGTTTAAGATACACATTTTAACAAAGGTTCATAATTCTGAAATCTACTAATTTGAATTATAAAAATATATTCTTTGCTGTTTAAATTATTTTCAAATGGAATATTACAAAATCTGAAACTTCCTTTTTTAACAATTTTTAAACTATTTTCCCCTCATTAGATAAAACAATGTTTCCATTGGAGTATGTGTCAATTAATCGAAACAACTATTTTCTAAGTAGATATTTTATGCACTCCTTATATCATTTTAGAAAAGAGTACATTGTCTGTTGTAGGCCATATTGTGCTTGATTAATGTCGCGCTATTAGCTAATTTAGGCCGTGAGCCACTATGAAGCGCTTGAAGTAAACCAACATGGAAAAGCGTCACATGTCTGCATAGGTCGTCATGTTTAAATAAAGCTTCGCATAACTCAGATTAACGCAACCAGATTTACAGTGCAATTACATTACTTACATTTGCTATGTCATGCATGACATATTATGCTCATCACTTTCTTTTATTTTACATACATAAGGCCAAAGCTGTATTCCATCGTAACGTTCTGTGTGTGCTACAGCGTGACAAATAAAAGAGTTGTTACCATATTGTCAAAGATACACTTACTTCCAAACACTGAAAAATGTCGATAGCTATGTTCAATTAGCTTTACATTTAGCTCTGGCCAGACTTAGTTGGGGTATTGAGTACACGGTTATCGGTGACCAAAGATCGCTTAAGGGCATATATCTTCTTTATTAAATTTAAATCTTGTAAGAGAGAATAAATCGCGAAATATTGACAGAGAAAGAATCTTTTTATTACTGGCTTGCCAGACTAATGTAAATATTGTAACTTAGGTTACCTGTCTCCTTATTCAGAGACCAGCTTGTTGAGATATTGGGCAGATGAGCGATTCATAAAAATATAAATTTCAAAAATACTTTTTAAGTTTATTCTATTTGCGATAGATCAGTGAGACCAGATGAAAATTTATGCCAAGCAGATCTGTGAGTATAAGCCTGGCTTTTAACATACCAAGATGAGTAGGAACCGATAATAGGAACCTTCGTTTAGCGAACACTTACACCCCAGTACACATACTGCTGATAGAACTAATGCACTGGACGTTTTACGCAACAGTAGTAAAAGTAGATTAATGAACATCTTATGTTTTCATTAAATATATAAATTTCTATTTTGAAAATGTTATTTCATTGTAATTTTGTGCTGTGCCTGTGTCCATTTCGCATTTTATAATGTACCTAGACATTTTATACATTTCCTGGGAAAAGCTTAAAATTAAGCTAAACACCTTGCTAGAAAGTTCTAGGCATTCTATATGTTGCCTAAAAATTGTATACAATGTCTTGTTTTGACAGTTTGCCGGTAAAATATATAGCAATCTCCAAGTGTAATCATGTCTTTTTACCGCCAAACATCCCGGTATTTGCCTGAAGCGATTTAGGGAAATCATGGAAAACCTAAATCAGGATGACCGGACGCGGGTTTGAACCGTCGCCCTCAAGAATGCGAGTTCAGTGTGGTAACCACAGCGCCACCTAGCTCGATAGAAATTTAGGAGTGGCGTCATAAATGCCACGAAAGGATCTCTAATTTTAAAATAATCATTGGGAAAATGACAAAAATGAATTATTAATGTTTATAATAAGTATTAAAGCTTACTTTGTTACGAGATGGCACCGTAGTTAGGCTGGAAGATTGCTGATAACGGAGCCATCAGCATATATCTAGATTTATTTATTTAAATTTTAGGTGTTTGTTTTATAATAATAATGATTGCTACATTCTGGGTTACTTTATGCAGGCTGGCGTTGTTTGTATAAGCAAGGACACGGAAATAACACAGGGTAATTTTTGCAGTAAGAGAACGAACGACTAGGTGTGAAACCAAATAATATTCCGACACTGGAACTGAACTCCGGAATGAGTCGAGGAAGAGGACTGTTGCGAGAATGAACACGTGAAGCAGGCTTTAGAGATTTCAAAAACGACCGAAAGTTAGGATTTTTAAAACGGAACTTCTAATGAGTTTTGAGAGCCTACGAAGGTACTCAGATTATTTGGTGATGTTCGGGACGTATTGATCATATGCCAGATGTCACTTTTAATTTTTATTTTACAGTGATCGTTAAGGGCCATTTCTCAGTTTCTTGTGCAGTGGCATACATGTTAACGAAACAATATGAGTTTTGACTACCAACTGATGAGTCAGTTACTGAGGCCCTATGAAGACAATCAGACATCTTCTAAAAGGTAACAATTAACAAGTTTATTTACGATGGCGTTCAATAGGTAATGCAATACATTTTTTCTTCTGAAAGCACTTTGGTATTTTATGTTTCCAATATATAATATTAATCTCCATTCTTTTGGCTGCAAAACCCTGTTTTTCAACATAATATCTTTTCAATACGATGGCCTTATGCCACCTTACTGGGGGGCCCATATGCCCATATGGTAAAACTCCAGTGGTCGAGCCAACGTCTTGCTGCATCAGTAACCACCCCATGATCCACGTACTGCTTCCCGCGGAGGGTATCATTCTTTGGGCCAAACAGATGGAAATCGGGAGGTACGAGATGCAGGCTGCAAGGTGGAAGTGGAAGAACAGTCTAATGAAGATTAGTAAGCTCCTCGCGAATGCGTTGTCATGAAGAAGGAGAAGTTGGTTTGCAATTTTGTGGCGATGAACACGCTGAAATCACTTCTCCAATTTCCTGAAGGTAGCGCAACACACTTCCGAGTGTATCATTGCTCTATGAAGGAAGACGTAAAACTGAATAACTCCTTCTGGGTCCCAGAATACCGTCGCCATGACTTTGACGGCTGAGGATGCGGTTTTGAATTTTTTATCAGAACACAGTTGGTGTGGCGTAATTCCATGGATTGTCGTTTAGTTTCCAGTTCGAAGTGATGAAGCCATGTCTCATCTCCTATGACGATGTTCAACTAAAACTTGTCACAATTGTTGTGTCCGTAGAAAATTTTAATTTTTATTCTTCCTTTTGTGACCATAATAAGAGTCCAGGCTCCATAGGCAAACAGCCAGCCGACATAAGAAATAGTCCACCAGGACGTAGGGACAAGATAAGCGGCGAAGGCTGCCAAGTATGGCTTGTTGATAAAATAACATAGTGTTTGACTTCCTGCCAGAGGAAGCAGCATGAATGAAACTTGTGTAATGGAAGACGCAAACACCAGGGCGATAATACAGCAAGAGAGGGTGTCAGTCACGTACGGAAAAGACTTGTGTGGAACCAAATTAAGTTGTGTGCAGCTAGAAACGAAAGTGTCGTGTGGAACCGAAGGCATTCTTGCGCAAGCCGACCAATTAGAAACGACAGTGTCGTGTGGAGCCATAGGCATTCTTGTGCAATCCAATCACTTAGAAATGAAACAAATTAACTTGTGTGCACCCAAGTGCATGAGAAACGAAATAAAAGGCCAGGCAGCGGAATAGCTAGAAGCAGAGATTCAGATGCAGATTCAGAGCCAGTGCCGGCAGTTTGGAGATTCCGCAGCAAGACGTCAACTATGAGAAGACGGTGATAGACTCTGGTGGACACTCAGGAACTGCAGGTCAAGTAGGATTTTAGAGTTTCACTGGAATAGCGTTGAACAGAGGCTGTCAGTCTTTGTCTCAATTACTTAGAGAGATTTGAGTGCTAACCAAGAACAAGTGATTGCTTTGTACTTGTTTCTTATATATACCAGCAATTAGCTTTGAAGTAGCAAGTCCGAATAAATTGACTGAATCTTACTAAAGGGTTTATGGTACAACACCTCACATAAGTATATGTAAGAATAAACTTGATAGAAACTAACCAATCTTTTCTGCCTACTGCAATTCTGTAACCTATTTACAGGAAACTTATTTGCTTCAAACCAAGGAGATTCTCTCCCTTTCATCTCCGATACAAAGGTTGACAGTAATTTATGACCAACCCATTGTCGTTAACGTCCCGATTGCGCTACGCAGTTCGCACTTGCTTCATACTGGTATAGTAAGGCTGTGCCGGGACGCGACACGATGAGCCTTTTAACTCGAAAGTACTTTCATACAGATGGTTCTCCGTTCCTCTTTATAGCCTTACGTTAGTCGACGAGGAACTCAGCTGGCTCACACCTTTCACTATGCCAACTGGTGGACGAGTGTGTTAGGACTGCCGACAAAGACGTCCACTTGAGCAGCGAGGCGGTTAATTGTGATCCATCATTCGAATGAGAGTGTCCACACGTTCCAACATTGCAGGAGTTCGAGAATTAGCGCCTAGGATTTTATCATACAATAAGTAGGGCGAAAGAGATTGTGAAGCACGTTTTGGTTAAATTTCTGTCATGAGTACCGCTATTTAGCTAGATGGAGTAAAGTATTGCCTTAATTTTTAATAGTAGTGGTTGCAGTGTTTAAATTTTTGTCTTGACCGTCTGCAGCGAGTACGATAAATTAGGTTTTAAAATTTATTTTACACGTAGTTAGTTTTAATACCTTTTTTTTTGTAAATAGCCGCCCGGGATTAGCCGAGCGGTCTGAGGCGCTGCAGTCGTGGACGGTTCGGCTGGTCCCGGCGGAGGTTCGAGTCCTCCCTCGGGCATGGGTGTGTGTGTGTTTGTCCTTAGGATAATTTAGGTTAAGTAGTGTGAAAGCTTATGGACTGATGACGTTAGCAGTTAAGTCCCATAAGGTGTCACACTCATTTGAACATTTTTTTTTATTTTATTTTATTTTTTTTTTTATAAATTAACATTGTTGAAGTAAGCCAAAGCAGTACGTCCTTCTAAAACTCCGATGACAGTTTCGAAAATCATTATTAAAGGAATTAACTTGTACGCTTCTGTCTCCTTAATGAGCTATATGTGCTGTCTCTCAGACATTTTATTTCCTCGAAATTTGTAAAGCCGCTGAGCGTGGTGCAAAGTGCTATGAATGGGGAGGACAGCTGAGTGTGCTGTTTGCTCGGCGGCGGAACGGCGGACGTGTTGAGGTACGCCGGCTGGAGAGCTGCCGTTTCCGCCGGCGGCGGTCCCGACCTGGGCCAAAGTGTTTATCTGCAACAGGTCCCCGCCCCACCGCGAATCCATCAACGTCGCAGCCGCCGCGCCGCTCCTCGCCTCGCCGCTCTACTGCGCGCCGCGCCACTCCGCACAGCAGTGCCGCCGGCTGCACGCCGCGCCGCCGCGCCGCGTGTAAATTACTTATTGATGGCGGACCGCTGCAGCCGCCAGGAAATGAAGTCATTTCGCTAAGCGCTGCCGCCCTTCCCTCCGTCGCTAATTGTTTTGGCTAAATCACCGGCGCCAATTTGACGCGGACACGACGCGCCGCCGTGCACAGCCGCACGCAGCTCGCGCGCGTTCGCTGCCCTGCTACTAGTGCCCGCGTTTCCCGCCGAGATAAAAGTCAGTCATTAGTCTGTGTCGACCGGGGCTGCCGCGTAGGAAGGGGTCACTCAATGCGAGAGATGCCGCCCATTTTCCATTACGGAAGCTCCGACATCCAACGAGAACGTTTTGCCTCATCTGTCCGTGAGCTCAAACCTTAAGCAGTGGCTACACAAATACACTACTGGCCATTAAAATTGCTACACCAAGAAGAAATGCATATGATAAATGGGTATTCGTTGGACAGATATATTATACTAGAACTGACATGTGATTGCATTTTCACGTAATTTGAGTGCATAGATCCTGAGAAATTAGTACCCAGAACAACCATTTCTGGCCGTAATAACGGCCTTGACACGCCTGGGCATTCAGTCAAACAGAGCTTGGATGGCGTGTACATGTATAGCTGCCAATGCCGCATCAACATAATACCACAGTTCATCAAGAGTAGCGACTGGCGTATTGTGACGATCCAGTTGCTCGCCCACCATTGACCAGACGTTTTCAATTGGTGAGAGATCTGGGGAATTTCCTGGCCAGGGCAGCACCCAACCATTTTCTGTATCCAGAAAGGCCCGTACGGGACCTGCAACAACCGGTCGTGCATTATCCTGCTGAAATGTAGGGTTTCGCAGGAATCGAATGAAGGGTAGAGCCACGGGTCGTAACACATCTGAAATGTAACGTCCACTGTTTAAAGTGACGTCAATGCGAACAAGAGGTGACCGAGACGTGTAACCAATGGCACCCCATACCATCACGCCGGGTGATACGCCAGTATGGCGATGACGAATACACGCTTCCAATGTGCGTTCACCGCGATGTCGCCAAACACGGATGCGATCATCATGATGCTGTAAACAGAACCTGGAATCATCCGAAAAAATGACGTTTTGCCATTCGTGCACTCAGGTTCGTCGTTGAGTACACCATCGCAGGCGCGCCTGTCTGTGATGCAGCGCCAAAGGTAACCGCAGCCATGGTCTCCGAGCTGATAGTCCATGCTGCTGCAAACGTCATCGAACTGTTCGTGCACGTGGTTGTTGTCTTGCAAACGTCCCCATCTGTCGACTCAGGGATCTAGACGTGGCTGCACGATCCGTTACAGCCATGCGGATAAGATGCCTGTCATCTCGACTGCTAGTGATACGAGGCCGTTGGGATCCAGCACGGCGTTCCGTATTACCCTCCTGAACCCACCAATTCCATATTCTGCTAACAGTCATTGGATCTCGACCAACGCAAGCAGCAATGTCGCGATACGATAAACACCAGTCACGATAGGCTACAATCCGACCTTTATTAGAGTCGGAAACGTGATGGTACGCATTTCTCCTCCTTACACGAGGCATCACAACCACGTTTCACGAGGCAACGCCGGTCAATTGCTGTTTGTGTATGAGAAATCGGCAGGAAACTTTCCTCATGTCAGCACGTTGTAGGTGTCGCCACCGGCGCCAACCTAGTGAGTATGCTCTGAAAAGCTAATCATTTGCATATCACAGCATATTCTTCCTGTAGGTTAAATTTCGCGTCTGTAGCACGTCATCTTCGTGGTGTAGCAATTTTAATGGCAAGCAGTGTAATACTGATTCTCATTCAAAGCTTCCCAGCTCTACTGTACCTCACAGCTCGTAGAAAGAGAACTCCAGCTGCGAAACTACAACAGGAAGAGCCAATTTTTCTAGATTTTTTATCGCATGAGAAGGGACGAGAGAACGGGGGGTGGGCGTTCACTAACGTTTCGGCGCCAGAAACTTATGTAGGTACTAATAGTTGGCCGGCCGTTGTGGCCGAGCGCTTCTAGGCCCTTCAGTCTGGAACCGCTTGACCGCTACGAACGCCGGTTCGAAACCAGCCTCGGGCATGGATGTGTGTGATGTCCTTAGGTCAGTTAGGTTCAAGTAGTTCTAAGTTCTAGGGGACTGATGATCTCAGATGTTAAGTTCCATAGCGATCAGAGCCATTTGAACCATGTGAAGTAATAGTGGACGTCAATGAAGAAAATAGGGGCTTTTTCATCACCCCCAAGTCTCTTGGTGCAATTTTATTTACTTTGACTTCTAAGTGATCCTCAACGCATCGGCAGTTGCCGTGTATTTCCATTCGCCAGCTTTTACGATCATGTACATCTTTCACATCTCTCTTCTCCATCTTTCCAATTACTCCCGCCCTCCACGTTAATCTTGGCCTTCCACGTTTCCTCCTTCCTGCGGCGACCTTTCCAGGACTTCTTTCGGTCTTCTGATCATCCTCGCTCCATTCGCCATACACGGCTATACCATTGAAGAGCTCTTTTCTCAGGTCCTTGCTTGACTAGTTGTTCCATATCCATTATCTTCCTAATTTTCTCATTTCTACTCCACTCTGTCCTGGATATCGTGGATGCACTCCTTATTCCATCCATCTCTAATGCCAGATCTCTGCTTCCCTGCTGCTCCCCCAGGATCCATCCTTCTCCACCGTATGTTATAGTATGTGGTACTTTCCACTACTGTTTGCAGAATCCTTCTTATCGTCCATAAATTAGTCAGAAGATAAATGCGGATTACAAAATTATCTATGCGAGATATGTGGATGATGCGAAAATTGGCAGTTGACCAGGAACAGTGAAATGTTTGACGTCGTCCACATCAGTAATAAAGAATCTTCCATTACATTTATGTTACATGATGCATCATACAAATCCGAGGTTTGTCGTTCCAGCTAAATACCTAGGATTTAGATTTATGAACAATCTAAATTTGAGCCATGGCAGAAAATTTTGGGCGGAGGGCGAACCAAAGACTGCATTTTACTTATACTTCGCATATGTAACAAATTGACTAAAGTGATTGCCTACGCTTGTACGTCCTCTGCTACAGTTCCGTTAAGTCGCATGAGATCCTTAGCAGATAACATTCACAGAGGACGCTGAAAAATTGCGAAGACTAGTACCTCCTTTCGTAAAACCGCGGAATAGGTGAGAGAGATTCATGAATATGATAAGGGAGTTGGTGTGGCAATCATTAAAACAAAGCTGCTTTTTTCATGAAATTTCAATCACCAACTTTCTTCTCCGATTACGTAAATATTAATTTTTTACTCCTGTCTGCATAGGGAGAAATGATTATAGTGACAACAGAAGTAAGAGCTCGCACGGAATTTATGTTCATTTTTCCGACGTCCTCTTCGAGAGTGGAAAGATGCAGAAATAGTCTGAAAGTGATTCTACAGGGTGTTCTAAAATTTCTCTTACAAACTTGAACGTTCCCATAAGAAAACATACTGGTCACACGACAACTTTTACAAGTAATTTATTAGGCAAGACCCAGTGCATAATTTGTTTTACAATGCGACTCATCGATAACCAAAGAAACGAAAGTTAATCAGTTTTCACAATCACTTTTGTTTATAGTTAAAGTTAAACCTTTTTTGTCCTTTTCAAAGGAGGATTAGCATATTGATCCACCAAAAGTAAGGTTCGATGTGGCGTCCATCAAGTTCGGTGCTCGTAGCAACATTCATGGCAGGCGCCACTGCTCGCGTACTCATTGAGAGGTTCTCTTCAACGTGGTACGTTAATATCTCTTCCTATTCGGGTGTGAGGTGTCTCCTTGGAGCACTACAGCCACGGCTGCTGACGGTGAAGGTACCCCTATCTCGAAGCAGTTGCGTAATTATGGCGAAAAGGGTAAGCGATGGTGCCAGGCGTTGTGGATAAAGATCCTGATAAAGGCGAGGAACAAGCCTTACGTAACCGTCAGCTTCACCAGGCAGAAGGATCATGTCGGTGTATTCTACAAACGAGTGCACAACCATGTAGGCTCTAACACTCACAGACGCATGAATGAGGCTCGAACCAAGTCAGATAGGTAGGTAAGACGTCAAGTGACATCTGCCGATCCGACTTAACCCCACTACCCCACCACCACCACCACCACCGCCACCACCACCACCACCACAACCACTACCATAACAAACATGTTTCCAAACGGAAGGAGCACGAAAATCGTCCATTTCCGCACATGGATCCCTATTCATAATATTGTCTACTTAGTCCCCTCTGCAAGTCCTAGAAGGCCGTAATGGGAATTTTATATCACGCTGTATGAACGCTCTGCCAAGCACTTCAGTATGGATTGCACAACAGACACGTAGATGTTGTAGATGGAGACAGTTGTGGAATCCCGACCCAAGCAAGCAGGTATATCGCGGAACTAAACCGCAGTCTTGATAGACGACGATTCTACAGCTGTGGAACGCCGACATGTATTGGTACACGTTTCTTCTTCTTTCACGAGACGTGACACGATATTGGTTCACAAAATTGCTGTGTAATCTTTCCTTACATAGAGACTGTAGATGGCGCTGCTCCTAGATACATTGTGCGGCTGCGCTACAATACCAACAGTTTGTACACTAACGTGGCAAAAGTCATGGGACACCGATATGCACATATACAAATGGCGGCAATATAACGTGCAATAGGTATAAAAAAGGCAGTGCATAGGCAGTGTATATACAGGCGATCCATTTGAAAAGATTTCCGACGTGATTATGGCCCAACGTCGGGAACTATCGCACTTTGGACACGGAATGACAGCTGGAACTAGATGCGTGTGACATTCCTTTGGAAATCGATAGGGAATTCAATTTTCAGAGATCCACAGCATCACGAGTGTGGAAAGAACACCAAACTTCAGTCAACACAGTGACCGACGGCCTTCACTTAACAACCTAGAGGAGTGGCGTTTGCGTAGTTTTCAGCTCTGACAGAGAAGAAACACTGTGGAAAATAACCACAGATATCAATGAGGGACGTACGGTGAACGTGTCCGTTAGGCAGTGCGGCGAAATGTGGCGTTAATGGTCTACGGCAACAGACAACCGACGCGAGTGCCTTCGCTAACAAGAGAACATCACACTACAGCGCCTTTCCTGTGCTCGTGACCATATTGGCTGGACCCTAGACGACCTGTCTGGCGATTCCAGTTCGTAAGAGCTGATGGTAGAGTTCAAGTGTGCGCAAATCTTAGGGAATCATGGATCCAAGTCGTCAACAAGGCACTGTGTAAGCTTGTGGTTGCTGCATACCGTTGTGGGCTGTGTTTACATGGAATGCACGGGGTCCTCTGGTCCAGCTGAACCAATCACTGACTGGAAATGGTTATGTTCGGCAATTTTCAGACCATCTGGAGCCATTAACTTAATGTTCTCAAACGACGATATCATCTCACTGGGCCGCATTTGTTCGCGATTCGTTTGAAGAACATTCTGAACATTTCGAGCAAATGATTTGGCCACCCAGATCACCCGACATGAATCCCATCGAACATTTGTGGGAGGTAATAGAGAGGTCAGTTCCTGCACAAATTTCTGCACCAGGAACACTTCCCTGAGACCTTGCCACATGGAATTGCTGCA
This sequence comes from Schistocerca americana, assembly GCF_021461395.2. Lineage (NCBI taxonomy): Eukaryota > Metazoa > Arthropoda > Insecta > Orthoptera > Acrididae > Schistocerca > Schistocerca americana. The sequence continues at coordinate 242,369,132 of NC_060119.1, read as the reverse complement.
CAATGCCGGGAAAAAGGAGGTCCGACACAATATTAGGAGATATCCCATTGCATTTTGTCACGTCAGTGTACAGGGTGAAAAGTATTTAAACGGACAAACTCTGGGAGGTTGCAAGGGACATCAAAACAAATATTTTTCCCTAATGTCATTTTTTTCCTATGAGGATTATTTAAACCAGTGGAGGTCATATTACGCTCTTCAGTTGTTAGAGGCCGTATTACGGTTGTTGGAGGGCGTATTACGCTCTTCAGTTGTAGGCAACTGCTGTCCACCAGTGTAGTAGTGCATTGTTTCTGTTTACTAATGGATCGATAAATCTGGAGTGAGTACACTGATATGGTTGGTGAGTACTACGTAGCACACCACAACGGACGAGCTGTACAACAATATCGTAATCGCCGTATCCCGCATCATACGACCTTTGCTGCTGTGTACTAACGTCTGCGTGAGACCGGGTCATTCAGCAGATTACCACTGGATAGGGACGCCGTCGCACAGCAAGAACGCTACAATTTGAGGAAGTTGCTGGAAGACGTTCCGCTCGCTACAAGACAACGCATGTGGTTCCAACAAGACGGGGCGCCGGCACATTTCAGTCGTCGTGTGCGTCGATTCCTGGACCGACGGTTCCCAGAAACGTGGATTGGCATAGGTGGCCCTGTATCATGACCTGCACGATCCACAGATATGACCCCTCTGGACTTTTTTGTGTGGGGAGAGATGCGCAACCTTGTTTAGGCAACTCCTGCTACATCAGAAGAGGATCTGGTTGTCCGGATAGTAGCAGCAGTAGGAACAGTTCAGGATACTTCTGGGGTTTTTGCCCGTGTCAGAGAGAGCATGATCCGACGGTTTAACCTATGTGTACATGTCAATGGAGGCATTTTTGAAAATCTACTGTAATTGAAATTGGGTTGTGTTAATGTGTTGTCTCATGGTCATAAAAAAATGGAAAAGTGTTTGTTGGTTTAATTAATTTGCTGCCAGATAAATCTTCCTCTACCGGTTTTAATATTCCTCAGGAAAAAATGACATTAGGGAAAAATATTTGTTTTGATGCCCCCTACAATCTCCCAGAGTTTGTCGGTTTAAATACTTTTCACCCTGTATATCCAAGCATGGTGTACATTTCGCACAAATTGGGCGTTTGTTGCTCGTTGCCTTGACGGTGTCGCAATTACAATAGCCAGCAGTTTAGCTGGAAGCTACAAGCGTATTCTGACAGCTGCATCTGACTGCTGGTAGCCAAGCGGCCAGAACGTGAGACGGTTGTACGCGTTCCGCTCTGGTGAACAGCCGTTTGTCCCCGCGTTGCATCTCGGGCGAACCCCTCGGTGTCCGAGGCACGAGCGGAGGTCTTTGAGCACGGCGCCCGGCTTATCTGCTGAGACTAATGCGACGCACCGCGACGACACGGTCCCCGCACGACGCCGCTATCTGCGGAGCGTCGCTCCGGAGCGCTTCCCCCAGCGCGCTGCTAACCTGCAGCTTTGTTTATGGGCGATTATTTGAAAGCTCCCGCGTTTATAGATGCGAATGTGTGTAGTATAATATTCATAATTCGCCGGGTCCCGCAGATTCTGATACGGATGCAAATTAGAGGCTCAGAGCGCCCGGCGAGGGGGAAAGGGTTGTCCGCCGAGGGGAGACACAGCAGCGGAGGGACCGACGTGGGGGGGGGGGGGGGGGGAGGGGGGGCGCCGTGTGGGCGGTGTGTCTGACAGCGGCGCGACGCGCTGCAGACGGCTGGCTGCTTGCCTGCGACGCCAGGGGTGGCCTCACAACTGTGTGATGGAAAAACTCGCGTCTGCTGGCTACAAGTACAGCCGGTAACGCACTCCTTTCAGTGGCATCTCAAATTTTCATATTAGTGACTATGATGTAACGAATCTGAAACAGAAACGAACGGAATTGTTTGTTGTACTGACGAAAATACTCACGTCAGTACAATGTTGACTTCTCCGGTTTGCTCAGGACACTGACTGGATATTACATTACCGGAAAAAAATTACTACATCCTTTTAGAGGTTCCCTATTCACTCAGTCTTTATTGAATCTTCCTGGCAGATTAAAAATGAGTGCCGGACCGAGACTCGAACTCGGGACCTTTGCCTTTCGCGCGCAAGTGCTCTACCAACTGAGCTACCCGTGCACGACTCACGCCCCGTCCCCACAGCTTTACTTCTGCCAGTAAAGTTTGGAAGGTAGGACACGAGATACTGGCAGAAGTACAGCTGTGAGGATGGGGCGTGAGTCGTGCACGGGTAGCTCAGTTGGTAGAGCACTTGCCCGCGAATGGCAAAGGTCCCGAGTTCGAGTCTCGGTCCGGCACACAGTTTTAATCTGCCAGGAAGTTTCATATCAGCACACACTCCGCTGCAGAGTGAAAATCTCATTCTCGAAACATCCCCCAGGCTGTGGCTAAGCCATGTCTCCGCAATATCCTTTCTTTCAGGAGTGCTAGTTCTGCAGGGTTCGCAGGAGAGCTTCTGTAAAATTTGGAAGGTAGGAGACGAGATACTGGCAGAAGTAAAGCTGTGAGGACGGGGCGTGAGTCGTGCACGGGTAGCTCAGTTGGTAGAGCACTTGTCCGGTACACAGTTTTAATCTGCCAGGAAGTTTCATATCAGCGCACACTCCGCTGCAGAGTGAAAATCTCATTCTGGAATCAATCTTTATTGTTGCAACAGTACATACGCAGTATATGAAATGATTACATTTGCAGATAAATAGCACAAATGGTTATGATGTAACAGGTATCGACCCACGCTGAAAGACCCGTACTAGTACGTGGTCTAGCCTGAACGGGCGCCAATACAGGCTTAGGCTGAAACTGGCATTCAGTCGATCGTACAGATGGCGAATACTGTCCTGGGATGCGTTTTTCCACGTCTGTTCGACCTATTCATGTAGTTCTGTGAGAGTTGTCGACTGACGCGCAGCACGACTCACTTCTCGTTCCATCATACCCCACACGTGCTCGATTGGAGACAAGTTCTGGGCTCTCTTGATGCAATAATTTACTAACAGCCGTATGTATTGTAGCAATTTATTTTATGAACTTCTAATGTGCTACCAGTTTCGGCACTACATTGATGCTATCTTCAGGCACCACACGTCATAGTCGCAAAAACGCTGTACACGGTAGGAGCCATATAACTGGATCCGTGAATCAAATCGTTGTGCAACAGCTCTTGGTGGTCAGGCGACACAGACTATGACGTGTGGGGCCTCCAGATGGCATCAATGTAATGCCGAAACTGGTAGCACGTAAGAAGTTCATGAAATAAATTTCTACAATACATACGGCTGTTGGTAAATTATTGCACCAAGAAATACTTGCCAGCCGTTGTCCCACGGTCCATCTACATCCACACTCCGCAAGCCACCTGACGGTGTATGGCGGAGGGTACTTTGAGTACCTCTATCGTTTCTTCCTTCTATTCAAGTCTCGTATTGTTCGTGGAGAGAAAGATTGTCGGTATGCCTCTGTATGGGCTCTAATCTCTCTGATTTTATCCTCATGGTCTCTTCGTGAGATATACGTAGGAGGGAGCAATATACTGCTTGACTCCTCGGTGAAGGTATGTTCTCGAAACTTCGACAAAAGCCCGTACCGAGCTACTGATAGATCAACGAAGAAGTTCAGAGATCGTCCAGGCCAGGAAAGTTGCTCCACGTCTTGCAAGCAGGTTGAGTTTTTGGGGCAGTGTGTGGGTGAGCGGTATCCTGTTGGAATAACACATCATCCTCGTGAATTAGATTTTCACTCTGCAGCGGAGTGTGCGATGATATGAAACTTCCTGGCGGATTAAAACTGTGTGACTAACCGAGACTGGAACTCGGGACCTTTGCCTTTCGCGGGCAAGTGCTCTACCATCTTAGCTACCCAAGCACGACTCACGACCCGTCCTCACAGCTTCAATTCTGCCAGTACCTCGCCCCCTATCTTCCAAACTTCACAGAAGCTCTTTTGCGAACCTTGCAGAACTAGGATATCGTTTCTTCCAGGAGTGCTAGTTCTGCAAGGTTTGCAAAGGAGCTTCTGTGGCTTCGCGGAAGAGCTTCTGTGAAGTTGGGAAGGTAGGAGACGAGGTACTGGCAGAATTGAAGCTATGAAGACGGCTCGTATGTCGTGCTTGGGCGGCTCATATGGCAGAGCACTTGCCCGCGAAAGGCAAAGGTACCAAGTTCGAGTCTCAGTCCGGCACACAGTTTTAATCTGCCAGGAAGGTACACATCACCCTCCTGTTGCAAAAACGGTAAAAGAACGTGTCTAACAACATTCTGCACGTAACGAGCGCTGGTTAGCTTCCTCTCCACAAATAAACGAGAGTTGTAGCTTATCGCACCATAAGATCTGGGATGGGGCCAGTATGTCTTGGATGAATGCACTCTAGCAGATCTACGTCGTACACGCAAACGACCATCACTTGCATGCAGGGAAGATCTGCTGTCATCGCTGAAGGCGCGCCATTCCATCTTCCAAGTGATCCTGTGGCGGCAGCAGCAGTCGAGCCGTGAACGTCGACACTGTGGCGTGAATAGGAGACGGGCTAGAGGTGTGCGTGGACGATAGTCTCACTGATAATAACAGGTTTGCAACAATCTGTGTTGACACGTGAGGGTACACAGGCCCTCTGTGCTGTGATAGCTGTACGATCTGCCACTGCTGTCTTTACAATACGACGATCTAGAAGCCCTCTGTGCTGCGTGGAGGTCAAGAACCTCATCTACAGGTGTGTGCAATTCATGTCCAGAGGAATATCGAGGGTATTTACAACTGTCGAAGAACTTTCGTATATCGCTTTATACAAAGTCTCTCATTCAGAGTACATTTAACAATAGCTTTCACGTAGTGTTCTGCCTAATACATTGATTACTCAGCTGGCCTACTAGAAGACGATGCTGTCGTCTTACTCGAAGTTTGCGGATTGACTTCAGCGGTACTGCACTCAGGTGTAAGTAGCCGCGTAGTTGTGGTGGCTTAGCGAAACTTTCTGGATGTGGGTGCGCCGCTGTCGCTCTTTCGTCGATGTATCCTGCAGCGGTTATCTTTTCTTGTTGTTGCGTTGCGAGGTATCAACCTTTCTATGGCACCTCGCTCTTCGAACTCCACCATACTATTCCTGCTTGTACGTAGGCAATAATGATCATCCATATCATCTTGGCAAAGTAAAGCTGCGATGGTGAAACTGAACTATAGTGTTAGTCTTTCTCAACAGATACTCTGTCCAAAAAGTTCTGAGACGAATTTTATTCCTAGCGTAAAAGCGATGTTAGCACAGTAACTGCGGTGTCATATTGAAATAATATCTGTGCACATACGTGCATTCGACCAGTCAGCTGTGAGTATGCAGTAAAATGTATTGGACGTACTACTGCAGTGTGTCAGCTTTGTTGTGTTACAAATCGCAATTTAGAAATCTCTCTGAATCATGCGTTCCTGACATTATTCAAAATGTTTTGAAGAAGGGAAAAGTATTTGCAAAATTTGTCCTGAGAACCTTAACTCCAGAATAAAAACAACAACACGTTGGCGCCTGCTACAACTTCATTGAAGCACAAAACGAGCACATTTCTTTTCAGGTAAAAACCTTCATGGGGGATGAGACTTTGTATTATAACTATGAACCTATTACAAAATGACAAAGTGTCGGCGTTGACATGAAGGCTCAATGGTTTGACGGCATATCCGACATTCAAGGCAATGCGACAAGGGAGTTGAACCACATCCCATTGAAGGTTTCTCCTGACATTTGCTCATGGTTGCACGAACGTTCTTTATGTGCTATTGCAGATGGGGTGGGGGAGTGGGTGTAGAGACAAGTAGAATATCTGAAGGATTAAAACCACCGTCTTAATCTTAACTTTTCTCTATTTTTTAACAACCCACTCTTGAAACGTTTTGGGCTGACGGATTTATTACTGTGCATAATTAACTGAGGAGATGCCGTAGAGCAAAAACTTCCCTTCGTACAGCTTACCGCAGTGCTCCATTCTGATAACCTTCTGAAATGTGGCAGGAGATTTGGGCAGTATACTTATCTGACGATTGGCCATTACGAGCATGAACTGGCAGCGTCACACCACGTTAGTCCTTCCTATGAAGGTGAATGTGACTGGACAGGTAACGTGATTTTCATATGCTCAGTTTTCTTCGACTGGTTCTAATTCACTGGTTTCCTCAGTACCTCACCGTATTGAATGTGACGCATAGATATTGCTACAAGTTTCCACAGGTTGTAAAGGGTGTCTTGAGGAACAAACCATCGATAGGAACCCGTGTCTGGAAACGACATCCAACAACGTTACAGAGCGTCGAACTTATAGACCCCGGCGCCTGCCACTAAGCCACCCCATCGACATCAAATGTGACCCTATGCGCTGACAGACCGTAGGCAGAACGTCTCGCGATGTTGTATGCTATTCGGTGATCGAGCTAGCTCCTGCATGGACAGGCTCCCTATGAATACGATCCTCTGTTGCCTTGTTGGATGAAGGTTGTAGACACAGGTGTCAATCTAATGTTTATTTCTCTCCTGTATACCGAAAAACACTGGATATTTTAGAGGGCTTCAGGAACATAATAAACTATGATGGAAACAGGAGTCGGAAACCGTCTACTACCAAGGCAACACAGCCTCATACTCATAGGTGACAAGGCTTGCCCACGCAACTGTTAGATCCATCCTCTGCACTAGCGACCGTGGCACTAATTCGCAATCACTGATAACAAACAACATTGCGAAACGTTCTACCTACGGTCAGTCAGCGCACAAAGTCCAGTTTGCTGCCGAACTGGTGGCCTAACAGCAGAGGCCAGCGCCTGTAACTTCGACACTCTATAGCATTTCCGAAAACGGGTTTCTATCCTCAATTTGTTCCTGAAGACACCCTCTACAATCCCTCGAAGTTCATCGCAAGATTTCTACGACACCTTGTATATCAAAAACAGTGTTTCCATACTTATTCCCTAATGCAGTAGCAAATCTGACACATCCAGCATCTTAGCTGAATCGATGCGTAACTCTAAATCATTCCCTACCTTCCCCTGTATTTCGGTCTTACATGACTGCAACAAACCACCCAGTAACCTACATCTTATCCAAAACTACTGTGCAATCAAGAGGAAATTAAAGTCTTATCGAAATTCAGTCTGCATTCAAGAGTAGGTTAAAGTTTTGTCTTTCATCATCGGTGTGGCTTCTCTCTCGACGTTTTCCAGCTGATTATCTTGCGTACAACAGTGGTTCAGTATCTCTGTCACAGTTTCAACACAATCAATGCTTTTCTCTTTCACAGCTATTCTGTGTCCTTCCTTACATTTGATCTCCTAATATTACTCTATTATTACCGGTCTTCCTCCAGGTAGTCAACTTCTTTGAGACATTTGCTTTCTTCTGAAACAGTGGCACACATTTCTGTTAGATGACACTGTTCATATTCGACAAGAACGTAATCAGGAAACTGATTACACAACGTCAGTTCTGAAATTCCGCATATTATCATTAATACTGCCATTGCTATTATCATTTATTTGTGTGCTGCTCTTAAATGATGCATATTGTGATGTTGATTTACTGTTCTTACCAGGTTAAATTAATGCACAAATAAATATATAAAATAGGATTCTGCGGCGGAAATCAATTTCCATAAAATTCTTCTGAATTGCTAACCTAACGAATTTGCACAAGAAACCGCTGTTTCCGCCACTGTTCCAGGCAACCTTACTTAAGATATATTAATTACCATTGGATACACACCACTTGAGAAGAGTTACATACTGATGTTGGCATGGGCGTTGCAACACCTGTCTCGTGCTTTTTTGTCGAGAGTGGAAAATAGAGGGTTGTAATTTGTGTCTCCATCTCTTTTTATGGCAATGCGAGTATCCTAAATCATTCATAGGCTTGAAGTGGTCTAGCTGTTATTTTCATGGCTATAGTTCTAGAGATACTGGTTTCGAGTCCCCATCATCTCCTTCGAGATGGTTGGAAAGTCACTTGGCTCGTGACGCTAAGAAAGTACCGTAATAAATAGGTGGCGACCTTGACATGAAAATTGTTGAAGTAGTTCAAATCAGAAGGTTTGCACCAGGCTAATAGCAACACTGCATTTAATTTACGGTGGTAATTTGATCCAGAGTGTTGTATTGTGGTTATGGCAGTAATATATGTAGTGGAACCACAGGATGTATCGAAATGAACTTTGCCCATGCTACTACGCCAGAAGTAATGTCGCCATTCGACAGATGTATTCCTGGCAACAATGGAAAATGTCCCCACTCGACATGCCGGGCGGTGTGGCCAAGCGGTTCTAGGCGCTTCAGTCTGGAACCGCGCGACCACTACAGTCTTTGGTTCAAATCCTGCCTCGGTCATGGATGTGTGTGATGTCCTTAGGTTGATTAGGTTTAAGTAGTTCTAAGTTCTAGGGGACTGATGACCACAGCCGGTCGGAGTGGCCGTGCGGTTCGAGGCGCTACAGTCTGGAGCCGAGCGACCGCTACGATCGCAAGTTCGAATCCTGCCTCAGGCATGGCTGTGTGTGATGTCCTTAGGTTAGTTAGGTTTAATTAGTTCTAAGTTCTAGGTGACTGATGACCTCAGAAGTTAAGTCGCATAGTGCTCAGAGCCATTTGAACCATTTGAACTGATGACCACAGCAGTTAAGTCCCATAGTGCTCAGAGCCATTTGAACCATTTTGTTAAGTCCCATAGTGCTCAGAGCCATTTGGACCTCACTCGAAATGTCACTGTGAAGATGTCTGACTCGAATCAAGTACTTTCGGGGAGAGCGCCAATGCTCGAACCTATGTTAAGAAGCTCAGGTATGTTATCTGGTCATTGCGTCACGGAATTTAAACAGTTTCATCTGTAACACACTGATCGACCAAAATATTACGGCCACCTACCGAATAGCCGGTGTGTCCATATTTTGCACGGATAACAACGGCAACGCTTCGTGTCAAGGAAGCATTGAGGCTTCGTTAAGTCGCTGGAAGGAGTTGGCACCACATCTGTAAATACAAGTCACTTAATCGCCGTAAATTCCGTGGAGGGCGGCGATGAGCTCTGAAGCCACGTTCAATCGCATCCCCAATTATATCGGTCGGGTTCAGATCTGGTGAGTTGGGGGCCAGCACATTAACTGGAACTCGCCACTGTGTTCCTTGGATCACTCCTTCACACTCCTGGCCTTGTGGCATGGCGTTTTATCTTCTTGACAAATGCCACTGCTGACGGAAAACGTGATCTTCCTGAAGGGGCGTACTTGGTCTGCAACTAGTGAACGTTACTCCTTGGCCGTCATGGTGCCCTTTTCGAGCACCATTGCACCCATGGATGTCCACGTGAATGATCCCCAGAGCATAATGGAGCCGCGGCCGGCTTGTCTCCGTCCCGCAGTACAGTTGTTAAGGAGCTGTGGTCTGGAAGACAACGGATTCGCGCCCTCCCATCGACATAATGAAGAAGATATCGGATTTCATCACATCTTGCAACGCTCTGCCACTGCACAAACGTCCAGTGCCAATGTCACGTGCCCATTTCAGCAGTAGTTGCTGATGCCGTGGTGTTACCATAGGCACATGCATTGATGTTCGGTTGCGTCGGATCATCGTTAGGAACGTTCTGTACACTTTGTTCAGAGACACTTGTTCTCTGCCCTGCATTAAAGTCTGATGTTAGTTCCTGTGTGATCAGTCTGCCCGGGCTGCGACGTCCAATACCTGTAATGAGTTGTGGCCGCCGAAACTCACGACTTCTGGACGTAGTTTCACCTTGGTTTCGCCACGTGTTGAACACACTCACCACCGCATTCCTCGAACATCTAACAAGTCGTGCAGTTTTCGAAATACCAGTTCGGGCCTCCGGGCCATCAACATCTACATTCTGTCAAACTCAAATAGATTGGGCGCCTTCCGCTTTCTAGACACGGACTGCACGCTCGCTAATACTACATCGTGCATAATATTTCAGATAAGTGTCTGTTCATTATGCGAGTATTTAACCTTCTCGTATAATACTTATGGAATATTCGATCGGAACTTGAAAGAACATAGACAAATTCAAAAGTTGCATACACATTACTAATACCCGGGACAGTATTTATTGAAAAGTTCGTTATGAACCGGCTTTCGGTTTCCTAGGCCATCATTAGATATCTTAATACTAATCGGACATTCCAGACAACTTCAGCGATTGTTGATGCCTGTACTAAGATTTTTGTACAAAGACATGAGATATTTTACAACCATATCGATACAAAACACACGGATAGTGTAATACCTAAAGACACACTGAAAAAACAAATCTTATATTACAATATATTCCGAGATTAAAAGTAAATGTCTGTATAAGCCAGTTACGTTGTACAAGTTGTGGCAAAGACTACTATGTTATATGGACATACTGGTGCAAGCAATCAACGAGCCGAGAAAAGGAGTTGGGGGAGGGGAAGAAGGAGTCTATTGAATGTGGGTGTGAAATGGTTATAACAAATGTATTCTCAAATGGAGAGAGAAATAATAACTGACTGCTGTTAGTTTAGTAAGAGTGAGAGGCGGAACTTTGTTTACTCATTAAGGACCAGGTCAGGATTCTCTGAATAATATCTGTTAGTGCCAGAATGTCGAGCAATGTCGGTTTTCAGTCTTTAGTTCCTCTATGGAGAGTATCACATTTAACATTATATGAATGACATTCATCCAGAACATGTTCAGCAAAGGTGGAATCTTTCTTTTTCAGTCTCGAACACCTTTCATGCTCATTCGGTGTAGGTCAGTCAGGTATGGCTATAACTACTAGACTAAAACTAGAAAAAACCAACATTAATCGAAATTCTGGTCACTAGCAAACATCAGTCAAAGAATCCTGACCTGGTCCTTAATGAGCAAACACAGCCCCTTCACTTGCCATTGCTAAAGTAGCAGCAGCCAGTAATTATTTCTCTTTTTTTTATCATTTTTATGTAGCGACAGCAACTGATATTGTTTATATAAGAATATACAGCCTACAGTTGTAGGTTAACTTTATCGTTTACCTAGGTTTCAACGTTAGTAATAACGTCTTCAGAACACAAAATATTATTTAAATGTTTGCCTAAAAAAACATTCAAATAATATTTTATGTTCTGAAGAAGACGTTATTACTAACGTTGAAACCTAGGTAAACGATAAAGTTAACCTGCAACTCTAGGCTGTATATTCTTATATATTATTTCTCTCACCATTTTATGCTTGTTATAACTGTTCCGCATCCACATTCCGGAGAGTTCTTTTTCTCCTACCACATTCTTTCGGCCTGTTCATTGCTTTCGCTAGTTTTTTTCATATAACATAGTAGTCTGTGTCATTACTCACCTGTACGACATATTTGGCTTACCCATTCGCATACTTTTAATCTTTGTATATATTTTAATATAAGATTTTTTTTGTTCAGAGTCTCTTTGGAATTACATTATTCTTGTGTTTTGTATCGATATGGTTGCAAAATGACACTTATCTTTGTACAATAATCTTTGTACAGCCATGAACTCTCGCTGAAGTTGTGTGGACTATCTGATTAGTGTTAAGTTATCTGACGATACCCTTGAAAGCCGAACCTGATAAATAAGGAACTATTAAATATATATTATTGTGGAACATTAATACAGTGTGTTCAATTGTTCGTATAATGTTACACACAGCAGGTTAGCTTACGGTTCAGGGAGGGTGAGTGTATCCGGAGAGAATCCAATCGGTGCATTGACGACTACGGTCTGGTACACTTGGCAGCCTGAGCTGGCATTTAGATGGTATCCCACACTCGGTTCGGAAAATGCTGGACTGGTCTCCCAATTACATCTAAGGATATACGATATTCAAACAGCTATGAAACGATAACACGCAGAACAAAGATTACACGATTCAACTGATGGTACTAACAACATCCCCCCCTTGGGCTATCCTGACGACTGTGGCATAAGGAAGATCATCCGCGTACAGTTAAAATGATAATACAACAAATTTGCTAGATCTTGAACGAGAGGACCTTGTTCTAGAGCGGAGAAACGATAGGGGAAAGACAGACCATTAACCGAGTATCTTTACATACATCAAAAAGAACTTTTGCATCGCCTTGGTTCCGAGAGTTCCGGATCCTGTACAGAAAATTGGAAAAGAGATCAACATAAACATCATTTTCGCCCTTTTTATCGCTCATGAAAACCACTTGTAGCATGTTGTACCACCATACAGTGAGACCATCAGAGGTGTTGGTGTAGGTTGCTGCACACACCGGTTCCTCTAATAATGCACGTCCTATTGCATTGATGCATGCCTGTACTCGTCGTGGCATACTATCCACAAGTTCATCAAGGCACTGTTGGTCCAGATTGTCCCACTCCTCAACGACGATTCAGCGTAGATCCCTCAGAGTTGTTTGTGGGTCACGTCGTCTATAAACAGCCCTTACCAATCTATCCCAGGCATGTACGGTAGTGTTAATTTCTGGAAAACATGTTGGCCACTCTAGGGGAGCGATGTCGTTATCTTGAAGGAAATCACTCAAAAGAGGGGCACGATGGGGGCGCGAATTGTCGCCCATGAAGACGAATTCCCCGTCAATATGCTGCCGATATGGTTGCACTATCGGTCGGAGGATGGCAGTCACGTATCGTACTTCCGTTACAGCGCCTTCCATGACCACCAGCGGCGTACGTCGGTCCCACATAATGCCACCCCAAAACAGCTGGGAACCTCCACCTTGCTGCTTTCGCTGGACGGTATGTCTAAGGTGTTCAGCCTGACCGGGTTGCCTCAAAACCTGTCTCCGACGATTATCTGGTTGAAAGCATATGCGACACTCATTGGTCAAGAGAACGTGATGCCAATCCTGAGCGGTGCATTCGGCATGTTGCTGGGCCCACCTGTACCGCGCTGCTTGATGTCGTGGTTGCAAAGATGGACCTCGCCATGATCGTCGGGAATGAAGTTGCGCATCACGCATACTGCTGCGGACAGTTTTGGTGGTTACCTGACGCCCTGTGGCTGCACGAAAAGCATTATTCAACATGGTGGCGTTGCTGTCGGATTCCTCCGATCCGTAATCCGTAGGTAGCGGTCATCTACTTCAGTTGTAGCGCTTGGGCGGCCTGAGCGAGGCATGTCATCGACAGTTCCTGTCTCTCTGTATCCCCTCCATGTCCGAACAACATCGCTTTGTATCACTCCGAGACGCCTGGACACTTCCCTTGTTGAGAGCCCTTCCTGTCACAAAGTAACAATGCGGACGCGATCGAACCCCGGTATTGGCCGTCTAGGCATGGTTGAACTACAGACAACATGAGCCGTGCACCTCCCTCCTGGTGGAATGACTGGAACTGATCGGCTGTCGAACACCCTCCGCCTAACAGACGCTGCTCATGCATTGTTGTTTACATCTTTGTGCGGGTTTAATGACATCTCTGAATAGTCAAAGGGACTGTGTCTACGATACAATATCCACAGTCAACGTCTATCTTCAGGAGTTCTGGGAACCGGGGTGATGCAAAAGTTTTTTTGATGTGTGTGTTAGCAGGAGACCTGTAAATCTAATTGATACTAAAAGTTCAGCTTCTTTCTGAAACAACAAAGTTTTCTAAATTGCAAGCAACAGCGATCAGAACGATCTGTGTTGTTGCTGTTTACTTTACAGCTCACGAGGTATTTTTACATATGGATTCGTCATCAGACACTGGAACTAATTAAGTTCCAGTGCCGAGCAACAACAAAAGTTAAAACTAAAATCCAAGTTTAATAATGAATGGTGTAAGATTTATTCATGTCTTACCAACGGCGATGGTAATTGTAATGATCGTTTTACTTTGTGTCCCTCGCATCTTAGTGCGTTTTACTGAGGCGAAATGAAACAGGTTTCTGCTCTGTTACGTGGACTGTGAGTACCTGTTTAAAGTTGTCTGGTTCTCGTTTTCTGAAACTGATTCTAATTGGTTGGAGAGAGAATCTAGTCTCTTGAGCCCACCTGAGAGCCGACCTGAGAGAAATGTCTTGTCAGTCGCCACATTATAAGCTGAATTAAGCGGAGAGAAGAATTGTTCATTTATGAGACTGCAGTTACATCATTTTCACGTCGTGGAAGAAAAGATGGTTCTGCTAAGAAGTTGAAAAGCGATCAAAAGTATCAATAAAGTAAAATGGGGTGCCTCTCCTGTATTCAAACTCGTTTATATTCTGTAAGCCATGTCGTCGTGAGAGGACTGAAAACAGTAAACCATTAATTATAGTACACATACCGGTATTTTAGACCTGTGTGTGTGTGTGTGTGTGTGTGTGTGTGTGTGTGTTTTAGTCCTAGCTTCACATATGTAGCTTTCAAAAAATTCCGAGCTTTGTTTAAGAGCGCCAAGGTCACAGAAATTTCCTGATTTGCTTGGATAAAAACCAGGAAATCCTCCCTTCAACAGTAGCTTGGTGAGCACCACATTTTAAATCTTTAAAGTGTATTAGAGCTTCTAGAGCTAAGATCGCCTTTTAGGTGAGACACTCATAAATTGGACACTACAAATCAGATCACTTGCCAAAGTGCTCACTGAGCACTGGCTCATCCGAGAAAATATTTCCTTATTGCGGATAGCCGCGCGTGTGGCGTGTGGCGACCGCTTAACGAAAGCTCCAGGGGGCGTAGATCTTCATTTACGCCCTGCGGTCCCCTAAGATATTTCGTAAGTGAGCGGACGCCGTAATTCTCTGTCGGCTTGACGGGATGGTATTAACAGAGCCAAGAAGGAAGGGTGCAGACGAGCAGTATATGCAAGGGGTGATTAAGTGAAGGTCGCTCGAGAACATTCCCCACACGTCCGTGTCTGTCTGGTAACAGCCCTTGCGACAAAGCTGCAGCCTACGGTCTCCCATTCTCTACGGCACCATTCAGAAGTCCACATCTGTCGGGACGTAAATAACGGTTGAATCATTCGAACTTTACATGCAAATGGAGCATCTATATTTTTTATTTGCATGTACTTACATGTATGACGAGGGAAAGGGTATCATCCGTCGTGTGCAAAGTAGTGATAATGATGACATTGCTCTAGAGCAAAGAGTCAGTTGAAAAAGTTTCCAAACTGGCGTAATAGAACATCTGGAAAAGTTCAGACAGTGGTTTTAGTGCTTTGCGTGTTCTACATTGTCAATCCCCCTGCCCCTAACCACTTGAGAACAGTGCACAGGCCGTTCGTGCAACCATATAAAACTGTCACTAAAGTCCTTCTTTGAAATCTTCTTCGACTCACTCGTCACATTCGCTTGAATGTCAGTAATGTCGTCAAAGCTTTGGCTCTTCATATGAACTTCTACTCTTTATCTTTTGTGGTAGATTCGTATTTATAACACCAAGTCTCATCACCCGTTATGCATTTCACTCAAATCGTGGCAGGCGTTCACGAGTCGTCGTTTTTGTTCGGGTGCCTAGGAACGCGGGACAAACTTTTCTCTTCTTCATGCTTCAAAATGTTCTGAACACTGCCAGTTGCCTGGTTGAATGTACGTTACTTGCTTACATTTGAGGGGCTGGTACAAGTGACATTCCAGAAGAAAGCGATCGAAATGCACATTTCGAAAGTGTAAGTGTGGATCTCTTTGGAGTAAAAGAAGTACTAGCGATTTGCTGCACAGTGACGGGATCTGTGATGATAAAGTTTAAGCCGTAAGCCAATGCCTGAGCTGAGTCAGAGTACAACTAGTACAAGTGAAATGGCTAAAGAAGGAGAACTGCTGCTATCTTTAATGTAGGTTCAGGTATGTTTTTCTTGAAAGCACAGTAGTGCCTAATGTGGTACACTCTTAAGAATACTTGGACTAATATTTAATGCATTTTTAAATAGAGTATATTTTGAAATACCGCTTGTGCATCTTCAGGCAAAATCAGCATATTGACACAATAGACCGTGATGTTCTTGAAACCGGCTATACATATACGGAATGTGATCAAGATTTTGGTCTCTTTGAAAAGGCAGACAAACGCTTCAAACACATATTTGTTCCCCAAGGCAGGATGGAAGTAATGAAACAGATTAGCAGCAAGTTTTTTGTTGTGGAAATGAAAACAGAAAACTTTCTTTCGTTTATGGCCATGGATGCCATAGCAAAGGATAAAGTAGCTAAAGACACGCAAGGAAACAAACTACAATTGATGAATACCAGGTGGATCTGAATCAACACAGAAGACCCTCTAACAATGTCGTGCAAGTATCACTAAACCGTGATCTTGAGCTTACAGAAGCGGATTTTAGGAGGCCCAATGTTAGTGCACCATCAATATCTCTTCTGCAATCTTTGCATCAAGACGAGTTTCACATAAAATTTGAAAAACGGAAAAATCTTCTGAAATTAAGAACTATACCCCTCCAGTTCATCATGGCTTGTCCAACAATATATCCCGGTCCCAGACAGCAGTGTAAGCAGTGTAAGAAGAGAGAATGGGGAAAGAAGAGGAAGTGGTCAAAGTAGGGGACGAGGAAGACTGGAAATGGTAAAGCATCACGAGTTTTGACAAGGAAGGACTTTCTTCAAGAGATGCTACAGAAGGAAATGATTATGATTCTATAGGCACTGACTGTGAGGGGATTATTGAAACTAGGGAGTATAACAATAGCCACTAATAGTCACAATAGAAGGCAGTTTCGCTTAACACATGACCGGTTTCGGGCTTATCTCCATCTTCAGGTGGTTGGTAGTGGTTATTATCTTGCATCCTATAAAGGAACAGTCACAGAGTTCAAGTACAATCATTATGGATAAAATACAATTATTGAAAGTGGCTGTGTGACCGAGCGGTTCTAGGCGCTTCAGTCTGGAACCGCGCGACCGCTACGGTTGCAGGTTCGAATCCTGCCTCGGGCATGGATGTGTGTCATCTCCTTAGGTTAGTTTGGTTTAAGTAGTTCTAAGTTCTAGGGGACTGATGACCTCAGATGTTAAGGCCCATAGTGCGCAGAGCCATTTGAACCATTTGAAAGTGGCTATGAATAATCTCTCATATGTTTTGGAATCGCAGCAATATATTTTCGTTTTGGTATTTTAATTTTTCTGATTACCTATCGTTTTGCAGATCGTTATATTACTTTCTCTTTAATTACTCGCGTATCCTTGTTTAACAACGGGCAAGTGCTACGTGTACCATGTGTGTTGTACCAATAATCCTCAAAACATAGAACAGTAAATAAAATGTCTTTGCGCTTGTAACTGTTTTGCTCTAAAATGTTGTATCTCGCAAAGAGTAAAAGTATTTCTAATACTCGTAAATGTAAAAACAAAGCGGAGGCACTTCAGTCTCTAACCGTACCTGCAGCTATACACAGACCACTAGAAAAGAATATCTGATGTCAGGGTAGTAACTCGTATGTTTTGTGAGTAGCTAGTAAAATCTGTCAATCCTTTACTCAGTTTACTTCAGATATCGCTTGTACCACACGTACTCTCAGCCCCTCAATTATTAGTTCTTGCTGCTACTGCAGTTACTGTAATGACCTTGCTTATTCGCCAAGAATAAAATCAGTATAGGAACGTTTTGGACGGGGTGTGCACATTCTAGTGTCTTTCACAAATGTACTCATGTATTAGTAAACAATTCCGTATGCAGTCTTTCATAATTTTGATGATTTCTGCTTGCTACAAGCTCAGAAGACCTTGATGGAAATCTTGATCCGGACATTCTTGTGTCAGTCTACCTATTGTTGAAAATCGCATGAAAATCATTTGCAGTAACATTAAAGATAATAAAACAGCAAAGGTAGAAACTCTAATAAAAACATACTTTCAAGGTTTTACTTGTGCAGTTATTTACTTTCGGGTTTGGAAGACACATTTTCTGCATGCTCTGAGGAAATGACGTGCAGTGAAGCACATAGGATAGTTATTTCTACATTATATGCATTGAAACTGATTTTTGAAACGGTGAAACTACAAGAGGCCACACTAACCCCCTTGCCAACATGTTGGTGTTTATATACCCGCGTCGAGGTCGTGCTGGGCTGGAGCAACTCCCTCACACGGTAATTCTTTGATCGCCCACTATAGCAACAATATCTTCATACCCGGTAAAAAGGCTCGTCATTTCAGTATTACCGCTTCAGCTCTGAAAATCAAATAACGCTCTTTCTGTTAAAGAGTGCTAAGTGGGTTTCATCTTTTCTACGTTCAGCGATCATCGTGTTTCATGAATATATCTCTTACAGTCATGAGTCTTCCGTCTGATTTTGTGTAGTCCAGCACTCGACCCTCTCCTATACAAGTTCCTCCTTACTAGTGTCCCAAGTACAGCACGCACTGTTTCTCAGGCATATGACAATATGCGTATAACTTTCCTTAATGTTCGATCTGTGTAACTTACTTAACCGGATCTTCGGCGTGTTCAGACGTAATGACCTTTCTGGACTCTGAGAAGCCCATCTGCAGAAACCATCAAGGTTTTAGGAAACAGCGGTCATGCGAGACACAGCTGGCCCTTTTTGTGCATGATATACAACAGGCTCAAGATACCGGCTCCCAGGTTGATGCCATATTCCTCGGCTTTCGGAAGGCGTTCGACTCAATTCTCCACTGTCGCTTGCTCCAAAAAGTGCGCGATTACGGTCTATTCGACGACATATACGGTTGGATACAATGTTTTCTAACAGACAGGGGGCAGTATGTCGTCCTGAATGGGGAGACATCAACAGAAACAAGCGTAACATCAGGCGTCCCCAGGGCAGCGTAATAGGCCCACTTCTTTTTACGATTTACATAAACGATCGGGTTGATGGTATTGACAGCGGCATTAAACTGTTTGCTGAAGATGCTGTAGTCTACAGCAAAACAGTATCACACGAAAGTTGTGAACAAACCAATGAGGATTTGCAGAAAATAAATGCGTGGTGTACTGGCTGGCAGTTATCTCTCAATATTAGTAAGTGAAACCTACTGCGTATAACAAAGCTAAAATCTCCATTAATGTACGAGTACAAAATAAACACCCAATCTTTGGAAGCGGTAACATCCTTCAAGTATCTGGGTGTGACTACTCGAAATGATCTCTAATGGAACGATCAGATTACACAAGCCAACTCTAGATTGCGGTTTATTGACAGAATCCTGAAGCGCTGCAGTCCTTCAACAAAACAAAATTGCTTACAATAATTTAGTTCGTCCAGTCTTAGAGTATTGTTCGTCGGTTTAGGACCCTTACCAGTTGCGTCTGATTGAACGGATTGAGAAGGTCCAAAGAAGAGCGGCAAGATTCGTGACTGGTACATTTAGCCATCGCGAGAGCGTTACAAATCTCATAGAAAGTTTGAAGCGGGGCACACCTGCAGATAGACGAGCTCTAAACGGAAGGGGCTGCTCACTAAATTCGAAAATCCTATCTTCGCCTAGGATGTAGAGCATATATTACTAACACCAACTTTCAAATCATGCGATGATCATCATTCAAAGATAAGGAAAATTAGAGCTCGTACTGAGGCTTTCAGACATTCGTTTATCCCTCGCCCGATCCGCCAGTGAAACTAAAGGGTGGGGGGAATATGACTTTGGCGCTAATAGTGCCCTCCGCCACACACCGCTTGGAGGCTAGCGGAGTATATATATAAATATGTAGATGTGGCTGTTCTTTGCAGTAACCGAATATCGTTTCTTCATAGAGTGAACAGCATGTTTCACGAACATGTTCCCTACAGTCTTCAATCAGCCTTGCGATTGGTTTCGTGTAGCCCTGCACGAGCTTCATTTCCCTGTTCTGCCAGTTACTCCACGAACAGTTTCTCAAACAAAATAGCATATGACATTATGTGCATAACCTTCCTTAGTGCTGCATTTGCACAACGTACTTAAAGAGAATGTTCGCTGCGCTGACGAGCTACTTTTCACAGTAACTGAATGTTAATTACTTCACAATGCACAATGTTTTTAGTATTTTTTTTTCTTTTTCTTGTGTTTCGTGGGATATTACGACCATCTTTCTACCATCGCACCCTTTTCCTTCTTTTATTAGATATATCAACCTGCGAATGACCTACATCAAAAGTCGAAACCTCTTATCATATATAAAACATACCAAATGATCCAGGCGGTTTTTTCTTCATTGTAATTACGAGAAATGCCAGTGTAAGCGAACTGTGGAACGCTCTCTTCCGCAACCGCTCTCGACTGGCGGAGCTTATCCCTCGGCAAGGTGTGAGGGCGGCGTTCTCTCGCTTAGAAGGCGCGCGTGTCGAGGGAGCGGACAGAGCGTCTGACAAATCGGGGCTTCCCCGCAGCGCGGCAGGGGGGAGGGGTGGGGGTGAGGCGGCGTGTGCCGCGGCAATCATCAAGAGCCGCCGACCCTAATCCGGATAATTTTTCTCGAACGAGTTGAAGTAGGCGGCGTGCTTCCCTCGCTCCTCAAGTAACAGAATAAAGATAGAGTGCCGCGGAAGGGCTTGTAATCCGCCCTATCCATACCACTTCACAGGCACGAGCCCACGTGCGACCTTGCACGCCACGCCGCTGAAGCTATCGGGATTTGTTCCCTGCACGAGTAGGGATAATCGCCACTGTTTGACAGACAGGAGCATAAGCGATTCAGCTGTTTGCTTCGGTGACAGGGCGGCTTGTCGTTATGCCCGCCAGGAGCGGGTAGTAACATCGCGGTAGACTTGTACAAATTGAGGGATTTTCTGAAAAAAGGAGTTAGAGCCTATTTTTCAAGTTTTCGTACATTGTAAAAAACAGTTTAAAAAAAACAGAACTATAATTGTCTGAAATATTTTTTTTCCTGATAATTTTCCTGAAACGCTCTTGCACATGACGACAGTAGTTTTTATCAGAACTATATCTCCCAGATCTCATGACATTGTCACATTCTGCCCTTTATTTAGTTCGCCAAATCCAACTGGTCAATAGATGACAAAGAGGTAGGCTAATAAAGGAAACAAAGTATAATGCTGGCGTTTGTATCACTATGTGCACTTTCAATGAGACATCCGCCTGCTGTGACTCAAAGTCAGTTAGGACACTTGAGTATGAACAGAGCAGAAACAATGACATCCATTCTGATAATTAGCGCCTTTTGATAGAATTTAGAAAAAAAATTTGATACTCCTCTTAGGAGGTCAAGAAACAAGCAAGTCCAATCTTACTGAAATAATTAGCTTTTTACTAATATTAAGTATTGTTCGGATGGCCAAATTTTACACGCAATTCTCGGCACACCCCCCCCCCCCCCTCCCCCCTCCAACAAGGGCTCACCGTTGACCCTTGTGGACAAGCAAGACTCAAGTAAAGTACTCAACACAGCCTCTGCCTGGTGCGGTCACTTTTCAAGCGTGAAAAGGATTCATCAAGTTTCGCCCCAGTGGCACGCTCGGCGGACAATACTTCACTGATTAACAGTGGGGACACGCCTCTTGCAGAAGCGCCGGCTGCCGCCCTAAAAGACAGCTAAGAAATTAGACTCGCCCGAACGACATATTAGCGCCACTGGAATGGCGATTAAATAGGTTATTGTGCCCTTTGTGGATTAAATATGAAATTGCACCCCCAGTAGAAGTACTGCCACCAAAGTGTTTACTAAAATGTGGGAAGCGTTAAGACGATTGAGAAAAATGTTCAAGATGATTGGGACAGATACGAGTATTTACTCATATCTCGTAAGATAACGCAAAGGCCAGAGCCCTCGCTGGCAATTATGTGGTGGATGTTTCTGAGACCCTAAAAGAAGAAAAGACGCTTGTGGAAATAGTCTCTTCTTCGTTTATTCTGTCAGAGAAATAAAGACGAACCCTGCGTGGTTGACGCAAGTTTTTGGCGGGATTATTATCGTTGAGGTACCAGAGTTAGGGAAACGAATGAGTACAGAGGACATTCAGTACCGGAGAGCAGCACAGAGAACATTCTGTTGCGAAGGGCAGTATACAGCAGACATTCTGTTTCGGTGTAGAGAAAAATCTTGCCTTAGCATTTCGCTGTTAAGTGCTTTACCAAATGAGCTATCCAAACACGACTCATATCCGGTCCTCACTGCTTTACTTCTGCTACTACCTCATCTCGTACCTTTATATCAGCGCACACTCTGTTGCAGAGTGGAAATTCTTTCTGGAAACCAAAGGTGCAGGTTCGATTCATGGTCCAGGAAAGGTGATATCAGCACACACTGCGCCACAGAGTGAAAACCCATTCTGGAAACTATCCCCCAAACTCTGACTAAGTCATGTCTCCGCAATAGCCTTTCTCGCAGGAGAAAGTCTGTGAAGTCTGGAAGGTAGTGGGTGAGGTGCTAGCGGAAGTAAAGCTCTGAGGAGGATACTGTGTCGTGTTGTGTAACTCATTTGGTAGAGTACTTTACCACGAAAGGCGATGGCTCCATGTTAGAGTCGAGGTCCGGCACACAGTTGTAATCTGCCAGGAAGTTACACACCCCCACTGCTGAGTGAAAATTCATTCTCGACCCTTTATATACATCGTACTCCACTCACTGCCTGATCCTGTTCTCCTCTGGCTACGTCAGATTGTTTGATAGAGCCATATTAACTTGCTTTGTTGCCTACTCTTCTCTATCGTTGCCCTTGCTTTTGTTTCCATCAGAACCATCACTCTTTGTTGGACTCCAAGAACAAAATTTCGGTTCAAAAAGTATTTACAAAATTTCAACCATCGGAAAAATAGACAACGTATTAGACACAATCAGAAATGCATCACCAAAGATCAGGTGACGTCTATTCGAGTCAAAGTACTGCTCTCCACATTTCACTCTATAAATATTTTTATATTACAGTAATGATGATATCTTGAACTCATATAAAATTTTTTCTGAAAAGACTTATTTGGACCAAAATGTGCGTAACTCAAATGATTATGCCAAATAAACTTACTGACGAATTCGTCGGAAGTACAAACAACTGACTGCAAATCGTTTCCATCTCTCTTCCTGAAGAAGAAATCATTTCCAACCAAGCAGAAATGTCAAATGGTAATTTTGTTGTGATCTCTCCGCTTTGCCTTTACCCCATTCCATAATGGATCCTTGTCTAATTTCAAGAGAAGTCGTAACGAAATTGCTAAACGAAACATTCTGCAAGTACATAATACTGAATCATTTTCCTTAAGATCATTAACGGTCTCACGATTCAACTCTTGAGGAGATCTAGAAAGAGGATCAGCAATGACGTTATCCTGATTGGACGTGTATACAGTGGGGGTATTGAACTCCTGAAGATTACACTGCCCACATGATTAAGTGACTATAAGTCAATTTTGAACTCACTAGAATTCCAGCGGTCTGTGTCAGTATAAATCTTGGCCATTGAACTACAGAAGCAAGACCTAAATTAAACAAAGCCCCGTACAGTGGCTAGAGCCTCAAACTCAGATACTGAATAGTTGCGTTCACATTTCATGAGCACTCTGCTTGCAAAAGAGATGGTATGATGTTCATCACTCCATCTTCTTAAAATTTCTGGAATAACTCAGCACCTGTCTTGGAACTGTTCGAGCTTAAACAAAAATAGCTAAGTAAGTCTGGATGTGACATGAGAGGAGCCTCCAAAAGAATACATTTTACACTCTCAAATTCCATTTGGACTTGGGCATCCCAGTCCCAAGGAGTTCTATTGCCTCTTAATGCACGCAAACGTGCGAGAGCCAGAACAGTCAAATTCATAGAAGTCTTCTGTAAAACTTGATAAACTCCCAAAATGCATGAATCTACTTCCTTGCCTTAGGATCAGGAAAGTCTACATTTGCTATTATTTTATCTAAATCACGTAAAATCCCTGATGCACTCACAATGTGTCCAATAAATATTGCTTGTTTTCAACTAAATTCAAATTTTTCCATGTTAGCAGTTACAACGAACTCTTTGAAAATATATAACAACCTGTTCAAAATTTCGTGATGTTTGTCCCAATTCTGCTCTGCAGTTAACGCTTCATCGACATATGTGTTCAATGACTTTCTCAAATTTAGTGAGGGAATGCTGTTAAAACTTCTGATTAATGCAACCAAACTGACGTTCATCATAAAGGGCAAAATCCAAAATTAATAGAAACACCCGTAGAATAAGAACGCCATGAACTTCTAATATGAAAGGCACTGCTCTCTTTGCCAATATCTTGCTAATAAAAGTTGGGAACAAGATCATAAAACCATGAAATTATTGCCATAACTCAACTAGTGTTTCTGGCACAATAGCTGTTTTAATCTGACTGGAATCCAGCAGTAACGTAATACCATCTTCCTTCTTTGGCACAAGTAACAACGGATTATTATACGTACTGAGAGCAGGTTCAGTCATTCTTTATTGCAACATCATGTCAATCTCTACTTCCATCTTCTCTTTATAAATGACTGGCCTAAAAAAGAATATCTTACGTTCCTTATACTTAAACTGATATGAAGATCCGTTAATAGTTCCAGGTTGCTGAGAAAATACTAAAGAACGATGACAAATATAACAAATTAAATTTTGTTGAGTAAATAAACAACATGCTGAGAAATACATTGATCAGCCATAATATTATGAACCTCGACCTACTATCGAAATAAACCTGTACGGGCGATAACAGCGTCACCTGGCAAAGAGTGACTGCTAGTCAGACAGTCCTATTGTGATGTAGTGAAAGTGAGCGAGCTGTTTGTGTGTGAATGGGGAACCGAACGGTGTATCTGTGTTTGACCGAGAGCATACTGTTATGGCCCGGAGGCTCCGCACATGTATTTGTGAACTGCACGACCCGTCGAATGTTCGAGGAGTGTGGTGGGTATCTTCAATACTTGGCGAAACCAAGGTGAAATTACGTCCAGACGTAGTGTCATGGGCGGAAACCTCTCATTACAGATGTCGGACGTCGTAGGCTGGACAGGCTGGTAAAATAGGACAGGTGGCGTGCTGTGGCGCAACGAACATCAGACATTAATGGTGGGCAGCGTACAAGTGTTTCTGAACACACAGTGCACCGACAACGCTCAACGATGGCCCTCCGTAACCGACGATCTATACATGTGTCAATTTTAACATCACGACATGGACATCTACGACTTAAATGGGCATATGACCATCAGCACTAGACGTTGGGACAGTGGCAGAGTGTTACATGTCTGATGAATCTCTTGTGGCAGGGCACGATTACGTCGTCTTCCAGGGGAACAGTTCCTTGACATCTTTACTGTAGATCAGTGACATTATGCTCCATTATGCTCTGGGGAACATTCACGTGAACATCCATGGGTCCAGTGGAGCTCGTGCAAGGCGCCATGACGGCCAACGGGTACCGTACACTAGTTGCACACCACATACGCTCCTTGATGACGGTCATGCTTTCCGACGGCAGTGGCATTTGTCAACAAGATAAAACGCCATGTCACAAGGCCAGAAGTGTGATGGAATGGGCCGAGGAACACATTGGCGATTTCCAGTTGATGTACTGGACACCCAACTCCCCAGATCTGAAACTCAATCCATCACATCTGGGATGTGACTGAACGTAACATCGGAGCTCATTGCCCTCTCCCTGGTATTAACGGGAATTAGGTGACTTGTGTGTGCACATGCGATGCCAACTCCCTCCAGCGACCCGCCAAGCCTTCACTACCGGTGTTATCCGTGCCAAGGGTGGACATACCGGCTGTTAGGTACATGTTCGTAATGCTCTGGCTGATCAGTCTGTGTATACCCTTGGACTCAAAATGTTAGTCTTGGTTAAGTTACCGCGTTGTTCTTTTGTATAAAACAAAGGAGGCTCTCTTAAAGATCTTTTCGAAATCCACACTCTCTTCTGTTTCTATAAACGTAAGATCACCATTTTTGTACCTGCCAGCCGGTGTGGCCAAGCGGTTCTAGGCGCTTCAGTTTGGAACCGCGCGACCGCTACGGTCGCAGGTTCGAATCCTGCCTCGGGCATGGATGTGTGTGATGTCCTTAGGTTAGTTAGGTTTAAGTAGTTCTAAGTTCTAGGGGACTGATGACCTCAGATGTTAAGTCCCATAGTGCTCAGAGCCATTGAACCATTTTTTTTTTTTTTGTATCTCTAAGTTGATTGCGAATAATAATGTTAATAGTGACTTATAACGATTAATTATCGTACTGAACATGTACCTTAAGCATTACTAACTATATACATAATTTTATGTTTCAGCAGCTTGAATCCGCTGGGAAGAGAAAGTTTGGTAATGCGAAAACTACGTGCCATCAGCATAGTATTACATGCATATTTACATGATTGATATTAGGACCTGCCATCTAAATTATTTTGTATACGAAATCTGATTATTCTCGTTCTGCGGTATCGCATACTTCGTCGCATTCTGCTGCATATTAAGACGGGCCACCCTCACATAACTCCGCGCTCTGCTAAAGCGATATCTGCACCTGATTTCATCACAACAGGAAATTTACTCCGCTAAATGTACTTGCACAATTATGTCGTTGTGCAACAAATAGGTCAAGAGATACGGCGTCATAAATACAGCGATCGTGGAAAAATGCCGCATCATGCTTGAATATTTCGTAAGTTTATTCTTAACTATTAAGATTAATAAATTTATTCTTAACTGCTGAGACACGCCGAAAGTCGAGTTAACTTAAGGCAGCGCTTTTACCAGCTTGCAACTGTGAGGCAGAAACCGCTGTTGGAAAAAACAACAGCCATCTGTAGAGCTATTAAAATGTCATAACCATAGAGACATTTACAAATATCAGTCATGCAAAGCAGCTACATCCAGCTGCCTGGACGTGTAACTAGAATTACTGTTTATAATCAAGTTTTGAGTTAAACAAACATTATGGAGAATTTGTATTTTGTATACTATGTTTCTTAATATGGCTACCGCGGTTTCTGTATTTACACATTTGTTCATTGTGTATATTTCTCTGTACTCCTGTTTCAAATTTCAAAGGTGTTTTCACGAATTCAGTATTACACTAATATCTTGTTTCCATTTCTAACATAAAATTGGCAAAATCAGTATCCAGGTACTGCTGTGTTTTTCAGATAATGTATACACATAAAGTGCGTGAATTCAGTCACATTGTACTGCTACAGTGAAGATAGGAAAATTAACTGCCAAAATTGAATTTATTGCTGATAATAATGATTGTAATAGCGTAATTTTAGATAATATGAATACATCAAGTGTGAAGATGAACCATGAGCAAAAGATGAAGCTATTAATAATAAAGATAATCTCATAATTAATACTACAACTAATGTTATCACTAATGCAACCACGAACAAAGCACAAGATTCGACTACCGCATTGTTCCACATTTTAGTGGATGTAATGGAAAATAAATCTCAACTAAATTTAATGAAATGTCGAATCAGTTATCAACTAAATTTTAATTAGAAGTAACAACTAAATATAATGTAATGTCCGATGAGTTATCTGCTAACTTCTCATCTGATATATGCACTAACGTGACATCTGAAATCGAAACTATATTTGATGACTGAAAATAAGCGTTTTTAATCATCTCTTGTTTATTTTAATAACGTATGAGTGTACCATTTCCGGTCACAGGCCAGCTTCACAGGATTCAAGTTGAAAACAGATCAAGTAAAAATATGTTTCAAGTTCCTTTTTATCTGATACAATTTCCAAGCTGTCATAGTGAGAATTCACTGTCATTATTCAATCACAGCATTGTTGCTATCCTAAGACCACTCACTCATTGCAGAATCAGTTAACAGGCTAGATGCTGAAGTAGAAAATTTCACTGCAGAACAACAGGATAATATTAAATTTCTGTTAGATGCACTACTAGTGAATCTTGCCAAAGGCTATTATGGGTGGCTTTCAAATAAAGAAAAATTTGCAAATGAATATTTAGATTCTGGACTGCTGCATGTAGTTCAGCAATCTGTTAATTAGATATTGTCACAAGGAAGTAGCTCAGAAGAAGTTATTAATACACAGTTGAAACAGTTGAAGGCAACAATAGGCAAAAATCTGCGACACTGGTGAGAGAATGCTGAGACACAGTTACATCAAATTCAGTTAGAATTAAGCAATGTGTAAATGATTTGTCACCCACTGTTATTACAGCAAATGAAAACATTAGACCTATGTCTTATGGGCAAGGGTACAAGAATGAGTTGAATGACGATGGCATGGCGCCTGACCAAATGTTGTTTGGTAAGGGCGCTGTGCCACAGTTGTCATCCATCCTACTGGTTGAAAGCCTACTTAGGCATAGGGAATTTCAAGTAATCATGCATGAGGAAAAACAGTATACATTCCATAATTTTAAAATGTACTATCCAGGACATATACTGACAAGCAATGAATTCAGTACGTCAAATTCTTCACCAACAGAGGGGGGCGGGGGGGGGGGGGATTATGACTTTGACGCGAATAGTGCCCTCCGCCACACACCGCTTGGTGGCTAGCGGAGTAAATATGTAGATATGTAGATACAAGAATAGGCCACCCTTTGGGCCACAGAGGCAGCAAAGAACTGCCGAGGCTAGGCTTAATTTCAGTGGGCGTTTTTGGCAAAGTAGGTGTGAGCAAGGAAGGCTTAGGATAGAGGTGTGTAATATATAGCCCATTAACAGCAGGTAAGGTAGCCTCTGAAGTACTTCGAAAAATATCTCAACAAGATGGTGGGACAAATCCGTATCTGTTCAGGATGTTTACAGAATTTTAAAGGGCAAACTGCCAGTGGATCTGTGAGATAAATTATTACAAATATCGGAAACCTATTTCGACCACTTTATGTCAGTCTTGATATCAGGCAAGAGGATTCAAGAGCAAACAACAAGAACAAGAACAGTGGAATACCTTATTGTCTCCCACGGGGGCGGTAGTGCAACTACGGGGGCCCATGAGACAATAGAATACCTGGGACTGCAACCCCAGCAGAATTTGTCGCACATAGATCACTGAACACCTGAGGTTAATACAGAAAAGAGAGGATGTTATGCAAAAGGAAATGGCCATTGCCAAGGGAGGTCACTACCAACTGCAAACCAATAATCATAATAACAGTAATAACATGCTTGAGGCGCAAGTATGTACTCGTATTATTAAATGAACCTGGAAAACCCAACAGCTCACAGTAAATATAACTTAAGTGGCACATGAGCCATGTCACTTCAATATGGGATAAGCAAATTAGACGTACTCACATTAATCTCTGAAATGAAGACTGTGGGGTGAATTGGGGGCAAAATAGAAAACCCAGTAAATATGTTATGTTATAACGATGATATACGGATGTCAGCGAACAATTAACCACAGATCAATTTAAAAACAGTAAGCAAAGTAAAGAAGCTGTACAAGCTACTATACATCTATTGGTAGGAAGCATATTGAATAAAGTTGCGATTGATACAGCAGTCCTGGATTATGTTAACTAGTTCGTACAATAAAATGTATAAGGTTACAAGGGTAATTATGTATCCTGTCAGGACTGGAAAATCATGAGTGCTAATGGTGTTAAGACATGCAGTTTCAAGATAAGGGCATATATAGAAATAAGGATAGGAAATGGAGTGATAAAGTACTCACCAATGGTTTAATAGAAGAATATATTTTGGAGATAGATGTGTTATGAGACAGACGTGGAATAACAGATTTTACTTCAGGTAAATGCCATTTAGACACCGGTAGCGCAAGAATTATAACTGATCGAGTAAAGACAAAAGTAGACCAAGGTAAATACAGCCAAAGGTTAAAAGTAAAATTAATTAAAACCGAGATGGTACCACCCTGTAGCACATCTGTACAAAGTAGTTAGGTTGAAGGTACTGAGAACAAGATAATGGCCAAAGTAACTGGATCTACCACCAATGCCTTGTCACGATGAACTGAGACAAAAATTTATTATTAAAGTATCTGCCAGTATTTAGTAAATGTCCTGGTGTCATAAACACTTATCAGTATCATATAGAGGTCATTGGCCCTATGAGATTTATTGCTGCAATACATATTCCATCCTATGGTCTAAAAGAACAGTGAAATAAAGCAGATGCTTGAGTAGAATATAATAGACTTTCTATATTACTGTATTGTAGTCCATAGTTAGCTGTCGCAAAAATTGATTTTAGATGAAAGGGCAGACAAGAATTACAACAGATTATCATACCTGTACCAATTCATCTGGAGAATTTGTGTGTACAGTTACAGAAATTTCTTATTGTTAAATTACTCACTACTACCAATTTGCGTGTTTCACATTGGCAGGTAAGTCTAACCAAGGAGTCTAAAATACACGCTGATTCTATTTACGGTGAAACAAGCTATCACTTCTATGTACTGATATTTTGCTTAATTGTGAGTTGAGGAGTATTTATAACCAGCTTCATATTTCCAGAATGAGATTTTCACTCTGCAGCGGAGTGTGCGCTGCTATTAAACTTCCTGGCAGATTAAAACTCGAACTCGGGACCTTTGACTTTCGCGGGCAAGTGCTCTACCAACTGAGCTACCCAAGCACGACTCACGACCCGCCTATTTTTTTGACGAGACCCTCTGTGTCGGCTGCTCTGTAGCCGCCAACCTTATTTAAGGTTTTATTCTGTCGAGTTACTTTACATCAGATCGAATGTGTAGATGTGTTATGACTGATATTTTCTTTGTTGTACCCATATTTGACTCTGTGTAATATAATTTCTTAATCGATAATCTGTTATCGAAGCAAAGTCTATCTCGACAACTAACAAAAAAACTTTTTGGCCCTATCCTAAATATATATCACATGAATTCCATTTCTTTTCACCATAAGACGTATATATACCAACAGCACAACACTGCTGATTCCATAGACTTCTGAAGTTGTGTTTTAGGACTCATGTAAGAAATCAATGTTTCGAATGCTGAAACCAGTGAAATTCATTGCAACCACATTTTGCTACCATCAACTGAATATGTATAACAACTAATTACCATAGTAGGATAATAGGTTTAATGAAGGATTATTCATCTGGCTAAACTAAAAATTGTATCAGCTATTAACAAAGGAAGTTGGGTGCAATATTAAAATTCAATTGAACGACTATTTTGGAAAGTGACGTTCTTTCAACTGCTACTGGAGGAGCAAATTTCAATTTTTAAGCTTACAGCTGCAACTCAAATACATCAGCTGAGTTATTATTACTAAAATATTAATCATTAAAATAAATTCTTCATAACTTCGGAAATTTCGCCAGATTCACAAAATGTAAGAGCAGTTTTCGAACCAGAAACTTTGCACCTAAATTCTGTTGTTTTAACCTTCTCAAAAGTACATTTATTTTATTTTCCTAAGATGGCAGACGAGGTTGTGAAAACAACAGTGGACTGAAGTATGGTTGGTACCACATTAATATACA
This sequence comes from Schistocerca americana, assembly GCF_021461395.2. Classification (NCBI taxonomy): domain Eukaryota; kingdom Metazoa; phylum Arthropoda; class Insecta; order Orthoptera; family Acrididae; genus Schistocerca; species Schistocerca americana. Next base: position 242,337,827 of record NC_060119.1, on the reverse strand, counting down.
TTCAAGCAAAATTAATATACTAAGGGAAACCTTTTTAAGCTAGTAGTAATAAAAATTAAAATAGCGCTAGCCTTCAGATAACTTAATTCTGTTACTAAATATTTTACTTAATTTTTTTCGCCTCACATCCAGTACACTAACTAGTGGAGAGAGACAGGTCTTCAAAAAGAATTTAGAGAGACGTCAGCCACAAGTCCGGAGTGAAATGAAGTTGTATTGGTCATGATGCCCTGCACGGCTTTTAATTTCAGTAAATGGCATCCAAATGTAAGTTGGCAACAGTCCAAATACGTCTGATGTCCGTTTTAATATGAAATTCTTTTGTGAGCTATTCTATGCAATAAATATTGTGCTACTAGGATATTTCTGCGTGCCACACCATTAGAAAAAGCTGGTAGTACAAGTGAACTGTGGGACCAGAAACCTGCAGTTTTTCTGCCACCATTGACTTTCATCACATGACGCTGATAAAGAAGTTGGATTTGTGGGACGATTGAATGGGAGCTTAGAATATATTTTAATCAACCCAAACCATACTAAACGTCACACCTTTAACATTTTCTTTCGTCTCAACAGATATCACCTAGACTTCAGTCATAACAAGAGTGCCAAAAATGATTAGAGCCTTTGTCATACCAAGTCTTCCTTTAATAAACTTGCATTTTTTTCTGGTAACCAAAATCTATTTTTCTTTTTGTGATCTTCATTCCGAAGGCTAGTGTGATGCCACTCTCTACACTACTTATCCTGTGCAACTGTATTCATCTCCCACGCCCCTCCACGCTATACTCGGAATGGGAGAATCTTAGTATTACACTATGTGATCAAAAGTATCCAGACACCTGGCTGAAAATGATTTACAAGTTCGCGGCAACCGCAATCGGTAATGCTGGAATTCCGTATGGTGATCACCCACCCTTAGCCTTGATGACAGCTTCCACACTACCAGGCACACGTTCAGTCAGGTGCTGGAAGATTTCTTGGGGCTGGCAGCCCATTCTTTACGGAGTGCTGCACTGATGAGAGGTATCAATGTCGGACGCTGAGGCCTGGTACAAAGTCGGCGTTCAAAAATATCTCAAAGTTGTACTATAGAATTAAAGTCAGCACTCTGTGCAGGCCATTCCGTGACAGGGATGTTATGTCGTGTATCCACTTCGCCGCAGGCCGTGCACTATGAACAGGAGCTCGATTCTGTTGAAAGATGTAATCGCCATCCCCGAATTGATTTTCGATAGTGAGAAGCAAGAAGATGCTTAAAACGTGAATGTGGGCCTGTGCTGTGATAGTGCCAAGCAAAACAGGAAGGGATGCAAGCCCCTTCCATGAAAAACACGACCACACCATAACACCACTAACTCCGAATTTTACTGTTGGCGCTACACACGCTAGCAGATGACGTTCATCGGGCTTTCACCATACCCACACTCTGCCATCGGACCACCACACTGTGTACCGTGGTTCGTCACTCTACACAACGTTTTTCCACTGTTCAATCGTCCAATGTTTACTCTCCTTACACCAAGCGAGGCGTCGTGTGGCATTTATCGGCGTGATGTGTGGTTTATGAGCATCCTCTGAACAGTGAAATCCATGTTTTCTCACTTTCTGCCTAACAGTCATCGTACTTGCAGTGGATCCCGAGGTAGTTTGGAATTCCTGTGTGATTGTCTGGATAGAGGTCTGCCTATTTCACATTACGACCCTCTTCAACTGTCGGCGCTCCCTGTCAGTCAACAGACGACGTCGACCCGTACGCTTTTGTTGTGTACGTGTCCCTTCACGTTTCCACTTCACTATCACATCGGAAACAGTGAACCTAGGGATGTTTAGGAGTGGGGAAATCTCGCATACAGACGTATGACAGAAGTGACGCCGGCCGCATTGATGTGGGTGATGTTAAGCTTGTTAGCTTTAAGTAAGTCTAAGTTATAGGGGACTGATGACCTCAGATGTTAAGTCCCGTAGTGCTCAGAGCCATTTGAACCATATTTGAACACAAGTGACACCCAATCACCTGACGACGTTCGAAGTCCGTAAGTTCGGCGTAGCGCCCCATTCTGCTCTCTAACGATGTGCAATGACTACTCAGGACGCTGATATGGAGTACGTGGCAGTAGGTGGCAACACAATGCACCTAATATGAAAGACGTATGTTTGTGGGGGTGTTCGAATACTTTTGATCACATAGCGTATGTGAAAGAATTTGGATTTAATGCTGACAGCACGTGCTGTCAGTGAGGACTAGAGCAAACATCCTCCACAAGGTATGATATCATCCATGCAACAGTATATGCCTTGCAGATGGCGAAGTTCGGAGCAGACGTAATATGAAGGTACAAGTTCACTACATATGATCCATTTTCCCATATTTCCTTTCCTGATTTGCTTGTCTGACTATATGTGCGTTTGTTTGTGACTCGAAAATAATAATGAAAGGAACACTCGCTTCCGTTCATTACTAACCTGACGATTCTTTGAAGCATCAGGATGTGTCTTATTAATCGATTCTTCTTTTAGTGAATTTGTTCCACAAATTCCTGTTCTCACCATTTCGAAACAGTACCTGCTCCTTACTTACTGGAGCTATTCACCTGATATCGAGAATTCTTCTGTAGTAGCAGATTTCAAAAGCCTCTTGCCTCTTATTCTGTAATCTTCTTGCCATGTACGAGCCGCTTCCGTACAAGATTACACTCTAGGCAGATGCTGTTGGAATGCAGGAGGACGGCGTAGCGTATCTTCAGTCAGAAAGATCCCGACAATTAGTAATGAAATGGTGTTCATTAATTATGGAGAAGTACTCAAGTTAAATGATGTTACTTCTTGTGAAATGTCGAGTACAATTAGATATTTGACATTATTACAAGTAATGAAGACATGCCACAGTGCAGAATGTGATGCTTACGTAGAGTCCAGTGCTGGTCTACGATGCCTAGGGAGCCTAAGTCTCGGAGACGACGGACGAACACTGCAGCTCTGGGGGAACTGGAGACTGTACACGATTCAGCGCACTAAGTGCTCCGGTATTTCACGAGACATCGACCAATCGCTGTTGACACACGTCACGCCCTTGGGTTGGCAGCTGCGGCCCCTTACGGAACTCGGTATAGTTCATACTGCCGTCCCATGCACCTTCTGCGCTGCGAGTGTTTCGATCGCTGCTTATCGATTGTGGTGCCGTACTCTCTGGAGCGGTGAGTACTATTACCACAGATATCTTCAGAAATGAGTTCCTAACAGCTCAGTTTATATTCGCTGTTAACAGATTCCTCCTTTTCTAAATCGCTTTCCCTGCTATTGCCAGTCCGCATTTCATATCTTCACTACTTCACCCATTATCTTTTATTTTGTCACCCAAATAGCAAGAGTGAACTAGTGCTTATAGTCTGTCAGTATCTAACCTAACTCCTTCAGCCCTATATCGAATAATTCCAGTTATTTCCTGTGTTGAGTGCGGAAGGTATTGGAGTAAGAATAATTGGGATAAGAGGCGTTAAATATGGGAGTCAGTTACATATTCAGTGTTTTCTGAGTATCGTACAGCGACATAACGTAAAAAATTATAATGGAGAAACCATTGTTTCAGCCTCGGTTACAGTGGCCTCCTTCTAGGTATACTAATTTAGACCCAAGACCCTAAGAAGGCCACTGTAACCGTGGCCGAAACGTTGGTTTCTCCAGCCTAATTTCTTACATTACGATGCAATACAGTCCACAGAAAACTTTCATGTCAAAAATGATTAAATCACCAGATTTAGAAAAAAAATGAGGCAATACCAAGAAACTCCACCTGGCATTTGTCGCCGTTAGATATCGTTAGAGAGGAATTTTTTTTAAAAAAGTGGCAAGTAGGGCTTTTTTTCTTGAGAATACATTAGGATGTATTTTGTTGCATTTTGACCATTAGATACAACAGTTCGGTGCCACTGTTTACTTGCAGTTGTGTTGAACCTTTTATCATGTGAACATTTTTTGTGACTTTAAAAAATTTTAATTTTTATTCTTGCTTTTGTGACCGTAATAAGAGTCCAGCCGACATTAAGAAATAGTCGACCAGGACGTCGGCTGCCAAGTATGGCTCGATGATCAAATAACTTAGTGTTTGACTTCCTGCCAGAGGAAGCAGCATGAATCAAACTTGCGCAGTGGAAGTCACGTGCGGAAAAGACTCGTGTGGAACCAAATTAAGTTGTGTGCAGCTGGAAACGAAAGTGTCGTGTGGAGCCGAAGGCATTCTTGCGCAAGCCGACCAATTAGAAACGAGAGTGTCGTGTGGAACTATAGGCATTCTTGTGCAATCCAATCACTTAGAAATGAAAGGGTCTTGTGAAACAAATTAACTCGTGTGCGCCCAAGTACATGAGAAACGAAATAAAAGGCCAGGCAGCGGAATAGCTAGAGGCAGAGATTCAGATACAGGTTCAGAGCCAGTGCCGGAAGTTTGGAGATTCCGCAGTGAGACGCCAGCGGGGCCGAGTAGGCCCATAGCAGCTGATACAGCTGCTAAAGACTTCACTATGAGAAGACGGTGATAGACTCTGGTGGACAGTCAGGAACTGCAGGTCAAGTCGGATTTTTAGAGTTTCATTGGAATAGTGTTGAACAGAGGCTGTCAGTCTTTGTCTCAATTACTTAGAGAGATTTGAGTGCTAACCAAGAGCAATTGATTGCTTTGTACTTGTTTCTTATATGTACCGGCAATTATCTTTGAAGTAGCAAGTCCGAATAAATAGATTGAACCTTACTAAGGGGTTTATGGTCCAACACCTCACATAAGTATATGTGAGAATAAACATGATATAAACTAACCAATCTTTTCTGCCTATTGCAATTCTGTAACCTATTTTCAGGAAACTTAATTGCTTCATCTACATCTACATCTACATCTACATGATTTCTCTGCAATTCACATTTAAGTGCTTGGCAGAGACTTCATCGAACCACAATCAAACTATCTCTACCATTCCACTCCCGAACAGCGCGCGGGGAAAACGAACACCTAAACGTCTCTGTTAGAGCTCTGATTTCTCTTATTTTATTTTTATGATCATTCCTACCTATGTAGGTTGGGCTCAACAAAATATTTTCACACTCAGAAGAGAAATTTGGTGACTGAAATTTTCTAAATAGATCTCGCCGCGACGAAAAACGTCTTTGCTTTAATGACTTCCATCCCAACTCGCGTATCATATCTGCCACACTCTCTCCCCTATTACGTGATAATACAAAACGAGCTGCCCTTTTTCGCACCCTTTTCGATGTCCTCCGTCAATCCCACCTGGTAAGGATCCCACACCGAACAACAATATTCTAACAGAGGACGAACGAGTGTAGTGTAAGCTGTCTCTTTAGTAGACTTGTTGCATCTTCTAAGTGTCCTGCCAATGAAACGCAACCTTTGGCTCGCCTTCCCCACAATATTATCTATGTGGTCTTTCCAACTGAAGTTGTTCGTAATTTTTACACCCAGTTACTTAGTTGAATTGACAGCCTTGAGAATTTTACTTCAAACCAAGGAGATTCTGTCCCTCTCATCTCCGATATAAAGGTTGACAGCAATTTATAACTAACCCATTGTCGTTAACGTCCCGATTGCGCTGCGCAGTTCGCACTTACTTCATTCTGGTATAGTGAGGCTGTGCCAGGACGTAACACATTGATCTACTAGAAAGAGAAGCAGGCCAAATTTTATACACTTGCAACCCTTCTTGCGTTCCGTCTCGAGTCGGAAAGCTGAGCTTCGTGGCCTCATTTCACTAACGCAAAAATATTTTAATTTCGCCCCTTCGTACACCTGGCCGAGATGGGCTGCCGTGGCTGGCTACTGGACGGCAGTAGTGTGGGTGGAGGGTTATGAGGAGAGCGGAGGGTATGGGGGCGGGGGAGAGCTCGTGTAGGCGGCCAAGCCGCCCGGTGGCGTGCTATGGGATCACTTAACACATACTTGCACTCCCTTTTACTCGCGCCATACGTTCCTCTTTTTCGGAAAGCTCTCAGCTTTTATTTGCAACAGTATTTTATTAAAATTACAGGGGGTTGGCTCATATATTCGGCGGCTACTTTTAACCAGCTTAGTCCCGGAGCCGGCGTCCTCCCTCTTGTGCTAGTCGCGGGTACAAACACGGGAGAACACGGCCGTTATATCTCTGGAGTAAATTACCGAGCACTGGGCCGAACTCTGGCGGGCACAGATATATATTAATAAAGGACCGGGAGCGTGCAGCCGCCGGAGCGACGCGTAAAACGTGTGCGCCACTGTGGCGGGGAGTGGGGGGGGGGGGGGGGGGGACGGTGAGGTCGGGGGAGAGCTTGTTGGGAGGGGTGGGGGGAACGCCACAGCGGCGGCAGGGAGTGCCGCGGCTACCAGCGCAAAACTTTTTATAGAGACCTCTCTGGATGTATGGACTCAATTGTTTCAATATGGCGCAGCGGCGCAATCAGTTGGCTAACTGCCTTTGCCTTTGACAGCGGCGCGGCCACAATAAAACACAGCCGGCCGCTGCAACTGCGCCGGCCGTCAGGGGGAGGAAGATGCGAATGGGCAGTAATTGTTGGCTGCTGCTGCGTGCATGTGTGTACGAGTGTGCGCGCGCTCGTTGGTTCGCGCCGCGGTGCTACGCCGAGTGTCGCGAAAAACCGGCGGCTGGCCTGTTTATTGCGGTCTGCACTGATTAATTACTTGTGTAATTACCTCGGGCCGGCGTACCGTGTCCGCGTGTAGCGACAAACGCTGCCTAACGTGCGTGGTAGCACGTGCAGACTAATTGAAACGATTAAAGAATTATCGTCCAGGCAAAAAAAATGGACTATTTCGGAGAGTCTGAGAGCTAAACGCACGGCCCTCTTTACGATGGCCGAGACTACTTTTATCAAATTGCCAAACTGTCAATCCTTCTCATTTGATGAAATTTGAAATTATTTAATTCGAAAAAAATTGTTTACAAATATCTTCATCAAATTTGATGAACTCTTAACAGCTTACTAGTTTCAGTTCTTGTGAAACGTAGTGAGAACCAGTATCTTGTGGGTGTAGAAAAATATCCGCTACCAGTCACAATGAAAGGTTATTTATTTGTCACACGACCGGTTTCGGTCTTGCGCCCATCTTCAGGTGTTTATACATTCATTTACATGTTTGTACTATTGGAGATCACCGTATAAATAAAAATAAAAAAATGTTTGTTGGTGACTAAACAGATATAAGTGGGACAATTGTAAGTGGTAAGGCAGCATTTGATGAAAATATATCCGTACTTAATTAAAGATGTATCTTTATGTAAGTACAGATGTAGATGTGTCTTTATGTAAGTACAGATATATTTTCATCAAATGCTGCCTTACCACTTACATTTGTCCCACTTGTATCTCTGTAGTCACCAGCAAACAATTTTTTTTATTTATACAGTGATCTCCAACAGTATAAACATGTAAATGAATGTATAAACACCTGAAGATGGGCGAAAGCCCGAAACCGGTCTTGTGACAAATAAATAACCTTTTATTGTGACTGTTAGCGGATATTTTTCTACACCCGATAAAGGAACAGTCACGGAGTTCGACAGCATCCACTATGGATAAAATTCATTTAGTATCTTGTGGTCATCTGGTGTCCATCGTGGTCGCTCAAAATCAACTGAAAGCGAAACTGTTATTGATTTCAAGTGACCACGATGGATGCTAGCTGAGCGTTTGACATGTTACTTTTCTAAAAATATTCATAAGAGTCGAAATCGGCACACTGTGAAAAGTTTTCCCAATTAGGTCAAGACACTGGGCAAAAAAGCCCCAGACCGCTCGGCTAATCCCGCGCGACATCCGAGTGTCCGGACCGTTCACCGGATAGTTACGTTATTTAAGGAAACAGGAAGTGTTCAGCCACATGTGAAACGTCAACCACGACCTGCAACAAATGATGATGCCCAAGTAGGTGTTTGAGCTGCTGTCGCGGCTAATCCGCACATCAGTAGCAGACAAATTGCGCGAGAATCGGGAATCTCAAAAACGTCAGTGTTGAGAATGCTACGTCAACATCGATTGCACCCGTACCATATTTCAGTGTACCAGGAATTGCATGGCGACGACTTTGAACGTCGTGTACAGTTCTGCCACTGGGCACAAGAGAAATTACGGGACGATGACAGATTTTTTGCACGCGTTCTATTTAGCGACGAAGCGTCATTCACCAATAAGCGGTAACGTCAACCGGCATAATATGCACTATTGGGCAACGGAAAATCCACGATGGCTGCGACAAGTGGAACATCAGCGGCATTGGCGGGTTAATGTATGGTGCGGCATTATGGGAGGAAGGATAATTGGCCCCCATTTTATCGATGGCAATCTAAATGGTGCAATGTATGCTGATTTCCTACGTGATGTTCTACCGATGTTACTACAAGATGTTTCACTGCATGACAGAATGGCGATGTATTTTCAATGTGATTTATGTCGGGCACATAGCTCGCGTGCGGTTGAAGCCGTATGGAATAGCATATTTCATGACAGGTGGACTGGTCGTCAAAGTACCATAGCATAGCCCGCGCGTTCACCGTATCTGACGTCCCCGGATTTCTTTCTGTGATGAAAGTTGAAGGATATTTGCCATCGTGATACACCGACAACGCCTGACAACACGCGTCAGCGCATTGTCAATAAATGTGCGAACATTACGGAACGCGAACTACTCGCTGTTGAGAGGAATTTCGTTACACGTATTGCCAAATGCATTGAGGTTGACGGACATCATTTCGAGCATTTATTGCATTAATGTGGTATTTACAGGTAAGGTAATCACGCTGTAACAGCATGCGTTCTCAGAAATGATAAGTTCACAAAGGTACGTGTATCGCATTGGAATAACCAAAATAAAACGTTCAATCGTACCTACGTTCTGTATTTTAATTTAAAAAACCTACCTGTTACCAATTGTTCGTCTAAAATTGTGAGCCAAATGTTTGTGACAATTACAGCGCCATCTATCACAAAGCGAAAAAAGTGGTCCAACTAAAAAATTCATATTTCTTTACGTACTACACTAATATGTAATAAAAAATGGGGGTTCCTATTTAATAAAACGCAGTTTATCAACGTCTGACCTATGTCAGCGCCATCTAGCGGGCCAACCATAGCGCCATCTGGTTTCCCCCTTCGAGCTAGACGAGTTTCGTTCTTTGCAGTTTTTTCGTTTGACTCTTATTTCGTGAGATATTTGGCCCGGTCACGATCAATGGACCACCCTGTATGTCAGACAATGTCAGTAGTATCATGAGAAGTTTTGCTGGTGATGCTGTTGCCTATAATGGGATACCAACTGAAAATGATAGCACAAATGTCAAACCATATCTTGGTAAGATTTCAAATGGTGCAATGATTGATCACTTATTTAAAATGTTAGGAAATGAAATATTGAGCTCTTCCAAAAATGCAGATCCCATGATTACAGCGTTAGTCAGCCACGGTTTGGTGCAGTCAACTCTTACAAATACCCGACTGCAACAATCTGTAAGGGTATGGAATGGAATATTAACATTGGTCCTGTCGAAATTTTACATGAAAATGCTACAAGACGAGGTAGCTATTTGGATGCAACTAATTACATTTCAGGCGTCTTGAACACACTTTCTATTTTTTACAAAATCACCTTATGAGTTTCGACATTCCCTCATTTTTCAAAGGCTTTAAAGCACAACACAGAACTGGTATCAAGAGGTATGAACATATGCTACATTTCACTAGTGGTTAGAGACGTAGTATAGTGAGCAGAATACTTGTTTTTTAGTCGACCAATGTTAAACGAATCATAGAAAGTTGTTCAATAGATACATTGTATCTCGTCAACGTTATTAAAGGAAAGACATATGCGAACTGCTACCATGGAACAAATAAGAAACCAGGTAGACTAAACCGCTGGGCGGAGATCGGTACATAGTACACGAAGCATTTATTTCTTCATAACAAACTTTTCTGTTCATTACATCGTCAAAAATAATTTCATCCCTAAAGAATTCATGTAAATCACTTTCCAATGCTTTACAAAAGGCATTTTTTTCCAAAACAATACCTAACAGTTTTCTTGGAAAGTTTAAAACTATACAGAGGAAGAGAGCGTTGAGCGGTGCTAGGGTACAATGATACAAATTGTCTGTTAACAAGCATAGTTTTTGAGAACTTACGGCGTATAAAGTAATAACGTCAATAAACGGTCTTAAATAACATTAGGTAATATTTTACAAAACATAGAAATATCTTTTGAGGCATGCAGCACTCACTTTTGAAGAACAGGTGGTGCCCAGATATTGCCATTTTCGCCAGTGAGAGCAAATGCCTAAGCGCCATACAGGAAATTCAAACGGTTTGAGAAGGCTCAATTTAGAATAATCACGTATCAGTGCCATCAGTAGTATATGGCAACCATCCAGATTGCCTTATCTAATTAAAACACCTTTACCTACAGACATCAGTTTAACAAAACCACCATCCGGAATTACAATCACATAAAAACTAGTACAATCGCTAGTTGTGCAACCTCATTTTCTTATATTCTAAGTTAAGCTTTTTCCTAGAAATCCAAGATAACACTTACAGACAGAGATATAACTATGCAACAAAGTACAAGCTGTAATTATACTTGGTTGGTGCGTAAGTTCGCAGCATTTTTCCATAAGATTAATGAACACAATAGATACAAATAACAGAGCCTAGTTATCGTTAATGCGTTGTCCTTCACTACATAACAACAGTGTATCAACGCTGGGATCGATTTTCGATTCCGCGACTGTAGCTACGGCGAAGAACTCGTCGACAGATGATCGGTGCGCATTTTCCTCTGGAGAGGAAGATCCATGAAGGTTGTTCGATAGAGAGCCAGCAAGATGGAAATCAGAGGGCGCAAGATCAGATGAATGAGATTGGTGCGGAATGGCTTCGCAACCCACCTCCCATACTATTTTTTCTCAGCATAGCAGAATGCGGGTGGGCTATACCATTGAGTACCATCACTTCACGACGTCTTCGTGGTCATCGTTTTTGGATTGTGTCTGCAAGACGAATCAGTTGTTGATATTAAATGTCAACAGTGATGGTGACACCACGCGGAAGCGGTTCGCAGAACACGACACCGTCGTTATTCCACCAGATGCCTAACATTTTGTTTTATGGATTGGCGCAGGTCTTTTGTACGAGAGTTGCTGCTTTGTTTTTGCTGAACTATTCCTTTGTTTTTCTTATGGTAGCTTAAGTACACTATTTCTCGTTATCAATAACGATACAGCATAGGAATGGCCGGTGTTGTTCACGAGCCAGTTGACGACGAGGAAGCAGATAATCAGATATGGCCACCCACTGAGTTTGCGATTTTTGCTAAGAGCATGCCGTAACATACACCCAATTTTTCAATCTTCCACACTGCATGCAAATAACACACAGTGTTGGAATGATAACAGTCATGACCGTAGCAGCAGAGCGGTTCGGGACTGAAGCGCCTAGAACCGCTCGGCCTCGCACCTTCTCAGAGTGTTTGAATTTTCTGTATGGCGCTTATGCATTTGCTCTCACTGGCCGAAATGGCAGTGCATGCCTGTGCTTCAAAAGTGAGTGCTGCATGCCTCAAAAGATATTTCTATACTTAACAAAATATTACTGGTATTCAGAATCGTTTACTGATGCTATTACTTTATACGCGGTAGGTCGTCAAAATTATGCTAGTTAACACACAATTTGCCTCATTGTATCCTAGCGCCACCCACTGTATTATTTTCGACAATTCAAAAAAAAGTATTACACACTGTGTTGTAAAAAATACCATTTTGTAAAACAGTGTAAAGCGATTTTCATAAATTGTTTACTGGTGAAACTGTTTTATACTCTATAATGATGAAAGAAGTAGTCGTGCACGAACAAATGCACTGTGTAGTACGTACCGAGCGCCGCGCAACAGTTTAATCGACGTGCTTTCTAATTTGTTCTTTGGTAGCAGTTTGCACATGTCTCTCGCTTATGAATGTTGACGAGATACAATACATTACCAGTTTTGTTTTGTGCTTTATAGCCTCTGAAAATAACGGAATGTCGAAACTGGTAAGTCGATTTTGTAAATAACGGAAAATATGGTCAAGATATCGGAAAGTTGTTATAGGGTCAGTCATAGGGGAAGCAAGTGCGTGACCTCGGTTCATTTTCGAAATGCTGGGTTAGTGCGATCAGCCCACAAAAGAGATCACTGACAAACCACTTCTACTTAGACTGTTGTTTGACGTGTGAAGAAGTTATACCAGATGGGTCTAATAAGAGTTACAGAATGCATAGAAGGGACGGTGGCACGAATGATAGGTTTTTTTGATTCACAGGGGGCTTCAGGGAAAGCGAAAAAATGCTGGCAGACGCCAGGAGGTAGACATCATTACCATGTGAAAGTCCACTTATAAAGTTTCAAAAACCAGCATCAAGTGAAAAATACACATTACTCCAGTACCGACGGCGAGAACTAGATTACACTAATAACATCACGCACAAGGCATTTAATCAGTCAGGGCTATTAAGCAGTACTCTGTGTCATAAACTTGACACTGCTTGCAGATAACGTATGCGGATGAAGGTGTATTGGTAGACTGACATTGCGATTAGACGCCAGCGAATCTTAATTCTTTTTCGATCGCCACGCGCTCGCTATGTTATCTGCTTTTATGTTCCGTACCACAATCAGTAAAAACGGGACCCTTATGAAATAACTCTGTTGTATCTGTCTGTCCTACTGTTCAGAACCCTTTGTTTGAGGAACTGGTGGACGTACCAAATTGAAATTTATGTCACATATTAAAGTTTACAGTTCCTAACGTTGTAAAATAGTGAAGCTTCTAAGTCACTACAGTCAGAAGTCATTCATATATTTTGATATTCACAAACTCTGTCATCAAAACCTGTAGGGTACTTCCCATTGATCAGAAATCATGAAATTTGTCAAGAAGCAAGAAACGGAAAAATTCGAAAATTATTAATTTGTAATTACACAAGGAGAAAATTTGCTGTCGTTTGATGTCATACTGTCTTCCTGCCCGTCCCCCCGTCTGTTAAGAGCTAGACGCATCAAGTTAAAATTTATGTCACATACTAAGGTCTATGGTCCCTCAGCGGTGCAATTAATTTTAGCTTCTAAGTCAATGGAATCAAAGATATGGCCCTTTGTGTGCATATTTTGATACACGCAAACTCAGTCATCGAAAACTGTAGGATACTTCCCGTTGGTATCGAATCACGAAACTTGGCAATAAATAAGGCTCCACTGTACCAGTAAAGAAATAAATTCCGAAAATTGTGAATTTGTTATTATATCAGACGAAAAATTTTTTTGTCATTTGTTATCGGACTGTCCACCAGTCCGTCCGCCTGTTAAGTCAATTTTTAGTCAGGAACAGGTAGACGCATTAAGTTGAAATTTGTGCCACACGTTGATGTCTGTGATCGATTGTCGATGAACAAAAGTGAAGCTTCTAAGTCATTGCAAACGAAAGATACTGCCACTTGTAATGCATATTTTGATACTCTCAAATTCACTCAAATTCAGTATGGTACTTCCCCATCGTGTGGAATCATAAACTTTGGTAAGAAGAAAGGTTTCCCATGAAGAGTAAAGGAAAAAATTAGAATATTGTTAATTTGTAATGAAAGAAAACAAAAAACTGTTTCTTTTGTCATTTGTTATGCGACATCAAACTGGAGATTATAACATTCTCTAAAGTCTTGGAATCCCTGGGACCGATATCTTGCCAGCACCGATGTCCATAACAGGAGAAAATCACCGAGATCCTCGATTTCCCGAGTGGACAAACAAAAAAATATACATAATTAATTATAAGGAATTATCAGTGAGCGTGTCCTTCTCGCGCAAGCCCAATTTTTAAGGTGTATCCAGAGCCGAGACAGATATGATTGATTGCACGCCGGCAAAACAACACCCGCGAATGCACCTGTAAAAGTTATTTTCTTACCTCCAGTGGAGTTTCGTGTTATCATGCCTCGTAATGTTCGCTTGCATGTTCGCTTCTCTTTAGTACCTTAAGAAGTTAGAAACTAAGTGCATAATGGATCAACTTATTACAAACAACGATTCGCAGTTTCTCCTATCCCACCGACAGAGTTTGCGAACAATATGTTTGGTATCCTAGCTATCAACACAGTCTTTTCCGAACAAGAGATTTGTGTCTCAGATTGATACCTTTACGTGGAGGTACGTTCCGTCCATGCAGCTATATGAAGGCAGTATGTTTATTGCCATAAGCGTTTCGCTTCTTTCATGTGGAAAGCATCTTCAGTGGCCTGTAATACATGTTTCCTTTTATACACACAATAAACGTGTTATGTGATAGATATAATATGCTGCTATGTTACATTTGGTCGTGTTTTTCTCTTGCTTTATAGGTTACAATCAATTTTTGTTGCACAAATTTCGTAATGTGAACCACCTGCAAAATCAAAACTTGGTGGCCCTGCGACACATGTTACACAGACCAAGTAACATCCCACTCAGCAAAGAAAACTATGAAAAAGAATCACGAATAATACAACTCATAGCCACAAACAATGTTTACAACACCCATAGAGACAGATACTCAACCAAAGAGTAAAACACGGCTAAAAAAAAATGAAAACAAGCAGAGATACAAACACATAGCCATTCTACCTACGACGAACACCTCATGAAACACGTACACGAACCATCCAACATAGAATGAAACATGACAGTTATCAGAGCGAATAACCACAACAAAAAGCTCCTGACTTTGCAAGAAAACTTTCACATACATAGAGACATTGCAATGAAAAAGAAGGTGCGCAACGATCAAATCCATATAAACAATAATTCTCTGATCATGCTAGCAACCACAACAATATCAAATCGAAATAAAACCAGGATATAGGAAATACACACCTACACACACAACAAAGGAAAAATATCAAACCACACGCACAACACAAACAAAAGATAAATAAACACACAACAACGGTTCGCAACACTACACATCGGCAAGACACATATGTTGATCACGAATGGGAAAGTGTAAGTCATATATACTATGTGACAAATGTGGGTGAAAGAACGCCAGAAATCGGTCAGCTGGAGCATGGAAACCAAGGAATTCATCTCCAAGACCACACACATTAGTTAACAGCGCTGGAAATCGTAACACTGAACGATAAGTTCACATTACGAAATCTGTGCTTTAAAAGTTGATTCTAACCTAAAAAAAACAAGAGGAAAACAAGACAAAATTTAACATAGTAGTAGTAGTATGGCATTCTGCGTTACGGCAGGTCTTACCATGGATTAAGCCTCTAAACTTTTGTCTGACCAAGCATGGGGATGGACATTTTTGTACAATATTCCGGAATGTAACATAGCAGCATATTATACACTATGTGATGAAAAGTATCCGTATACCTGGCTGAAAATGACTTACAACTTCGTGACGCCCTCCATCGGCAATGCTGGAATTCAGTATAGTGTTGGCCCATCCTTAGCCTTTGATAACAGCTTTCACTCTCTCAGGCATACGTTCAATCAGGTGCTGGAAGGTTTCTTAGGGGAATGGCAGCCCATTCCTCACGGAGTGCTGCACTGAGGAGAGGTATCGATGTCGGTCGGTGAGGCCTGGCACGAAGTCGGCGTTCCAAAACACCCCAAAGGCGTTCTATATGGTTCAAATGGCTCTGAGCACTATGCGACTTAACTTCTGAGGTCATCAGTCGCCTAGAACTTCGAACTAATTAAACCTAACTAACCTAAGGACATCACACACATCCATGCCCGAGGCAGGATTCGAACCCGCGACCGTAGCGGTCGCTCGGTTCCAGACTGTAGCGCCTAGAGCCCGCATCTCGTGGTCGTGCGGTAGCGTTCTCGCTTCCCACGCCCGGGTTCCCGGCGGGGTCAGGGATTTTCTCTGCCTTGTGATGGCTGGGTGTTGTGTGATGTCCTTAGGTTAGTTAGATTTAAGTAGTTCTAAGTTCTAGGGGACTGATGACCATAGATGTTAAGTCCCATAGTGCTCAGAGCCATTTTTTTGTAGCGCCTAGAACCGCACGGCCACTCCGGCCGGCGGCGTTCTATAGGCCATGCATTATGAACAGGTGCTCGATAGTGTTGAAAGATGCAATCGTCATCCCCGAATTGCCCTTCAGCAGTGGGAACCAAACAGGTGCTTAAAACATCTATGTAGGCCTGTGCTGTGATAGTGCCACGCAAAACAACAACGGGTGCAAGCCCCCTCCATTAAAAACACGACCACGCCATAACACCACCGACCCCGAATTTTGCTTCTTGGCACTCCATTTGCTGGCAGATGACGTTCACCGCGCATTCACCGTATCCATACCCTGCCATCAGATCAGCACACTGTGTACCGTGGTTCGTCACTCTGCACAACGTTTTTCCACTGTTCAATCGTCCAATGTTTACGCTCCTTACACCAAGCGAGGCGTCGTGTGCCATTTACCAGCGTGATGTGTTGATTATGAGCAGCCGCTCGACCATGAAATCCAAGTTTACTGAATTTCCGCCTAACAGTCATAATACTTGCAGTGGATCCTGATGCAGTTTGGAATTCCTGTGTGATGGTCCGGATAAATGTCTGTCTATTACACATTACGACCCTCTTCAACTGTCGTCTGTTTCTGATAGTCAACAGACGAGGTCGGCCTGTACGCTTGTGTGCTGTACGTGTCCCTTCACGTTTCCACTTCACTACCACATTGGGAACAGTGGACCTAGGGATGTTTAGGAGTGTGGAAATCTCGCGTACAGACGAATGACACAAGTGACACCCAATCACCTGACCACGTTCTGAGCGCCCCATTCTGCTCTCTCACGATGTCTAATGACTACTGAGGTCACTGGTATGGAGTACCTGGCAGCACAATGCACCTAATATGAACAACGTATGTTTTTGGGGGTGTCCGGATACTTTTGATGACGTGGTGTATCTACCACAAAATATGTTTAATGTGTTTCTAAAAGGAAAAATGTATTACAGGCCACTGGAAAAGCTTCCCAAATAAAAGAAGCAAAACGCATGTGGCAATAAACAATCTGCCTTCAATTAATTGTATAGACGGAACATATTTCCACTAATTTAAAGCAACTAAGAGAAAGGCGGAAAACAGAAAAAATGACGATGACACCTTCACCTTTCGACGTCAGCCACTGAAAGTCTGTGTCATCATCACGAAGAAAGCGCCAGGTACAGAGTGACCCAAAAGTCCGTTAACATTTGAAAATTCAATAATGCACGGAATAATGTAGGTAGAGAGGTAAAAATTGGCTTACATGTTTGAAATGACATGAGATTTTATTGAAACCGAAAAAGTGCACAAAGTGACCAACAGACTTCATACGGTACAAATGAAACAATTAGCATAACAATTGATTTTTAGCAAAGACGATGTTCTTTATAACAAATGCTCAACAGGTAGGTCGTCATTCGTCATCGATACTTGTAGTCGAGGAACAATGTTATGAACTGCAATGTGCAGCATATCACTAGGTATGGTGAGAAACTGTTGCTAGGGTTATCTTTTAGCATCTCTGATGAAGGTGGACGATCGCGATAGACTGACAACTTTAAGTAAACTCATTATCAACAATCACATATACGAGGTCTGGGGATCTGGGAGGCCAAGCATAATGGAAGTGGCGGCTTGGCACTCTATCCTCACCAAACTAAGTGCGCTAGAGATCTTTCCCACGTGTAGCAATATGAGGTGGAGCGCCATCCTGCTGAAAGTCGTTACTTCCACCGGAGGTTTATCAGCCAGGGATGAGGATGATGCGATTCTTTAACTTATCGGCGTACCTCGCACCCGTCAGGGAGACGGTTTGTAAAGCAGCACTCCAATGTTTTAAATCCATACCACAGCCTGTCTGCTTCAACATACAAAGGGGTTTCAAAGACAGTTCTAGGATTTTTGGTAGCCCAAATTCTGCCGTTTTATACACTATTCTCATGCGGCTTCACTGACTTGTTGCCGTCCAGCGTCATCTGTTGACTGGTTTCTCACCCGCTTTTAGTTTAAAAAATCCCCATGTTATTTCAGGCATCTATGTCAAGGTTTACCTCTCTGTCTACAATATTGGGCCAATTAATGCATTTTCAGAGGATAACTTAATTTCGGGTCTGCCTGAAGATAGCAGTCTCTGCTTGTGGGATCCCTGCTGTCATAAGACAACCTCTGGTCAGAGGTCATGTTATCATGCTGTTATAGTTTTTAGGCAGAAGACTGGTTTGATGCAACGCTCCACGCTGATCTATCCTGTGCAGGCTTTGTCGTCTCTGCATAGCTACTGCAGCCTGTTTACTGTAGTCAAGAATTTTTCTTCCTATACAGTCTTATACCCTCCCCGCCTCCTCCCCCCCCCGCCCCCCTCTCCCCCCTGCCACGCCCCCCTGTGACGTCCGTTGTGTTGCTGTATTGTAAGGCGCCACGTATAACGTTTGTATATTTATTCGTGCGTGTCGTCGTTGACGTCTCTTCTTTCCCTCGTCGATATCAGAGAATGAGAAATGTTTATGTTAGTGTTCACCTATTTGTTGTCGACAACACACAACTACACGGCCACGGTATCACCTGATCCAGGAATAGCTAGCTTAATATAGTATAAAGATAGTGGGTTTCGATGCTGCATTATTTAAGCGTGATATTATTCTTCAATTAACCTTTGAGACTTTAAGAACCAGCTTCTCTTAATCAGGCCCAAAACACGACTTGTAACGAGAGCACTTACGATCAGTCTGTCGCAATATTAATAATACGTAAGGCTCTACACCACTATAAGAAAATATCACTGTTCATGAAATATTTATTTATTTATTTATTTATTTATGCATTTATATACGAATAAATTTCTCTATATTTTTCCTTTTTGTTTAATCAAATGCTTTCAAATGTTTATTTCGCGTCCACAAATCATCCATACCTCGATGTAGACTGTAAATGTGTGCATGAAAAATAGTACACTGTTCCTCCCAATAACCACGTATGAGCTTTTGGGTTGCTAGGCAACTTCGATCAACATGATTTATATTGGATTTTGAAAATGATCTTCCTATCCAAACTTACGTCATCCACAATGGCTCATCAAATATTCTACCCTTTCGCTATAGTTAAGAATTCGCATAAATTGTATTTTCGCGAGTTTAAAGCAAACCATCGGCGGCGCGAAAGCAGTCTTGGTACCGTGACACACTCGCGACGCTTACTATCCTGTAGCCTGTCACGAAAGTAGCCTGCATACATCTACAACCACTGTCAAGGTCATAATTCGCCCTACACGATTGTGTACAATTGAACTTCGTCCGATGAATTATTTCTGGAATCGTAATCACTGTTCCTGACACTGACCGTCCATAAACCCACAATTAACACTTTTTTTTCCTAAGAGTAAACGAATGACGTCACGTCATCTACATATTTATTAAAATATTATTCCAAATGATCTCAAACACTTTTCGTCGTTATATTTTAACGGCAATCAGAAAAAAATATGATTTATTATCGGAAAGTAACACATAACAGATCGCAAATCGCACGTAACTAAATGACAGCCTTGCATAGCGTCGGGACTTAATCACGCAAAATTATATAAAGGAATCCCCCAGATCTTAATTTCTCCATACCAACTGACAGATACAAACAAGAGATTCAAGACCTCATAGATCAAACCCGACCGGTAACGTTATAGCTTCTCTCCATAACCGAACTGAATACTGCCTCATGTCTCGGGGTATCTGTTCTGTTAACTGATCCCTTCTTCAAATCAAGTTAATTTCTTTTCTCCCTTGTTCGATGCAGTATCTCTTCATCAAATATTCGATCTACATATCCAATATTCAGTATTACTCTGTAGCACCCCATTTCAGAAGCTTCTGTTCTCTTTATTTGAATTATGCTGATGGTGAACGTCTCACTTACAAACCAATACTTTCAGAAAAGACTCTCGAAAATTTTCATTTATATTAGGCATGAAAATACTTCTCTTTTTCAGGAAAGGTTTTCGTTGCTATTGCCTGCCTGCATTTTTAATCTCTCTACTTCACACAGCGTCCCTTATTTTGTTGCCTAAATAGCAAAAGTTGTGCACTTAGCATCTCATTTCCACGTGTAATTCAAGTACATCGCCGTTGTTTTACTTTCCCTGATATGTTATAACCTTTTGCAAGACACGATCCATTCTGTTCACAAATCTTCTAGTTCGTTTGCCATCCCTGAGAGAGATACAATATCATCGGTAAATCTTTAGGTTTTTGATTCTTCTCCATGAAGTATGGTTCCCACGCCAAATTGTTCTTTGGGTTCCGTTGTCAGTTAGTGTACGGGTTGAATAACATTGTAGATAGGCTACAACTCTGTCTTCCTTCGCAACAATTGCCTCCATTTCATGGTCTTCAACCTTTACGAGTGTAGTCCGATTTCTATACAAGTAGCATATAACCTTTTGTTACGTGTTTATTATTCTTTCTACCTTCAAAATTTTTTAAAAAAAGTGTTTTCCAGCCACAATTGTCGAAAATTTTCTCTAAATAAACAAATTCCGTAGTCGTAGGTATTCCATTCTTCAACCTATCTTGTGAGACAAGTATTGCCTCTTGTATTAGTAGATTTCTTCAGAAACGAAGCTGACCATTCCCAAGGTCGGCTTCTCTCCTTATTTACCGTCTTCTGTAAATAATTCATGTTAGTATTTGCTACCATAATTTATTAAACGGAAACGGATAGCTTGGAAGTATTCAGACCTGCCACCACCTGCCATATGTGGAATTAGGAATTATTACAGTCTCTTGAATTCAACGAGTATTTCACCTGTCTCATACACAAATCAACAAAAGTTTCGTATGATCCCCTTTCTCGAAAATCGTGGCACAGAAAACAATGCCTGTCTTTGAATCATGCGTCTGTATTCTTATGAAATATATCCATGTCATCAAATCAAGAAAACAAATAATGTGTGTCACAGCAAAATTGTCTGTTTCCCGTGAACTAAATCAATAAACGGTGCAACGCCCCTTTTCTCGGATGCACGCGTACCACCGATGAAGTCATGAAGCTAGCCCTGGTCCAGATTGTCCCACTCTTCATGTCGAATCTGTGGAAGTCGCACAGTACTTGGGCGCTGTCGACGTCCAAAATCAACTTTTTTCAGTCGATCCCAAATATTTTGGATTGGGATTATGTCCGAGAAATAAGACCAATCCATTCCGGTGATTCTAGCATGCTAATGGAATGTGTTACGAGAAAACCACGATGATCGTGCTAGTTATCACGCATCAAGATGAAAATGTCCCAAAATGTTGGCTAGATGGCCCCATTTGTATCGTAGAGCAGTGAGATTGATCTCAAGAAACTCGGTGGGTGTATCGTGGCCACATGTAATGCTACCCCAGAACATCTCTCCTCCGGCCGGAGTGGCCGAGCAGTTCTAGGCGCTACAGTCTGGAACCGCGCTACCGCTACGGTCGCAGGTTCGAATCCTGCCTCGGGCATGGATGTGTGTGATGTCCTTAGGTTAGTTAGGTTTAAGTAGTTCTAAGTTCTAGGGGACTGATGACCTAAGAATTTAAGTCCCATAGTGCTCAGAGCCATTTGAACCATTTTTGAACATCTCCATCACCTTGTTGAACACGTGGGAACAGTACTGCAGACGTTTGCTGTTACGGATATGTCTCCGAAGACGCTGTCTGCGTTTGTCATGATAGAAACAGATCGGAGTTTCCTCCGTTAGCAACCCACTACACTAATCTTGGAGAGTCCGTTGTGCATGATTTCTTGCCCATCTGTAACAGAATCCATGGAGCTGTGGTGTACGACGTGTCGCTCGCCATGGTCGTCAGGAATAGAGATTCACATCACGCAATCGTCTTCTAAGAGTCCGATTCGATACACTGCGTCCTGTAGCCTCTCGAATTCGGTTCTGGAGCACTCACAGCATGGTTCCTTCAACTCAAAATTCGTAGTTACTGATCATCTTGTGAACATGTCGAATGTAGACGGCCTTTGGGGTATCAGTCTTCAACACAACCTGTCATCTGGAACCAGTTCCAAGTTCCCATAATATTAGTTTGACTCCAGTGCACATGTCGAGCAACTTTCATGGTAGACAAGCCTTCTGTGCATAACGTGACGATGTGGACCCAGTCACTGGTCGCAACTGTCTTTCGTGACATGATATATGTCCACTGTACTGTTTCACAGGAATGTCTAATGCGTTCCTGCTGGATATTTGCTTTCAACTACAATGCTGCAATCCAATAGAGTGCGGCCTTCTACCCATAGGTATCACTCATAGTACTGTGTGTTTGTTAAGAAACAACGTCGGAGGCTCATGCTCGGCTGGTACACAAACAGTCACAATAGCAATTCTTGCACAACAGATCTGGGTAATGCAACACTTTCGTTGATGTGCGTATCTTATATCCAGGTGAAATAGTTTTACGTTATTCTGTGTCAAGTGCCTCCATCGTTATCGCTAGGTCTAACAACTTTACTACGTGAGAGGCTCATGCTCAGCTGGTACACGAGGCTCATGCTCGGCTGGTACACAAACAGTCACAATAGCAATTCTTGCACAACAGATCTGGGTAATGCAACACTTTTGTTGATGTGCGTATCTTATATCCAGGTGAAGCAGTTTTCCGTTATTCTGTGTCAAGTGCCTCCATCGTTATCGCTAGGTCTAACAACTTTACTCCGAGACAAGAGTTGGAATAAGTTTACAATTGAATCAAGAACAATGACTTGCAGTTCTGGACTGTATTACTCTGTGTCGTCCAGATCCAGATTTCTTCCTCCCCTGGTTTTCTAACATACCAGATGATCATTTCTGGCTTTTGCAGCCATGGGTATTCTCTTGACATCTGAAGTATCTTACTTGTTGTGTAGCAGGCAGCTAACATCATTGATCTGTGTTAACGACCAAGGAGACATTCCACTTGTCTATTTACGCAGGAACTCCTGTTTGGTGAGCTCCTGCTTTTAGCTGACGTGGAACAAGTGGAGATTGCCACTCCATAATTCGCTGCTGCGTTACAGCTTGTGCTGCAAAATCTATAACTTCACAACTTAACACTTACAGAAGGTGCCAAATAAGAATTCGCACTAGGGTAAAAAGTTTTTTTTTTAGTGAACTCATCGGGACGTTTGTTAAAATAATGTGACTATAGGGTTTGTTAAAGCCCATATCACTGCGTGCATTATCAGGTTGCTACGAATAATACCCCAAAAAAAGAACAGCCATGCCAGTTCAGACTTAGAATGCACACCTTGCCTGTAGCAGTGTGGTTGCAAGTGGTGCAGGCCAGTTACTTATTTACAAAGGTATTAATAGTTCATTGCGAATGACAAGTGTTCTTTGTAAGAATGTTGATTTTCCTGCGCCAGGAATATACACCGTCAGTCCAAAAGGTTTCGAAACTGGTTTAATTAAAAGTTGGGAAAAGTCATCCTATAACTCGGATCCCATGTGAAATTTCGACTGTATCTTAATAGTATGCGTAAGACTGAATATCCGAGTCAGACAGAGCAGAAATCCATGTCAGCCAACACTATCGGTTCAAGGTCAGATTCACTGCCCATCACAACTCGAAGTGAAGACGCCAGGTCAGTAAAGTTTACAGAAATTTATGATCTTCATAGATGCGTCAAGATCCTTCTGCGATCCCCACACGGACTGTGGCCTCAGTACAAAGGAGGTCAGTACCGTGGACACAGTGGTAACATATGTAGGGGATGTAGGGAGAACGTTTCGTGATAAACCATCGTACAGCGGTGAATAATTACGGATGATTAGAGAGCTCACTACAGACGTATCGCAAATTTGGACTGAGAAAGCAAGGGGAGGAAATTGGTTGTGTCGATTTTGAAACGGATCTATTCCAGTATTTGCCTTAAGAAATTTAGGGCAAACATGGAACACCTATTTCTGGGTGGCCAGACACCCTGTCGAAGGCGTTTCTACGAGGAGCATTCAAAAAGTAATGCAACTCATTTTTTTCTGAAAACAGTTCGGTTTTATTCAGCATTTTAGTACAGCAAATTATCCCCCACTTTTTTGGCTACAAGATCCCATTTTTCAACATAATTTACTTTCAAAGAGACGATCTTACGTCACCTTACTGGGAGGGCGTGTATCTCCGAATAGTCGACGTCGGAGCCAACATCTTGCTGCATCAATAATAGCACAATATACTTCAGAGGTGATCGATGCACTTTGAGGGAGGGCGCCAAACAGAGCAACCCTTTCGGTATCTCAGAAGACCGAGAATGCGGCTCTGAATTTTTTCTTAAGACGAGAGGTGGTGTGGTACCACTCGATGAACTGCCATTTTGTTTCCGGTTCCAAGTGATGAACCCATGTTTCATCGCCTGTGACGATGATGCATAGAAAATTGTAATGACAGACTCGTAACGCAACTCAGCACAGATGGTCCTTCGTTGCTCTTTATGGTCTTACATTAGGCGGCGAGGAACCGAGCAGGCACCCACCTTTGAGTACCCCAGCTGGTGGACGAATGTGTCAGTACAACCAACACAGAAGTCCAGTTGTACAACGAGATATTTGACTGTAATCCGCCGATCACCTCGAATGAGTGTGTCCGCATGTTCCAACATTGCAAGAAGGTCAGCTGTACACACGGGAGATCGGACAGGTTTGCGCGACCTTGTTGCGATGATGACAGACACCTCGCCGAACGACTCACTGTGCGTTTGTTAACCGCCAGGTCTCCGCAGACATTCTGCAAGTGCCTACAAATAACTGCGATTCTGCTGTTTTCGTCTAAAAGTAAATCAGTGACTCTGCTTGGAACGCATCTCTGTTACAGACGCCTTTTTGAAGGCTACGTATATGTCCGCCACTATCGGAACTTCATGAAGCTATAAGGTCTCAAGGGGAATATTCCACGATGTCGCACAACAACCTACGCTTTGTTCAATAGGAATTGGTCCAGAAGAAAGATGTGTTGCATTACGTATTGAGCGCCCCAGCAGTGTCTTACTAATGTGCCAACATGATCCGTTAGCACACTGGACTCGCATTCGGGAGGACGACGGTTCAATCCCGTCTCCAGGCATCCTGATTTAGGTTTTTCGTGCTTTCCCTAAATCGTTTCAGGCAAATGCCGGGATGGTTCCTTTGAAAGGGCACGGCCGATTTCCTTCCCCATCCTTCATAACCCGAGCTTGCGCTCCGTCTCTAATGACCTCGTCGTCGACGGGACGTTAAACACTAACCACCTACCTACCTACCAACATGATCCATCCGTAGTTTCGTGTGCCAGCAGACTAGCTGCAGCTAATATCGTCAATAGAAAATGGCAGTTGTAACGTATTATTATGTCTACGACGTTTCTCATCGAGCCATATACGCTATCTCGCATTTCTAGCTCGTTCTCTCACACAAATAACGATAAAAATTCAGAAATTCAGGGTCGCCACCCGCCCAAGCCCTTCCTAATAATTTAGAAAAAAAACTGATCTGGAAAATTGTTAGTTTAATTACTTTAATAATTTAACTACAACTGTGTAAATTTCTTTAAGTAACCAGATAAATAGCGCTCCATGTCGTGCATGAAGCAACTTGATTCATTCAGGATTGGAAATCGGAGTAAGTAGGTAAGATCCACACCACAGAATTTATCTTTAACATAGATTATTTATTGTATCTAAGTATTTGGTTGCACATCCTAACTACACATAACTGGTGCCTGACTAGAAATATTTAAGTAAGATTTACGTGAGAATGTAACAGAGTACAATTTAACTGCAGCAAGAAGAAACACAAAAAACGGGGCTGGGTTCAAATGGCTCTGAGCACTATGGGACTCAACTGCCGTGGTCATTAGTCCCCTAGAACTTAGAACTACTTAAACCTAACCAACCTAAGGACATCACACACACCCATGCCCGAGGCAGGATTCGAACCTGCGACCGTAGCAGCAGCGCGGCTCCGGACTAGAGCGCCTAGAACCGCACGGCCACCGCGGCCGGCAACGGGGGTGGGAGACAATTATACTATCATCTCCTTTGCATTCATACCATAAAAATATCTTAGTGAGATTCGCATTACGATTCTACTCATGCACTATTCTGGACAGAGTATTAACCAATGCACGAGGTTGTGCGATAATTATTCAACATACTAACTGCGTCTACTGTTTGAAAACGGCCGAACTAGAGCACGTGGTGCATTCTCAGTCAAACTTTTGTGCTACTTTGTAGACAGCGCACGAAAGAACAGATATTCTTGCAGAAATTATAGTTCATTAAAGAAGCAAACTGTTAAAATAAAGCCTATTACGGTGCCATGGTGGACCAGAAGGGTCATTGATTACCAAACACGTGGCACAAAATCGACACACAAAGACAAAAGCAACTTCCACAAAATATAAGATTAAAAATCATTTAAAATCGTACTCACTTCGACACAGTATTACACTCACGTATGGTTGAAGTGATCCTAACTAGCTATTCCTAATTACATTTACCGTTTGAAATTCTACTTCATCGTTGTTGAAAACGAACAAAGTAACTTCCACACTTTTTAACTCAACACCCAAAAATCGCCTATTTAAAGCAATACAATTATGGCACATTCGGAAAAATAACTCGCTTCACACGCTTTAGTTAAGCTGAAGTTCTTAAGTATTTCAACAGTTAAACATAACGAAGTCCCAACTCAAACTGCTTCCCATCACCTGAACCCCCCCCCCCCCCCCCCCCCTTAAGAGCTACGATCCGTACTCACCAAGCGTTCACCGAAGAGTGCCCCTTTCTCTTTCGAGATTACGTAGCTCCCCGTGCAGTAGAGGTTACCAGAGGGGTAGCACTCCGTCACCAACCTCACACACAAAACAGCCTTCGACACAGCCTTCGACTAACATGGGTACATCTCTCTGTTCAGGTATTGGAAACCTAAGTTGGTCATCCTGTGCTCTCCTTCGGACGAGAAGAAACATCGTCTGCTCCCAGCAGACGATGACCAACTCAGCGTTTCTCACAAAACGAAACCGAAATCCCACATTAAAACACACATATAATATTCAATAGGCCTTATTTGAGTGCTCAGTCTTTCTGGAAGAGTTCATGAATTGAGCTAAAATCAGGTAGTAAAGTGAGTAAGTTGTATCGAATTCGACAAGCGTCTTATGAAACGACTTCATAGAGACGTTTCACAGTCCTTGCAGAGGTAAGGGTGAAGGTAAATACTTTATAGCAAAGCGCCGATTGCAGACCACTGCGGAGTGTGCACTGCCTGTATCAATAAAGCAATCGACTGGCACGGCACGTCACGAGCATCAGACATCACAGCCAGCTATAATCTCGGTCACCCGCTACCCACACCCGTTACGACAAAAGAGCTGGTTTGCTGGCTCTCCCTCTGTTAGCGAGAGGGTGCCGGCAGACAGAGGAGGGGTGGCCCCGGAGTCTGACCAGCAGGAAATGGGCATAATCGGGGGAGGGAGTGAGAAAGAGGGAGGGAGATCGCAAGCGGGCGGACACTATAAACAAAATTGGGACCGACAAAAATTAGGTAGCCGGTCCCACTCTGGCGTCATGGAGAGCTGCCGGCGCGGGCGGCTATTATACGGCAGGGTGTGCGGGAACTGGGTGGAGGGGGGAGGGAGGAGGGTAGAGAGGGGAGAGGTTGGTTGGTGCCGGCGAATGGAGGAAGAGACGCGGGAGGGAGCGGGTTAATACTCGGCCGCCGTTAAACATGACTTCCAATTTCAAAATCGGAGAGGAAACCGCCATTCCGGCCCCTCCCGGTCTCCCTTGCACCAATTATCCCCAACACACGCCGACTCCTGCGCGCGCGCTCTCTTGTAATGTACGGACTAATTTAGACATCGGGCGTATGCTGTGTACGACGGCAGGCGGCAGAGGCGCGCACATACGCTACGGAAATGCTCCGGCCGGAGCGGCGCCCGCTCCCGGCGCCCTAAAACGAATACGCGTGATAACACGGCCGGCCGAGTCGTCCAGAAAGGGCCGAATGGAGTGCCGGCGAACAAGGCAGAGAGGGCCGAAATCGGTGCAGCGGGTTTCGGCAGCGGCGGAAGGACACCCGCTGTTGCCGGCGGTCGTTAACTTGCCGCTGCCGTCCGGGCCGCCTTGCGCTCGAATCTCGCGCCATTTCATTTTTTAATTAAGTCGCCTTACGACCGGAATCGGAGGTAGCCATTGCCTTCCGGTGCGACACTGCTTGCTGGGGCCGTTGAGCGAGAACTGCACCTACTTACGTTCGCAGTTAACAACGTCTCACACAAAATATCAAAACTTTTTGCTTGCCATGTCCGTGTGCGTTACATCAACAGTCGAGAGAATACACAGCGCGAAAGAATTAAAAGGTCATTTTTTTGAAAATTCGTCGTTACCCCCCTTTGCAACGCAGATGATTGAAATGAGGCTCAAAGGTACCTACAAACTTCCTTTGTAATGATGCAAAAGCACGGCTTCCTGCGACGCCGGCGACGTTTCAAACAACAAGGAGTCGACACATACGAGAAAATGATCAGAGCTCTCCCGTCCATGTGAGATGTAGTGCAAGTTAATGAGGTAACTTTGGCTAAAATTTCACTACAGCTCTTCCCTCCACCACCGACGTTGTTTTATTGTGGGTGGCCAAGGAAAATATTTCAGACGCACAGCCTCTCAAAATCCACACGATAATTCCTGAGGAGGTGGTACAAAGGGCGCCAGTGAAACCACTTCTTCGGTGGCGCGTTCGTTTACATTCATTTCACCGTCTTTAAACACTGTTTGTAGGGCGATGTCCAACAGAACGATGTTCTTGACAACCTTTGAAGCCGCAACACCCCGACACACGATTTGCCACTTCAGTAACTGTGGGCCTGCTTCGAACATGATCTGACCTCTGCAAAATTTGCTCTAGTATACCAGGCTAAACAACTAGGGACCGTTCAAAACCATTCGACGAAATCCGATGTGTTCCAAATCAGCAATGGGTGTTTATAGTTTTTAAGCACTCCTGTTCTAAGGTCTTCTTTTCTGTTATCCAGGGATTTTGACATTGACAGATGCATGAATAAAATGGCGAAGGGCCTCTCTAAGAGCGTCCAGCTCGACAACGGCTTTGGTGGCACTTATGCACCTATGTTGAGCACATTAAAAATGTTCCTCTTCAGATACAACCTTTAACCTATTTTTAGGCGCCTGTGGGCAGGCAACCCCTTCAACACCCTGCTACTCTACTGCCTGCTTACCAGCAACAAGCAAAATCTGAGGGATGTCGAGGGGGCTGCCCATCTGCAAGGATCTAGAAATCAGCCATTCTCTGTACAGTTACGTTTTTAATATTCTCAACATAAGCAGGGTGCCACCAAACAGGGGGAGGGGGTGAGGGGGCGGGGGGCGATTGAGGATGTTGGAGGGATTCTTTGCCATGTTATTCATGCATGTGTTAATGTCACATATCTGTCTCCGCCTGTGACCAAACAGGAAGGTTGACAAAGCATAAACATCCATTGCTGCCTCGTATCACATTCAGTTTTCGTTAAAATGGATTTGAGCGTTCCATAGTGGTGCCACCGTACACAACAGAGAGAAAATTGCAGTCGCGCGGGGCTATAGGCCTCCGATGTCCTTAGCGAAGGGCTTATAATGAATTATATAATGTTATTGGGAGAGTATCTTTATATCTATATTACTGACTGATGAATATATGTGAATGCAGCTTGCCGCTAACTTGGTGTAATGTTTTGTCTGTACAGAGGTGTATCTGTCGCCTTTATTACCCCTTCACTCTCACACATAAATCGGTACAATAAAGTTAGGGCCTCCTGTTTTATCTTTAGGCTGATCCGTGATAAGACAGGCAAACAATTATATTAATGGAGGATTCTGAGTATTTTCTGGAATTACATTCGCGCTCTCTCTCTCTCTCTCTGTCCTTTATCTATGTACAGTTTTAAATATAATATTTCATTTACGTGAAATCAGCCCAATAGAATCTCTGGTGGAGCCCTTCGTCGTAATATTCAGCGGCTGGCTTGCTGGAAAAGATCTTTACATTTGTTATTATTGTTAAGCGCTGCATTCAGTTGGGAAAATCGATCGTTTGAACAATTCGTTCATTTTACGACAGATTTAGAATTTCAGGTGTGGGCGAAGCCTTTTTGGACGATTTTATAAAAACTCGGTGACTGCAGGCTCTCTTCGTCACAGCTGAAACTTCCCCACTAATTACAGGGCCAAGGCGATCGTCAATGATTCAGACAAAGAACTCATTCGTCATTCACTCTAGAATAAAAGGATCACAAACCTTATTTATGAGGAAAATTGTATATTCAATCCATCTCCATTACATGTTCCGTTTTCTGTTGATTCCAAGTCTTATTTAATTTGCGTTTACAGTCTTTCTCTCTCTTCAAATAACCCGCTAGTGGCACAAACGTTAATAGCTCGCTTTAGCGAGAAGAAAAGCAAATATGTCTCTTTTAGAAGCCCGTCAATCTTCCAACAGATATTTCCGAAGCTGTCCTTCTTACCCGTCTATAAGAAGCATGGAGAATACATATATGTATCTCTGTTATTCCAAAGAATAAACGTACTAGAAAAATACCTTGGCGTCGACGAGCTGTCGGCGCATATATTACTAGAAAATCCGATCAGATACTTTTCAAAAGTGAATAAATGTGGATGATTTGATTGACCATTATTAATTATTGCGTGGTAGAGGGTAATTTTCCGTGGGGAGATTACAGGCTGAATCGCCCAGCGTAGGTTGTGGGCACCTTTGAGACAAATTTCAAACCTCTTTGTCGTAAAAAGGAGAAAATAATGGGGTTTAAAAAAACTGACCCTTTAATTCCTTTGCACAGTGTAGTACTTCGGATCCGATGTCATTTTAGGGTATATCACATTAATACTACTGGACACATTTCTCCTTCTTCAGCAGGAAAGGAAACACGTAATATTCTGCTGGGTGCCGGAGTACGTGGGAGTATGAGGAAACATTAAAGCAGGTCAAATAGCCAGTAACGAAGGATGACTGCAGAGGGCAAGACGTGACACAATGTACCATAATGATTTTATTGGCATTTACAAAATAATGTACAGTACATGCAAAACGTTATTTGGAGGCCAACTATGAGAGTTCCACAATAAATACAATGAACAGGTAAATGCCCCCCACACAAACAATTATGCTACATCATCAATAGCCACTCACATTGAAAACACTGGCCATCCATTCCATGATTTCGTAAATGATCATCATGTGTATTACGTAAAATGGACAAAGGCTACCAAAAGGACGGAAGAACTAGTAATTCTCACTCATGAAACTGTTCGTGGTTCCAGGTTGCTACTGAAAAGTAATAACGTGAATTTCTTCAGAAATGCCTCCAATGTACAATGCTTGTTTTATTTGCATAAGCATACTTAGATAACTGAAACAATGTTAACAATACTGAATTAGAAAATAATATTAAGTAACCATAAGCCACGACATAATTATGCTTTTCTATAAAAAGATAACATTTTTGTTGTTTGTACTGTTTTAGCAACTGAAATAAGATTTATCTCACCAGTTAAAAACCTTCGGAACGCAATCAAATGAATATGAAAGTGTTACGTAACGGTGCAGTAGAGGAAAATAAAGCCAGATTACAGTTTAACGTCCTGATGACATTGAGGTCATTACAGATGGAGCACAAGCACTGATTTTTTCAGTGATGGGTGCCCTTCCGAAGGTACCATCCCAACATTCGCCTCGAGCGATTTAGGGAGATGACGGAAACCTAAATCTGGTTGGCTGGGCGGGGATTTGAACTGTCGTCCTCCTTAATGTGAGTACAGTGTGCTGACCGCTACGCTATCTAGCTTGGCGGAGGTGTTGTGTTTCTTCGTATGCTATGTGTGTCAGACAAATACATATCCAGCAAAAGCATAATGTCAGACATTATACAATTCACTTAATTTATTTACTGAAATAAATCAGGGATAAATTTTTGGCGCATGATTTCACTGGTACACCCACTGAACAGACACGTTATGCATCTTACTAAAAAGGGACCTGTAAACAAAAATTAGCGTACATGTAAGTTTAAAGTGGGTGTTATGGCTGCATGCTGCGGAAACTCCTCGTACTGATAAAGAGTAATAAAAGGTGACTGAAACAGAAATATTATTTTATAGGTTTTTCGGTGTGATCGCTGGCGTCAGCGACTCGGGCACATGTCTTCACACCGTGATGCGAAGGTCTTTGGGCGACGTAAGAACGCAAAAATCCTTGAGGAAAGACAGTTCATGGTGGCTGGCCATACGGATGTGAGGCTGCCGCGAGGGAGGTAGCGTTAGCGATCTTTTTACGACTTTCTTTCATCCAACCGGGTCATTTACGATGCTCTGATGAGCCATTACAGGTGGACTACGTATATAATAGAACTGCGAATAGACATTTCATGGAACGAATTCCATTTTTGATTGAAACAATATCCTGTTTCAGAACTTTGGTGTATTACATCACGTGGTCACTCACCTAATGTATTAAGCTGAAGTCTGAATAAAAACAGTTTATAAACAAATGTCTTAGCATCTGATACTTTCTTTGGAGTTTCCCGGCAACACTTTCGTGGCTTATTGTTCAAGTGCTAAACTACAAATCGAAAAGTCGCGGGTCCACTCGCGGATCACTCCTACCATTTTGGGAAATTTGTGGTAAGGTCTTATGGGACCAAACTGCTGAGGTCATCTTACGCTAAGGACAATACGCACACCCATGCCCGAGGGGAAGACTCGAACCTCCGACGGGGGAAGCCGCACGGGTCGTGACAAGGCGTCTCAGATCAATCGGCTACCTCCCCCCCCCCCACGCCCCCCCACGATTTTCCTACGTCACTTACCACCAGCCGGCCGTGGTGGCAGAGCGGTTCTAGGCGCTACAGTCTGGAACCGCGCGTCCGCTACGCCCGCACGCTCGAATCCTGCCTCGGGCATGGATGTTTGTGATGTCCTTAGGTTAGTTAGGTTTAAGTAGTTCTAAGTTCTAGGGGACTGATGAGCTCAGAAGTTAAGTCCCATAGTGCTCAGAGCCATTTGAACTAACCACCACTTCTATCTCCGTAAATGCTTATTAATGTCAACAATGCCGACTTACAGCGTGGCTTAGGATCCCCGTTAAAGTGTAGATCCACCTATAACTAGCTGGGTAAGTCAGTTAAAAGGTTGGAGGAAGGCTACAGCGTACCACACCTTGTAAAGTACTGTGGGTTCAAATGGTTCAAATGGCTCTGAGCACTATGGGACTTAACAGCTTAGGTCATCAGTCCCCTAGAACTTAGAACTAATTAAACCTAACTAACCTAAGGACATCACATACATCCATGTCCGAGGCAGGATTCGAACCTGCGACCGTAGCAATCCCGCGGTTCCGGACTGCAGCGCCTAGAACCGCACGGCCACCGCGGCCGGCTACTGTGGGTTCAAACCAACCTTTAGGTTGTTGACAGCTTTACTTTACTCGTTATTTTCATGAATATTAGTGAAATTAAGGCTACGTAGTTATCGTTATAATCGATCCAACCACGAAGACGGGAATTCAGCTTCAGGACTATATTCACAGTAAGGTGTATTTCTACACGTGAAAGGAACAGACAACTTACAACATTTGCATTTATATCTTATTTGAAAAGTTATGAAGAGATGTGCTTTTAGATGGAAGTGGATCACACAACGCGCCACATCTGACAGTAGGCCGTCACGCAAAGGCAACTGTAACGCCATACTTTGCAGACGCAGTGACTAGCAGGTAGATGCCCACTGGAAGACGTAGTTCCAAAGGCCTCTGCGACATAAAGAAGAGTCACCGCCATTTAGTTACGTATGCTGAACGTAGATGTACCTCGAAAGACACTCATTATTGCCTTATGGTGATATACCACAGGAGACAGAAGGGCCAGTCCACGGATTCTGCGTTGACTGTGCTCTTAGTGGCTGGGTGAGGCAGTCGTCACGAGAGGAGAATGTAAGAAGCTCTTCTCGAAGTGCACAGCCCTTGATTATGCCGGGGCAGCAGACTATGTTCTTCTGTGAGAGACTGGCTGGTGTAAATACAGAAGCGTAAGCGAGCATTTTTGAAGATACTTCTGCCACAGTAAACCTTGCGAACCTTTCCACTGTGCACCACGTGTTTCAGTCATAATATTCCGCATTCAAATATACTGCCCATATTGGCATATGTGCAAGTACTAATATTGTGTTATGGATTCAGCACCTCACAATTCAGATAAACTGAAAACCTCACTAGGCGATCCATCACTGAGATCAGAAGCAACAAGAAACTACAAATGAACAAATGTCAATTCCATTAGCATCTGGTAGGGTGAAGACTAGAAGACTAGTCGTTCCACGGATTCCATAGACGATAGAAACATTGGGAAACATTGATGGTCCGTGCCCGTTTAACATTCCCTCATAGCTTGCAGAGATTATCGCTTAAAGGAGTGCACAAGTCAAAAACTTATGGCACCTTCTGCCTTGAAAGGACCATTCGGTGGAATTGGCAGTGTACCGAAGCACAGAAATCAAACTAAAAAATAATTCTAAACTTTTCAACAGATTTTCTCAAATGTCAATAACCTACAGAAATAATAACAAAGGAAACATTGATGTGCGAATGGATATTTTGCCGCCGGGTGCAAGCCCTTTTATTTGACACCACTTGCGCGACGATGGTGATGGACACAATACAGACACTCCCAGTCCCGGGTGGAGAAAATCCTCATCCCAACAGGGAATTATACTCGGGGCCTTGTGATCGAGTGTCAGCAACTCTAACGACAAAACTACAAGTTGATGACATAAAGAAAAGTGAATATAAGAGGCTGCATGGTACGTTAAAGTATTCCCTACCGGGGAAAATTAACTGCCAAGCAATTTACACATAGAGAACAGAAAGGAAGTAGTAAGGAACTAATTTTTAAAACTGTTTGTCTAGGAAACAACTCAGCGGAGAAGAAATTTATAGCATGTAGAATGAAGGGCTGTAACTCCAAAATGGCTCTGAGCACTATGGGACTTAACTACTGTGGTCATCAGTCCCCTAAAACTTAGAACTACTTAAACCTAACTAACCTAAGGACATGACACACATCCATGCCCGAGGCAGGATTCGAACCTGCGACCGTAGCAGTCGCGCGGTTCCGGACTGCGCGCCTGGAACCGCGAGACCACCGCGGCCGGCGGCTGTAACTCCAAAGACGGCACGAACTGACAGTTGTGAATACTACCAAATCATCCGTTTAGGAACTCATATTACAAAATATTGACACTAACTGTTTACAGAAGAATTCATAAACTGATGGAAGCAAATTTTGCGGTTGTGGTGAAATGTGGGAACACATGAGGCAACACTAACCCTAAAGACAGACTGAAGAAAGGCAAACTTACATTTATAGGATTTGTAGAGTTGAGGGAAGCTGTTTACAATTTTTACTGAATCACACTCTCTAAACTTTTGAAATTAATAGGGGTCAAATATTGAGAACGAAGGATTATTTACAGCTTGTACAGAAACCAGACTGCATTTCTGACAGTGAAGGCAGTGAAGGGGAAGGTATAGTTGAGAAGGTAGTGAGGCAGAGCTGTAACGTCTGGCAGTGGCAAGGAAAACATTTTTGAAAAAGAGTAATTTATTAACATCTAATATCAGTTTGAGTATTGGGAAGTCATTTCTGGAAGCTTTAAATGGAACTGGAACGTGGACGACAAGCAGCTGCTACAAGAAGAGAGTAGCTTTCGAACTGTGGTGCTATAACGCTGAAGATTAGATGGGTAGATTTAATAATTAATGAGGAGGTGCTGAATGGAAATGGGGTAAAATAAATTTGTGTCGTAATTAGACTAAAAGATGGAATCAATTGACAGGACGCGTCCTGACAAACGAGGGCATAGTAGTTTGGCAATGGAGGCAAGAGTGTGTTTGTGGCGTGGGGAGAGAGTAGGGGAATTCAGTGGGAGTCCTAGACATATTTGAACATGTTCAAATGAAGGTAGTTTGCGGTAATTATTGAGAGATGAAGACTTAGCAGCACCGACCAGCATGGAGAGCTGCATCAGATCAGTCTTCGGACTGTGGACTGCAACAACGAAACGTCTGTAAGAGGCAGGATTCGAACCTGCGACCGTAGCGATCGCGCGCGCGGACATTATGTCATGTTGAGGCAACAGCAATTTAAGTGTCGATCGAGAAATCTATACGTAGAGGGACGGGACGTTGAAGCTCATCACTCTACGATAAAAATCTTTGTTAACCGTTTCTCCGTCTCAGTGAAAACATAAAAATTTTTGTGTCTTTGCCACGTGAAAAGTGTATTGCTTTCTCAACGTATACGACGGGTTTTCATAAAATTTTAGTTATCACCTCGAAAAGAATGAAACTGCCATCATAAAACTTGGTGATGATGTTAACCTTACTCTGTATATTCATTATTGAAAGAGACATATTTTTCGCAAGCTCGGATGATTTGCCGGAGATCTTAGCTGTAGAAGTCTGCATTTTGTCAGGTCGAGAAATATTCCAATTATAAAATCAATTCGTTGTGACTCTGAGAATGTGTGCCAAGCAGTGTATTTTTTTTTTAATCGTTGGGATCATTGTAAGGAGAATACGAAACTATGTAAGGGCAAAGAGGCAGCATGTTTTGCTGTGTCATGTATAAAATGAGCTGATCTGTTTCCATGGAGCAAAAATACCCTCTTGAGTAACTTCTTGCGACGCTTCGTCTTGAGAGTGTCCCGTAACTTCGACAAGAGATTCCGGTAGCATGCTCTTCTGATGGTTTATCCTTACGAGCATAACCCCTTATCACCACACATTTTCTATTCCAAAAGCGCTCACCATCATCTTGCCTGATGAAGGCTGGGTTTCCGCCCTTATCGGTAGTGGTGAATCGACGTGCTTGCACTGATGACCTTGCTCCTGTGTCTGGTGGTCATAGTGGCGCACCCAGTGATTCGGTGGTTAAGGAAATTATCTGGTTTGGCCTGACACGGTTTGCAGCGGTATAAGTTGCTTGTGGCGTAGGGGCTTAAAAAGCTGTTGTTGTGTTTGCCCTTGTAGACCCTCTCTCCTGCGAAATCCAGCGGACCGAGATCTGTTTTGTACTGCTCAAGCACAACTGACCTCCACATATACCTCTACCTTTGTATCCTGTTGCACAACGGATACACACAGCACTCTCCATACAGCCAATGCCACAATATCAGTAAGACCTAATAAAAATTTCAAGGTTGCCATTGGGTTCCCAACCCAAAATCAAAGTCAAGATAAGACTGTTTTTCAATATAAAATCCTCATCCCAACTACAGTACATTATTGATATGCTTTTGGAAGCACTATACCTTACAACAATTGTTTGCGTTACAACGACTAGGGGGCGAAATGTTGCCGGATAGGGAAACCAATGGCAATGAAGCAAGGTGACTGTCATACACCATTTCAGTAATCTTGTTCACTACTATACCCAAACCACACCATCAGCTTACGAGTGTCGATGAAGAAGTCTTGCGCGTCCTCCTCTCCCTAGAGGAGGCAGAGGGGCAAGCAGTGCGGCCACTGTGGGGTTAGAGGATGTGACGGGGAGGGGTTCAAATGTTCAAATGTGAGTGAAATCTTATGGGACTTAACTGATAAGGTCATCAGTCCCTAAGCTTACATACTATTTAACCTAAATTATCCTAAGGACAAACACACACACCCATGCCCGAGGGAGGACTCGAACCTCCGCCTGGACCAGCCACACAGTCCGTGACTGCAGCGCCTTAGACCGCTCGGCACGTGGAGGGGGAAATAATTTATTGCCCGTCTTCCATTACCGACAACCCACGGCCTAGCGCAACTTGTACCGACCAGTTGCTATGGTATAAATTTTGACATAGAAGTAAGATCTCTTTGAGAATGCGCATCACAGAGACGGTCATCTTCAAATGCAGTACATATTTGTAGCAATTACTGTGAAAGTAAATTAAGGAAGAAAGGATGGGAAATAAGGATTTAACATCCCATCGATATCGTGGTCACTAGAGACGCTGTACTGCTCGAAATGTTTCGGGAATGGGTAAGGAAATCGACCGCGCTTTTTCAAAGATCTCGAGCGATTATGGGGAAATCACAGAAACTTAAATCTGGGTGGCGGGACTTGCATTTTAACCTTCGTCCCCCCTAATGTGAGTCCAATGTGGTAACCATTGTGCCACCACACTTCATGAAAATAAATTAAGGCAACTGTAGCATAACGGAATGAGTAGAAGAAAAATTACATTCAAAACATTTAGTAAACATTTGTGATCGTATACCGGATAATGCAATTAGAAATAAGTCCAGTTACTGTTACTAATCAATGAATTATCTGCTCATAGAGTCAGCACAACAATACTTCGTTAGTCAGTTACAATGTCACAGCATCTGAGTCACTGAGGGTGGCAGCAATATGGAACAGAGAACAGTCGACGCGATCTGTTCCGAATGGTGCCCACTTTCAACGACCAGTACTTGGGGGCGACTGGCCAACTTACTGCGCCCTTATTATAGCTAATCTACTAGGAGCTCACAACATATTAATTTATGTAGGTCACCATTTAATAATAAGGTCAGTACCTAGACGGCCGAACTTGTCACAGCACTGGGTCAGTATTGGTTTTTGAGTGAAAAAGTTTGGCTTTTATTGCACCAGACTTTGTGCGTTTCGATGACCAAGCCTTGATTTTCAGAATAGCCGTACAAAAATCTCTAAATCCGACCAATGCAAAACATAAACGAGAAGAAAAATAATAATAAACTAATGTGGGTACTTCCCTGTTAGCCGTGCCCTCCTAAGATTACTTCCACACCACCGTCAGGTGATAAAATAGATTAAAATACAAGTCCATATATTGTCCTGGGTACCGGCAGTGTCACAGTAAGAGCTATACACGACCCGTTTGTCTTTCTGAATAAACAAATTACGGGTGACACAAATAACATTTTCATACACTTTTCAGATCTGCTTTAATATCTGTTGACGGTTTAGTGACTTTACAGCTTTCTGTCCACGACTGGGTTTGAATTTCTGGGCTACCCCGCATAATTGCACACCTCTGTCCGTTCGGTGTTATCCTTGAGTTTTATGTTACCATTTAGGAAGTGCTCACTCACGATAGTTCCATGTTTCTCTGCGAGATATGGCTTTCAGGAACATACACGCGTTGTGTGTTCATATAGCTGTTATCGTGACGCTTCCATTCCCCAGGACAATATATGAAATCCCGTTTTAATCTACATTATCAGTCGATGGTGATTTGGAAGCATGTTTTAAGAGGACACGGCTGCAGTGGAAGCAGCTACTTTATTTTATTATTATTTTTCTTCTTGTTTATTTTTTATATTGGTCATTTTTAGAGATTCTTATACCGTTATTCTGAAGATGAAGAAACGCATATATTCTGGTTTGCTTTCGTTTTTTCATATATACTGAGCCGACATTTTAACATTAACTCACGCTAACTTGGTGGAGATTAATGGCTACAATGTACGGCATTATGACACAGTGATTAGGTGAAATAGACGCTTGCACTGCAGTTACACAAGTTTCAGTGACGAAAAACGAAGTGACAGACCGCTTACAGTCAAGTCACAGGTTTCAATATTTCGCATGATATTGAGAACACGAGAAATGTTGCTGCCCACTAGGATCCATGACTGCTCACACACATTCAAAAAGACGGCCCAAACGAGACAGCAGCAAAAATGGTGTAACTTATAGTGGACCTGAGCAAACGAATAAGAAGAGAGCAAACACATCTTAAATATTACTGTCCCTGTAAGTGTTATTTGTTGCTAAGCAGGAACACTTGATTCGAACCGCAGTTTGACGACCTCTGATTTAGTGTTTTATACACTTTAAATAGGTGTTGAGTCTACATTTTAACACTGATTTTTACAACCACGATCTCACATCCATTATGGATAATACAAAAATTAGCATGAGTTGTTGTGACATTGTACCCTTTAAGAAGTGGAGAAACGAATTAATGCTGCACTAAACTACACTTCATTAGTAGGCTACGCCGTTTTGTTTTCGTCTTCACCAGTGGCGTGATACGGTAATGTGGCGTGGGGATTCCAGAGTGTGTATCAGGACTGTAGGGACATAACTGCAACAATAAATAGTTGTATATTTTCACTGTTCCGAAGTGGTAATTAAAACTTAATAATTATGCGAGGGAAACTGTTCTATTGATCTCGGCATCAGCTTACTTCCCTTACCTGTGCTGTGAGCTGTGTGTGTGTGTGTGTGTGTGTGTGTGTGTGTGTGTGTGTGTACAGGTGCGAGCGACACGACGTGCAGGCCAAGTTGTGATGGCCTCGGTCAGGTGATCTGCGGTGGTCGCCTTACTTTGCAGACCGGGATACGGCGACGCTCGGATCGCCACCGTGCGAGGGTCCAGGGGCGGAGTAATTACATGATTCAGCTCCTGGACGCCGGGCCCGTAGTTTAAGCAGCGGCTGGGACGCCACCACTTGCCATAAATACGGTGCCACGTCCGAAACCGCCACCTCAGCGCCGGCCGCCGCTCGCTGCTATGCAGGACAATACAACGCTATACGGTACGGCGACCAGGCAGTGGAACTTGGCTGCCTCTCATAGTAGGCTAACCCGCCGAGCTGACCGGCACGGCTGGCAGTCAGCAAACAGGGACAGTTGGTTGCGAGGACTACCACACAGGTGTGTGTTCGCAGCTCGAAATTGTTTCTTACCTTTCTTTCTGCGGAAAAACTTCACATCACCTTCATCTCGCGCAATACATTGTAAGAAGCAGCCCCTCCACCTCCGTTTATTTAATGAATCGCTAGTTTTTATTGCATCTCAATGGTTTATCACATCTCTAATGAATTATGATCCCACAATGATACACAGTAATTCTGTAGGTGTATCCACAGGTATGTGTCGATACTGTAAAATATGTTACGAACGAGTTATTATTAAAACAGTAGTAAAAATATCAGCCCTGATGATGAAGTTTTATTGATTGAACAGCGAAAATGTAGTTAGCCCTAATCTCTTTTCCTTTCATTCATCAATGATTCTAGAGGCTCGAAATCATGAGTACACGCCATTGTAAGCTCTCTCACTCTCAAAAGCAGCATGAATATAGTCTAAGTAATTTGCGCGTCATGAGCTATGCCATCTCGTGAATTACACACAAAGTTTCTAATTTTAATGCTTGACTTATTTAACGTAGGGTTAAACGTCTTAAAGACAGCGTTTTAAATTTTTCGGTTCGGTCAACAGGTTCATAAAATTCTGAAAACCGATATTTGTTGCCATTGGAAGCCGGAAACTGGGGCTTGGTGACTGGGTGCTCATGAGCATTTTAGCTTTTCAATAATATACACTCCTGGAAATTGAAATAAGAACACCGTGAATTCATTGTCCCAGGAAGGGGCAACTTTATTGACACATTCCTGGGATCAGATACATCACATGATCACACTGACAGAACCACAGGCACATAGACACAGCAACAGAGCATGCACAATGTCGGCACTAGTACAGTGTATATCCACCTTTCGCAGCAATGCAGGCTGCTATTCTCCCATGAAGACGATCGTAGAGATGCTGGATGTAGTCCTGTGGAACGGCTTGCCATGCCATTTCCACCTGGCGCCTCAGTTGGACCAGCGTTCGTGCTGGACGTGCAGACCACGTGAGACGACGCT
Organism: Schistocerca americana; assembly: GCF_021461395.2. Lineage (NCBI taxonomy): Eukaryota > Metazoa > Arthropoda > Insecta > Orthoptera > Acrididae > Schistocerca > Schistocerca americana. Next base: position 242,296,063 of record NC_060119.1, on the reverse strand, counting down.
TCATCCAGTCCCAAACATGCTCAATGGGGGACAGATCCGGAGATCTTGCTGGCCAGGGTAGTTGACTTACACCTTCTAGAGCACGTTGGGTGGCACGGGATACATGCGGACGTGCACTGTCCTGTTGGAACAGCAAGTTCCCTTGCCGGTCTAGGAATGGTAGAACGATGGGTTCGATGACGGTTTGGATGTACCGTGCACTATTCAGTGTCCCCTCGACGATCACCAGTGGTGTACGGCCAGTGTAGGAGATCGCTCCCCACACCATGATGCCGGGTGTTGGCCCTGTGTGCCTCGGTCGTATGCAGTCCTGATTGTGGCGCTCACCTGCACGGCGCCAAACACGCATACGACCATCATTGGCACCAAGGCAGAAGCGACTCTCATCGCTGAAGACGACACGTCTCCATTCGTCCCTCCATTCAGGCCTGTCGCGACACCACTGGAGGCGGGCTGCACGATGTTGGGGCGTGAGCGGAAGACGGCCTAACGGTGTGCGGGACCGTAGCCCAGCTTCATGGAGACGGTTGCGAATGGTCCTCTCCGATACCCCAGGAGCAACAGTGTCCCTAATTTGCTGGGAAGTGGCGGTGCGGTCCCCTACGGCACTGCGTAGGATCCTACGGTCTTGGCGTGCATCCATGCGTCGCTGCGGTCCGGTCTCAGGTCGACGGGCACGTGCACTTTCCGCCGACCACTGGCGACAACATCGATGTACTGTGGAGACCTCACGCCCCACGTGTTGAGCAATTCGGCGGTACGTCCACCCGGCCTCCCGCATGCCCACTATACGCCTTTGCTCAAAGTCCGTCAACTGCACATACGGTTCACGTCCACGCTGTCGCAGCATGCTACCAGTGTTAAACACTGCGATGGAGCTCCGTATGCCACGGCAAACTGGCTGACACTGACGGCGACGGTGCACAAATGCTGCGCAGCTAGCGCCATTCGACGACCAACACCGCGGTTCCTGGTGTGTCCGCTGTGCCGTGCGTGTGATCATTGGTTGTACAGCCCTCTCGCTGTGTCCGGAGCAAGTATGGTGGGTCTGACACACCGGTGTCAATGTGTTCTTTTTTCCATTTCCAGGAGTGTAGATTACACTGTACAAATTGTTCTCGTTATGAAAAGAACTTACACCTTTACACTCTATTTTCTAAAAGTGACTAGGCTTTCCTCAACTTATTTAAGTTAATTATCGAGGGGACAATCTTTAGGATTCATCATTTGGATTTGCAGCTGCTTGTCTTTCCCGTGTTTGCAGTTAAAATTGTAGGATGTGAGGTCCGCCAGTTATGCAAAACACTGTTTTTTTTTCAACTACCCAAACATGTTTCAGCACCACTGTGCCATCATCAGTGGGTTTCTGTTTTATTTAATCTTTACGCTTGGTGTGTACGATTTTTCAGGACCACTTGTGTGATATTTAGTACAGGTAGCTTGTCATGTTTTCGTGTGGCAAGCCATTTTATTCTCAGCATCATGGTGAGGTATCGTAATGCACTCGTAAATATAACACGTATTTTCACAAACAAGGTCGTAAAAGCGTTTTGCACTTCACCAAAACTACACCGCAATTACACTGTGTTTTGGTGAAGTGCAAAGTTCTTTTACGACTTTATTTGTTAAAATACGTGTTATATTTACGTACCCATTACGACGCCTCACCATATGGCTGAGAATAAAAGAGCTTGCCACACGAAAACATGACAAGCTACCTGTAATAAATAACACACAAGTGGTCCTGAGAAATCGTGCACAGCAAGTGTAAAGATTAAATAAAACGGAAACCCACTGATGATGGCACAGTGGTGCCGAAACGTGTTTGGGTACTTGGAAAAACGGCGTTTTGCATAACTGGCGGACTTCAAATCCTACAATATTTAGAATGTAGTTCTTAAAATTATGGTGCACTCGATTAATAAGACTAATTCCTCCATAAGAGCACTTCAAAAATTAGAATTGTGATTACTGTCTTGGCATGGATTCGAAGATACGATACATGATTAATTGAAAGACTTACGTACTGGAACTTCTGTGACGTCCATAGAGTTGAAATGGCTGCTGGTGGATGGTAACTGTCGTCGTATTGTAGTAAAAGTGAAAATTTCGAGAAAAGAAATGCACCCCGAAACAGAGCTGTTATGGAACTGCAGGTTCTGTCTACGCATCAAACTTATGGTTGAGAACTAGCCGACTATTCAGTATACGTACGGTGTCTTTGCACTAAATAATAAAGTGGAAAACATACTTTCAAATTAATAGAATGTTTTTTCCGGATTGCAACAATGACTACCCAGACGAAGAATTGCATACTGACCATCAGAAAACTCTCTGGAACAAGAATGTGCTAAATGACTACTTCTGCGTAGAATCCATTACATGGAGTAAAAATGTTCGTTCATTCCAAAGAGCGCGTCGATCTCTTATTCATAATCTGTATTGTTTAAGCTTAATCAGCTGACGCGCATTGCACGCAACAGCGTAAAAATTCTATAACTTTCCCAAATAAATGAAAAGGATCTTCAGTAAAAGAGATAACTTACTTTCATTTAATAGTGCACGATTTTTCTTTTCCTATTGTTACACTGAAAATTAACAAAAAGTTACTAATGGAAGACAGAATCAAGTTAAGGGAGAGAGTGAATGGACAGCATATATAAACAAGAGACTATCTGGAAACTGTTGTTGAATGGAACAGAAAATTGATAATACTGGTACAAAATGAACTGAACAAAAGTTTACAGAGTATATAACTATTTATATACATATGTTGAGTTAGAACTGCTGGGACATGTCTAGATGAGAGTACAGTATATATGACAAATCACTGGGAATATAGAATGCAACATTTATTCTGAAATGAAGAGGATAGCTGACAGGAATTCATACCTAGTACTGACAACATTGTACCATTATTTTCCTTACATATAGACTATACAGACCGCCAATTGCTTTATTTACATGGTGAAGCGGTCTTAACAATAGTTGTTGATTTAGCGTCTACAACGAAATCTGTATTTCATAAAGCGTTAGTAAAAAATAAACGGTTTCGCAGCACGTATAGTCACTAAAGAACGGCCACAGTACTGATATTTTATCGGAATCCACATGTCATAACTTTTTTGCTTAAGTTAAAAGCGACGTATTGTGTATATTTTAACACGGTGCGAAGGCTGTCATTACATTTAATGGTTCATAATACCTTAAGTCTCTATAACAACAATGTTATTTATAGCTGAACTGCAGTTAGTATATACAGACTGTAACAAAAAGGCATTAAAAACATGCAAGACACATAGAAGACGCATAAGAAGAAGACAAAATGTTATATGGATATGGGTCCTAAGAGGCTTTTTTTTTCAAGGTAGAATTCATAGTCTGCAACTCCTCGTCGCACACTAATCATGGGAAGCACAAGAACATACATAAATATTTTGGTTTATCATGGCTTTTCCTGTCTGGTTTGAGAATACCAGAGAGCAGACAAATAATAATAGGTAATGTTAATAGTATCTGTTTAGAGTATGTTAATACAAACTTTGGCCGCCTGACAATGGCTTTTTGCTGAAAATATTTCTTTATCGGACTTCGTAGACTGAATAACTCCAAAACGTTGGTTCGTGCTGGACCGATCCGCCCCGATACCTGAGTGCTCTGTGTGACGGAATGCCTTGCAAAGGGGCTCGGGTTTGATTCCCGGTGGGTCGGATGTTTTCTCCGCTCGGCGACTGGGTGTTGTGTTGTGGTCATCATCATTATCTCATACCCATCGACACGTAAGTAGCCGAAATGGCGTCAACTAAGAAGACTTGCATCAGGCGACCGGTCTACCCGACGGAAGACCCTAGCCACACGATGACTACTAAATTTGTAACACGCAACCTTTAGCTACGCCAAGACGCCGTTTAACTGGAACAATAGCTTGCAACATAAATGAAACACAAGTTTAAATAATGTCACTGTATTCACAAAATATTATACTAAATTAATTTACATAGACACTTACATTAATTCTGTTGCTATGTGTAACTATGAGTACGTCTAGTGAGATTAGGTCTCAATAGAATAACAGCGGTGTGCCAAATAATTATCTACAGCGATGGCAGATAATTCAAGAATGAAAAAGGTGCCTTCTTCTCGGCAAGACAACTGAACTGCGTGATTATTCAAGTGTTACAGCGGTTGCAGGCCACAATCGATACAACCGCTTATACTAATTAATATCTTAAGTAATTGTTTATTTATATTCTAAACTTATATCTCCGTTTATGCAATGTATCCACGCCCATTCTGCAAATGTGCCTTTAAAATATATGTTGTTGTTGTTGTTGTGGTCTTCAGTCCTGAGACTGGTTTGATGCAGCTCTCCATGCTACTCTATCCTGTGCAAGCTTCTTCATCCCCCAGTACCTAAAATATATAAGAAAGTTTAATATGGTGTACTGGTATGCTCTGTTAATGTGTGCTCCTTTTGCTTCATGTAAGACGATGGGTTGTAAATATAGTCAAATATCAGAAATTTAAGTTGAAACAGAGTGTGACTCATCTGTTGTGAATCTTTCAAAACTCAACGTTGTTAATTACAATTGGAAGTAGGTGCAGGACATCAAAACGTACCGTCGAACAACGCGAAACAGGTTCAGTTTTTTCGTGTCGGGTAAGCATCTTTCTGAAGAACGCCGTCTCGACACCGGCTGGAGGGGACTTACATTATCTTTTGATTATAATCGATGCAGCATGAAAGCTATAGACAGTCTCATTATTATTTCCAGAATGAATTTTCACGTTGCAGTGGAATGTTCGCTGATTTGAAACTTAGTGCAAGATTAAAACTGTGTTCCTGTCCAGGACATGGACGTGGAACTTTAGCCTAGTGCGGGCAAATGTTCTACCTAGTAAGATATCCACGAACCACCTCCACAGCTGTAAAGGCAGGTCGTGGCTAGCGCCTGGTTAGATGTACTGGTAGAGCATTTGCCCGGTTTTTTTATTTCCGGTCTGGTACATTCATGTAAAAGTTTCAGCAGAATAAAACTACATGTACTACACCAGTAATGTCGAGGACGGTGATTAATGAGTTCTAGATGATCTCCAGAACTGCGAAACTTCGGACTATACTGAACACCTTTGGCGTTTCATTGCGAGTTACTTGGCGGCTCACCGATCACCATTTTATCATCTACAGGAGCTGTGTGAACACAGCGTAGATATGTTGCGGGATGTAACTAGAAATAGAAAATTAATCACTATTAGATGCCAAACGTGAAGAGTGGAAGATTAATCTTTAACGTACTACGACAAGGAGGATTTTAGTGACAGTACGCATGGTTACTAGAACGGAGATGGATATGGGCCTATCTTCCTAAAAGGGAACAGCCTATTATTCGCCTTCAGCGATTTGATAAGCCACACAAAACGTAAATCGCAATTGCTGGTCGAGGATTTAAGTTTGCATCCTTCCGAATGAGAGGTCATTTCTTAACCACCCTGACACCTCGGTTAGTCATTGCTAAAGTTTGACCAAAAAGCTTTTTACAAAATAGACACAATTTTTATCTTCTAGTATACTTCACATGAGAAAAGAAAGAACATACGTATCAAGTCATTTCAAAAATTTTCGAGGCTGGGTTAACAACAAATACACTCCTGGAAATTGAAATAAGTACACCGTGAATTCATTGTCCCAGGAAGGGGAAACTTTATTGACACATTCCTGGGGTCAGACACATCACATGATCACACTGATAGAACCACAGGCACATAGACACAGGCAACAGAGCATGCACAATGTCGGCACTAGTACAGTGTATATCCACCTTTCGCAGCAATGCAGGCTGCTATTCTCCCATGGAGACGATCGTAGAGATGCTGGATGTAGTCCTGTGGAACGGCTTGCCATGCCATTTCCACCTGGCGCCTCAGTTGGACCAGCGTTCGTGCTGGACGTGCAGACCGCGTGAGACGACGCTTCATCCAGTCCCAAACATGCTCAATGGGGAACAGATCCGGAGATCTTGCTGGCCAGGGTAGTTGACTTACACCTTCTAGAGCACGTTGGGTGGCACGGGATACATGCGGACGTGCATTGTCCTGTTGGAACAGCAAGTTCCCTTGCCGGTCTAGGAATGGTAGAACGATGGGTTCGATGACGGTTTGGATGTACCGTGCACTATTCAGTGTCCCCTCGACGATCACCAGTGGTGTACGGCCAGTGTAGGAGATCGCTCCCCACACCATGATGCCGGGTGTTGGCCCTGTGTGCCTCGGTCGTATGCAGTCCTGATTGTGGCGCTCACCTGCACGGCGCCAAACACGCATACGACCATCATTGGCACCAAGGCAGAAGCGACTCTCATCGCTGAAGACGACACGTCTCCATTCGTCCCTCCATTCACGCCTGTCGCGACACCACTGGAAGCGGGCTGCACGATGTTGGGGCGTGAGCGGAAGACGGCCTAACGGTGTGCGGGACCGTAGCCCAGCTTCATGGAGACGGTTGCGAATGGTCCTCGCCGATACCCCAGGAGCAACAGTGTCCCTAATTTGCTGGGAAGTGGCGGTGCGGTCCCCTACGGCACTGCGTAGGATCCTACGGTCTTGGCGTGCATCCGTGCGTCGCTGCGGTCCGGTCCCAGGTCGACGGGCACGTGCACCTTCCGCCGACCACTGGCGACAACATCGATGTACTGTGGAGACCTCACGCCCCACGTGTTGAGCAATTCGGCGGTACGTCCACCCGGCCTCCCGCATGTCCACTATACGCCCTCGCTCAAAGTCCGTCTACTGCACATACGGTTCACGTCCACGCTGTCGCGGCATGCTACCAGTGTTAAAGACTGCGATGGAGCTCCGTATGCCACGGCAAACTGGCTGACACTGACGGCGGCGGTGCACAAATGCTGCGCAGCTAGCGCCATTCGACGGCCAACACCGCGGTTCCTGGTGTGTCCGCTGTGCCGTGCGTGTGATCATTGCTTGTACAGCCCTCTCGCAGTGTCCGGAGCAAGTATGGTGGGTCTGACACACCGGTGTCAATGTGTTCTTTTTTCCATTTCCAGGAGTGTAGAAGTTGAGATCGTGATTTTAATGCCTTAGTCGATCTATACTGTCACCCTCTACTTGAGTGTAACAGAACGTTCACACGACCAAATGAAACTGTCAGGAAAGTTCTTCGGGATTTTGTTCAGCTCAAACGTCACATTGGCTTGAATGTTGGTTATGTCGTCAAAGTGTAGACCCGTCATGTAAATTCCTGCATTTTGTCCTTTTGGTTGCATTTTCTGGGGGAAGGGACCAAACAGCAAGGTTATTGGTCCTAGCGGATTAGGAAAGGGGAGGAAGTCAGCCGTGTCCTTTCAAAGGAACCATCTCGGCATTTGCCTGAAGTGATTTACGGAAATCACGGAAAACGTAAATTAGCATGGCCGGACGCGGGGTTGAACCGTAGTCCTCCCAAATGTGAGCCCAGTGTGCTAACCACTGCGCCACCTAACTCGGTTTGTCGTTTTGTGGTAGGTTCGTACTGACATCTTTCTCCAAAAATAATTGTCCGAATATTTCAATGAAGTTTCGGCAGGCATTTATGTGTCGTTTTTGTCCAGGAGTCAAGGTGTGTAGGACAAACTTTCAGACGCTTTCCTCTGCCGGCCGGTGTGGCCGAGAGGTTCTAGGCGCTTCAGTCTGGAACCGCACGACCGCTACGGTCGCGGGTTCGAATCCTGCCTCGGGCATGGATGTGTGTGATGTCCTTATGTTAGGTTTAAGTAGTTCTAAGTTCTAGGGGACTGATGACCTCAGACGTTAAGTCCCATAGTGCTCAGAGCCATTTGTGCCATTTTTGAGCATTCCTCTCTTTCAAAATATTCTTGATGATGCCTTGAACTCTTGATTTAGAGATGTGGCGCTTGCAGTCTGTAACACAGCAACGTTGACACACTGGGTAACACTGTCTTTTCACAACTGACTGGTCGAATGCACATCTGTTGTTACTTCAAGTTGCTCCCGTACTAACTGCACTGACACCGTTTATACGCCAAGAGTAAAATCAGACTCATAACGTTTTGCATGGGCGGTATATTTTCTATTACCTGTCTTACACTTTTCGTCAGTTTACATTATGCAAGCGCAGAATGGTCGTCAGCAGATGCAGGGAGGAACTAAATGTTCAATTGGATAGTCACACGTCAGTAAACTGGTCAGAATAATCCATAGCAATGAACTACACGCACTGTTAGTCCCAATATTCCCTGATCGGTTCTGTAATATAACAATCGCCAGTGCTTACGTATTGGACGTTCTCTCTCTCACGTTACCTCTGTGTTTCTCCATCTCCCTCTCTATTGCAGCCGTAAATTATAAAGTTATTACAAGCCGGAGATTCTCGGCGTTGATACACAATGTTGCTTTGCTTTAATTAATCTGATATATCGCCGAACGCTTAAAATAGACTTACGACGTTCACCTCTGTTATCAGTTGTGAGTTAGGGGAAGCGCCTCATCCCTGCGCCGCAGTCGCGATTCCGACCACCCCGCACACCGGGTGGTTTTCCTATCCCTTGCCCTACGACCCTCACCCCTTCATCACCCCGCCCCCTCCTCCCTTACCCTTCCTTACGGCACCCTGCTCCTCCTCCGCGAGACTAAACGGCGATTGTAATCTGCAAGTGGCTCTGCATGACCGCTTCCCGGGAACATTAATGAGATTGATAGACTCGAGATATTCATATTTCATGGCGCCCGGAGGCGGGGGAGGCTGGAGGGAATGGAGTGTGCAACTGCGTGGCATCGGTTCAAGGAAGTAAGCCGTTTCTTGGCGGTTTGCTGGAGCGCGAGCCAAATCCTGTAGTATATACCGCTGCGGCGCTGCGCGGGGACGCCAAGTTCGGTTGCGCAGCGGCTGGCGGATCGCAGCCGGCACAACTTGGACGCCGCGCATTAGAGGTCCGTGGTCACTCGGCTGCAGACGCTCGGAGCGGCGCAAGAAGCGACGGCCGGCCGATCGGCCAAGGAGGCCGACGAGCAGCTTAATGACCACCGTGTTCATAGTGGTGGAAACAGTATAGGCGACGCAGATTTTATGGGAGAGCAGCTGAAACACTGCAATCGACAATGTCCTCGATGCTCGAGCTTTAGAAAGAAAGAATGCCAAAACGCTTTTCCTCAGTAAACTGTGTATTGGGGTATATGTACAGATATTTTTCTTGATGACTGAGGACAGTGTACTGAACAGCATTACAGTAGTGTTTACTTCATCTGCAGCCGCGCGGGGTAGCCGTGCGGTATCGGGCGCCTTGCTACGGCTCGCGCGGTTCGAATCCTCCCTGGGGCATGGGTGTGTGTGTTGTTGTTAGTGTAAGTTAGTTTAAGATTAAGTAGAGTGTAAGCCTAGGGACCGATGACCTTAGCAGTTTAGTCCCAAAATTTCCAAAATTTATTTCATTTTCAGACCAGTAATTATAACCTTCAGGAATAAGTTAGTTAATGTCTCTAAGTACATGAAAGCTTATTTTCCTCTGAGCAGCAGATCTGATGTTGAAGTGTGGACGTGTGGACGCAAAGCGGTTAGTCTATATTGAAAACCGTAGTCTACTTAGTGAGGCAGGTACGACCACGCAGAAAACATCAGGTAGTAAATTGTGGCCGGCCAGTGTGGCCGAGCGGTTCTAGGCGTTACAGTCTGGAACCGCGCGACCGCTACGGTCGCAGGTTCGAATCCTGCCTCGGGAATGGATGTGTGTGATGTCGTTAGGTTAGTTAGGTTTAAGTAGTTCTAAGTTCTAGGGAACTGATGACCTCAGAAGTTAAGTCCCATAGTGCTCAGAGCCATTTGAACCATTTTTGAAGTAAATTGTGCGTCGTGTTTGCAGGAACACCGTAGTCGCAGTGAAAAAACAAATAATACACATTCTAGTGGGTACATGCGCTATTAAGGTACCAATGATCACAATATCTGCGCTTATACCCCTATGGTTACCGGTTTCATAGCATCATTGAACGCCTACTCGAAACTGATCTCTATATTAATGTGCGTGGATATCTTCTGCCCGTCCTCTTGTGAAGGGCAGAAGTGAGCTTAACGCGTCACATGCACACAAATGATAGGCTAAATGCTAATGAAAATTTTCTTGTTTAAATGATGTGAATTGCAGTTTTTATTGATATTGTGAACCAACATGTACATTTTATTACAATGTTGCAGAAGTTTACGTGACAGGGAGGACCTCCCAGTTTTTATGAACTGAGAAATAGTGGAGTACATTCCATGGATGCTAATCGACGCCCACGGCACCAAATCTGACCGCCCTGAGGAGAACTGACTCATTACATAAAATAAATAACTTTTTGAAGTTATCACTTAGGATTAGTTTTTTTTTAAGTACAGCTGAGTTTTTGTACTTTGAACATTGCAGCACAGTCCGCAATCGTGATAATCTAACATATAAGAAACTATCAGCCTCGATTGCGGTAGTGAAACCAACCTTTACCTAGGTTTCAGCCCAAGTAATTCAGCCTTCTTCAGAAGATATAGTTAAATCTATAATTTGTCAAAGAGGGCATGGTCTAGAAATAAAATTAAAACAGCCTGAATAGGTGTAGTCACATTTTATGAACCGTATTTTTAATCCAGTTCTACATGTCAGAGCTCCTGAGAGAACAGCGAATGAAAGAGCAGGCGTTCTGTGTTTTCTCAGGAAGCCTGACACACACCACTGGATAATGGCTTGGCGGCCGAAACAGGTTATGGGTTTTCAAATAAAAATAAAGGTGCAACTGGTGCTGGCACTGTATTTAGAAAATATGTGTTGAGAGCGAATTATACCTCGGCGTCGGTGATTGTTGTTTGTAAGTCCAGCTTCCACCAAAATATCGGAGTGCATTCACACTCGCGAGCTGCGTTGCGAAGTCTCCGACAGTTGTGTAGTATGTTGCCGCCCCTTATCGGCAGATAAGGAGCTTTTGCGCTGTCAGATGGCGTTCCCCCCGCACTGGCGGCATCAATCAGGCCGTGATGAAAGGATTCGGCGGGACACGTGGCGCGGCCCCGCCGTTTTTCGGATGTTTACCGGCTCGAGCGGTCCCACAATGGCGGCCGCCTGCTCCGCCGGAGAACGAAGGTAATGTTTCATCCCGCTGTGTGCGGGGCGGAGGCGGGTACGGGCCGGGCCAAACATCTAACGAGCGGCCCCAATACTTCACCTGTCACGGCGCCTGCGCCCTTCCATCAATGTCCGGGTCATCAATCGTGGGCGCCCGCCAGCACCGGCGCGTCCAGAAATATTTCTTCAGAAATGTAGCTCGTGCCACACGGGTGCCAGAGGCTGATTGATGAATATTGATTATAGCTTTGTCCTGCTTCTGGAGCATGGTCCGCCGTGCAGCGGCGTGGATGCCGCCTTGAACAACTCGGCCTGAAGTGGACTTCCCTTGCAGGGGATCTACTGTTGCTGTTGTTTTTGTTGTGATCCTCAGTTCGAAGTCTAGTTTGATGTAGCTCTCCATGCTAGTCTACTCTGTGAAGTCCTATTTATCTCTCTGAATTACTGCAGACTATATCCATTTGAATTTGCTATCCGAAGATTGCAGGTTCGAGTCCTGTCACGGTCGTCAAATTTAATATTTTTTGTGGGATCTGAAATTTAAAAAACCTCTCTCACACCGGCCTGATTTAGCTTACTGATCAGGACAGTAAAAAACATGCGTATATTAAGGGAATTTTCATTCACAAAGCAGGCTTATCACATTCACACAGTTCAGTATTGTTCTATCCTGATTAAATTGAGCTTAACTTAAATTCCATAAGGCAGTGAAGCAATTTCGAAGTCTCGGTGCGACGAAAATTGTCAGTCGATCTCCTGAAAATATTTGTAATAATTATTAACTTTCGGTGATTACATGGGGAAGACCGTAGATCTGCTGGTAAGACCGTGTTAGCCCATTTATTGAAAGTAATAAACTGGATATCCTGAGCGTACAAAACGGCAGGTTCGTCCAGTGTAAATCAGACGCTCCCCACTGATCCCGTGTAACACAGCGTAGTAAGTAGACACTGTCAATAATAATCAGTTAAATAATACGCGAACCCACTTACTTTAGTTTAGTTCATGTATTAAATTCCTTCTCATACAGAAACTCATGAAGATGGCGACTAGCTCAACAATACATACGTACACATCATCGTTCTTTCACGGCTAATCGGCAAGATCTCCATCATTCTTTTCATAAGAGAAAACATAGATAGCAGAGAAGCTATTCCATGGAGTAAATGCACGCTCCAAGGAATAATAGGGCTTGAAACTACTTTGCATTGATAATCATCGTATATTAAAGTTTAGGAATCGGTAAGATAAGAAGAGATATTTCGAGATATGTACTGAGTTATATAATTTATAAAAATTTCTGAAAATATCGCGGAGAGACCGCTGCAAGAGACATTACATAGTGAAGCTTAGATCTCCCTCTACAAGGCTTACCCTTTCTCACTCACTTTTCAACTACTGCTTCCCGTCCATGTCCGTCGACTCTCACAGTGGATCTTCTACACTGATAAACCAAAACATTAAGACCACTGCCCACTGCGAGAATGAATGCCAGCTCATTGCGTCACGTGCACGTGACACCGTAAGGCAAGTATGCAAGAAAACAGTAACCAATGGAGATCCTTTGCAGCTCAGATACGGTTCGCAAGTAGGGGAAATCCATTGACGTAAACGACTTTGACAAACCGCGGATGCTATGGCCGGCGCCTGGGAACAAAAATAATCGGAAATGCGAAGCTGGTTGGCTGTTCGCATGCTTTTGTCAAGAGCATCTATGGAAAGTGGCTTAAGGGCGATCGAAGCACGAGTAGGCGACCAGGTATTGCTTGTCCAAGCCGTCTCTGTAAAGCAGGATAAGCCTCTGTCTGTGACATTTATAACGGCAGAATATAGTACCGGTTCAATGGCGTTTCGGACCACATCGTTCAGCACACCTTTTTGAACATAGAACTCTGCGGTAGGTGACTAATAATTGTTCGCACGTTGATCCAACGACATCGTCACTTACATTCGCAGTAGGTATTACATTAATGAGATTGGACAGTGGATGAATGGGAACGTGTCGCCCGACCGGATAAACCACGTTTCTAGTTACACTAGGTTCATGGCCATGTACATCTACGCCGTAATACACGTGAACTGTTGATGGAAACATGCCCTTGGCCCGCACTCAGGGGACAGTATTGTGCCATGAGGACATTCACCTGAGCATCCATGGGACCTGTGTAGTAACTGAAGGGACTACGACATCTTTCGTAATCCGACGGCGATGGCGTCTTCCAGAAAGAAAACTGTCCGTGTCACAGGGCCTGAACCATGCTACAGTGAATTGAGAAGCATGATAGTCAAATGACATTGATTATGTGGTCACCATATTCGCCTTATCTGAACCAAATGGTACAAATCTGAGGTGCTTTCGGCACCAGCTCCGCGCTAATAATCCACCGTCCCATAATTTACGTGATCCGTGGAGAGACACCTGGTGCCACATTCCTCCGTAAACTTGCCACAGACTTATCGAATCCATACCTCGGAGGATCGCTGCTGTATTGCGTTCCAAATGTGGACCAATACACAATTAAGTTGACGGTCGCGATATTTTACCTCTTCAGCTTATGTTCGCCAAAACTTCGTCACAGACCGTATCATGGATTCCACAGCCATTTGGGTAAAAATTGAGATATCGGTAAAACCAAACTGTTATGCGAAACAGGAATAGGGAATGGGTATTTCAAGAAAGTACGAGGCCTTGAATTTGTAAAGCCTGTGAGACATCGATAATATGTAAACTGCTTGTGCTTCATAATAAACAGTTGCCCATCACATCGACGTTGGTGCCGCAATCTTAAAAGAGTGTACAATAGTTTGTGGTATTGAAAGCAATCTGTTTCATCCCTTTTTATCATCTTTCAAAAATGGTTCAAATGGCTCTGAGCACTATGGGACTCAACTGCTGAGGTCATTAGTCCCCTAGTACTTAGAACCGAGCCTCGTCGCGAAACTGCTCGCGACGCCTAGTTTCCGTGCCGCTCACATATGGTCCTTATTTCTGGACGGCGTAGCTCCGTCTACGTTCGCCTTAATGGTTTTAATCTTGACAGACATAATCTTATGACTATGCGTCTTTATTGTTTTAATTTTTAACCTGTGACATGGCCAGTGTTTGGCTCTCAAAATAATTTAATTTTTTGTAAGTATCACGATTTCTTTATTATTCAATCATTAGACTGATGATGCATTTCATTGAGTAATATATGTCCATATGTGGTTTAATTTATAGGTTCTGAAGAAGATCCCATTACTGGAATCGAAACCTAGGTAAACGAGTAAAAATTACCTTGCAACTGAAGGCTGAAAAAATTGTTTATTTCTATACATAAACGGTTGCTGACGCGCTGCATTATGTTAAAGAGTTTTATACCTTGGAACACATTTCAATCTTTCGTCTCTAGCCAGCCTTCTAATAGAAGTTTAATATATTTCCTTATTCAGCTTTTAAATTGTGGCATTCACTTTTTATGTGCTGCTCTCTGAAATTACAATAATTACTCCGGAGAATTAAGGGTTTTCGAAATGTGAAAATATGTCTCAAGGTACAACTTGGTCATCTACCGAGGATCAAATATTCAATTGTGATTTAAAGCACTGCAATCGAGAAAATCTTGTTAGTACTATAAGTCGTATATCTGTTACTTTATTGGTCTACTACACAGCAATAATTATCAAGTGAAATAAAATTAAACACAAGTGTTATAAAAACCAGTTACAAGTTAAATACATTACAGAATTTAAGCTTTTGGAAACTAACAAAAATTTCCATTTTCAAAACAGGTAAAATTGTTAAAATATTAAAGAAACCCAATTAATTTGCAACTGTCACATGTTCCATGGTAAAATACATATTCGAGGTAAAAACTGATGCACATCCAACGAATTGTGGCTCAACCGTCCAAACATTACATAAATAATTTTAAAAATATGAGGAATTTTACTTACCATTAAATTCTGTAAATGAATAATTTACAAAGCATTCCATATAGCTAAAATCGATCACTAGATTGAAGCACCGACCAAAGAATCATCATCTGTTACTTACACTATCGTCTAGGTATAACGTCCTCCCCAAGTGTTGAATGACCTTTCCCCGCAGTTACATTAGTTTAATATTAATTACTTCCATAGCAGAAATTTTAAGCAATTATCATAATGTAACGTTCGTTTACAAACTAGTATCATATTTCAAGTAACGGAGCGAAATACGTAACACAGTTATTAAACGGTTCGGGGAAACAGTTATTTCGCTTGGTGTTGAGCGTACAGTTCATGAAGCTCTTGTGAATCTGTACTCTACGTGAAGTGAAAAATTTACTGTACCATACAAGTTTTTTCTTAGGGAGCTGCGGAACTCGAAACAGTATTGTTGCATATCGACCAAGAGATTACATTGCTCTGTATTTCATTAATTTCTATTACTACTAAAAGAACTGTTTTTTAAGTAATCTATGGTTGCAGATAAGAATCTGACTGGTGCAAGAAACTTTCATCACGAGAGTTTGTCGCAGAACTCTGGAAATATGGCAGCAAACACTTTCTGAACACCATGCTGCAGCTAGAAACGTCAACTAAATTCCACGTTTCTACACCGCCTCCTCTGGGAGCGAAGGTATGTTACAAAATTGATGGCGATCTCTCAGCTTGTGTTTACCGGCGTGCTGAATTTTATGTTCGTATATCAGACAAGACTGTGTGTCCACACTGCGTTGTACTCCACACGTTTGTTCCAAAAGCATCAGTAATAGCACAGACTGCTCTATAGTGTGCTAATGGCGTCAGGAGGACTGCAGGGCTCAGAGCAAAAAGAGAAACACAGAGTGCCACTGCACATCCCCCAGGTGACATGCTTCGACTGTATGATTTTCAGTAACGAATGTGGCAATCTGTAGAGGACGATTCTCTACCAACAATGATGAAACATTAAACTGCTGATAATAACCGAAAAAAACGTTAACATTTATCCACCGCGTATTGTTTACCCCGGTGAATCGTTTTATAGCAAAAAGGAATCGTGTCAAGAGCACAGAAGTTACCACACAGCGCTTATAAACAGGAGGAGCGGGAAGAAAATCCCTTTCCAGCCATCCATATTTGAACGCTTATTTCAGACGATTGTCTCTGTAGCTCTTGCAGACACACCTATCGCCAGTTTCCTTTCACATGTTGATCACTCTGATCTACTGCTCCGTCAAGATTTAAGTCCATATCGACAGAAGATGAAACATCAGCCCACCTACCATGTATCTTTATGTCATAACAACGACACTTACAGTAACATTTACAGGTCTTACTTTATTTGCAATCCATTTCGGCGTCAGGCTCCTGAATACAGTAAACACATCTTTTGTCATAACTGTATAATAATGCAGCATCAAACTTGTGATGACCTCCCATGGGTTCAAAACACCAGACAATATTCGCATGTAGAGATAAAAATAATAAACATTTTATTTTAGTAAGGATAAAATTAATGATTCTCATCTAAGGTCCACAGGGGCAGAAATTAGCATAATTAGTTAAAAAAAAGAAAAAAGGTCTCCGTGATAGATAATTGATAATGAGCAATTGCCTCTTGTAGTTCGTGTCAATTACACTAACACATTGAAGCAAATAAGTCCAGGAGCAGAGTGTTTAATAGCAAAATTATGTAACGTTATGCTTATGTATGCGAGCGATTTGGCTACCTGGAGCTGGTATGAGGGCAGGTGGATTTGGTTGGGCTGCTGGGAACTAGCTGTGCGGCCCAAGGGCAGAGGGCACGTCTGGCGAGGCGAGTCAGGTACAAAGACGAGCAGCATGGCTGGATGCGGGTAAATCCCACTACAGACAACTAGGACAACGCGAGCTCGCTTAAGAGGACAGACAACGCTCCAAGAAATGGCAGATTGTCACATAATTTTAAAGATGGCTAAGTTACGGCTCTTTAATGTTCGACAATAATTCACAGTCAAATACTAAAGAAACTCTGAATATACACTCCTGGAAATTGAAATAAGAACACCGTGAATTCATTGTCTCAGGAAGGGGAAACTTTATTGACACATTCCTGGGGTCAGATACATCACATGATCACACTGACAGAACCACAGGCACATAGACACAGGCAACAGAGCATGCACAATGTCGGCACTAGTACAGTGTATATCCACCTTTCGCAGCAATGCAGGCTGCTATTCTCCCATGGAGACGATCGTAGAGATGCTGGATGTAGTCCTGTGGAACGGCTTGCCATGCCATTTCCACCTGGCGCCTCAGTTGGACCAGCGTTCGTGCTGGACGTGCAGACCGCGTGAGACGACGCTTCATCCAGTCCCAAACATGCTCAATGGGGGACAGATCCGGAGATCTTGCTGGCCAGGGTAGTTGACTTACACCTTCTAGAGCACGTTGGGTGGCACGGGATACATGCGGACGTGCATTGTCCTGTTGGAACAGCAAGTTCCCTTGCCGGTCTAGGAATGGTAGAACGATGGGTTCGATGACGGTTTGGATGTACCGTGCACTATTCAGTGTCCCCTCGACGATCACCAGTGGTGTACGGCCAGTGTAGGAGGTCGCTCCCCACACCATGATGCCGGGTGTTGGCCCTGTGTGCCACGGTCGTATGCAGTCCTGATTGTGGCGCTCACCTGCACGGCGCCAAACACGCATACGACCATCATTGGCACCAAGGCAGAAGCGACTCTCATCGCTGAAGACGACACGTCTCCATTCGTCCCTCCATTCACGCCTGTCGCGACACCACTGGAGGCGGGCTGCACGATGTTGGGGCGTGAGCGGAAGACGGCCTAACGGTGTGCGGGACCGTAGCCCAGCTTCATGGAGACGGTTGCGAATGGTCCTCGCCGATACCCCAGGAGCAACAGTGTCCCTAATTTGCTGGGAAGTGGCGGTGCGGTCCCCTACGGCACTGCGTAGGATCCTACGGTCTTGGCGTGCATCCGTGCGTCGCTGCGGTCCGGTCCCAGGTCGACGGGCACGTGCACCTTCCGCCGACCACTGGCGACAACATCGATGTACTGTGGAGACCTCACGCCCCACGTGTTGAGCAATTCGGCGGTACGTCCACCCGGCCTCCCGCATGCCCACTATACGCCCTCGCTCAAAGTCCGTCAACTGCACATACGGTTGACGTCCACGCTGTCGCGGCATGCTACCAGTGTTAAAGACTGCGATGGAGCTCCGTATGCCACGGCAAACTGGCTGACACTGACGGCGGCGGTGCACAAATGCTGCGCAGCTAGCGCCATTCGACGGCCAACACCGCGGTTCCTGGTGTGTCCGCTGTGCCGTGCGTGTGATCATTGCTTGTACAGCCCTCTCGCAGTGTCCGGAGCAAGTATGGTGGGTCTGACACACCGGTGTCAATGTGTTCTTTTTTCCATTTCCAGGAGTGTATCAACGATCTCAGAAAAATGAGGCGCAACCAATGAAACAATAATATTTTCAATATCTTTGAAATTGCAAAAGTTTTATTTATTGCAACTAAACATTTTCACTATGAACCTCAGAATTAACAACTTTTAAATGCTTCATACGATTTCAGCAAACAGTATTTCAGATGATAACATTTCACTAAAGCTATCATCCCTACAAGCTACATATCTGCATCGATTGTATTTCTTGATTTACGGCGTCTTTTATACCTTTTTCATGACACAAATGTTTGTCAGAACGTGGTATTCTCCTCAACAACACAGAAAATCAGTGCAGCATCCATACCTCACATTTTGTCATACTTGTGTATTTATTTAATGAAGAGTTTACTATTTTTCCCGATACTTCATTGAAATATTGATTGAAAGTGCTATCAAAAACTCACGGGAATTTAAGAAGGGGTCAGTCGCGTATGTTACCTGAAACCACTACTAAAAGAAGTCCCAAACGATGTCTCTGTCAAACAGGTATAAATAACTGTTTAAACGATATTTAACAAACGTCTGTTGCCATTTAACATGAGCGCACTTGCGCAGGAGTACTGGTTTATGTATTTAGGAACAATTCTTTATTTGTAATTTATTGTACTTGGTCTGAGGGTGACCAAATGTTTACAACATTTCTTTATTTAAATATTGTTGTAATAGATTACCGTAATTCGGCAAGTGGTAAAATTGAGTCAAATCATGTCCGTAGAATATAAAAACGATGATATTTAGTAGGATGGTCTCCAGACACTGGGAATGCGGACAGTAGTGGAACACAACAGGAGTCAGATAGAGACTGAGACTGCTTGAGTGAAGAGCTCAAGGCAGTGGTTCTGGACACTTTACGTTGAGACCTGTCTGTGGTAACGAGTGACATTCGGTTGTGTCGGACATAGACTATGGATGGTGAACGGCCGTTACGATACTCTAAATTCGAAGGGACTTGATACTTCGAGAGGTCTGAAACTGCTTCAGTCTCTTTTTCCGCTTGTAATAAAGAAATACGGTCAGAGAGAGTACAAGTTTCTATTCTTTGTATGACACGTGTTAATTTGTGAATCATCATCTTGAACTCTGAACTGTTTTGAGCTCATGAATATTTCGTGTATTGTGATCACGAAATGGTCTTAGTTATCGCAAGTCTTCGATGACTATTTAGTTTAGGTATTCTACTATTGTTCTCGTATGCTCGACGTAACTTTAATGCATTTGAAAAAGGTATTTTCTGTCTGTACTATACTTGATTATCGTGAGATCACTTTCCGTTTATTGCAGATGTCCGTTTTTTAATAAACATTATTCAACATAATTCTCTGTCATCTACTTTAGTTACAGACGTTAAAATAGGACCCCTTTTGTTAGATTATACATTTATCTTTTACTTTATTTTTCTGTGTGTTTATTAAGTTGCAATTATAGCCAATGCATAGGCTCTTTGACTGCAGCTTCACGTTATTTGCTGCAGCGAGTTAGCTGCTGAGCGTGGTAGCAGACATGCTGTGACTGCATCGACCTATTCTTATTAAACAGAGCTGTGCATAGCCCAACTACCTACGGTGTGAGCAACATCAGGTAAAGCCACAACTGGTTTGCTCGTATGGGATGCTACCCAGAAGGATCACTACTCGGCAGAAAACCGTTAGGTCGCGTGGCAGAGTCCAGACATACCCACTCTGGGTCGAAAGTACTTGAACAGAATCTCAACAGTCAATAACAGTGGGCGGCTACCAAGTCTTGGTGCCCAAGGCTCTCGGAAGGCCAATGCCGAAGAGTCCGAGGCGTGTAGAGAACGGCTGAGGGCGGCTCCAGAGGCGTAACTTCCAGGTTCGTTTGGCTGGTTGTACTGCTAGCTCCATGGCTGGATGGCTGCCTGAACACCACTCCGGTGGATGGATATGGTTCGGTCGTCTGGAGGATAAGCATCATTATCAGCTGGTATGTTTCACAGTTTGTAATAAACTGCCTGCACTGGCATTCATATAAATGTGTACTTATTGTTATCGGATGACGAATATACAACATGCTCAATGTGTTTAAATTGGAGGAGTCTCCTTTATTCACTGACTGTGACATGATACAGTTATTTAGGGCAGTCGTATGGGTGAAATGGAGTAGTACATTATAAATAGCCCTGCGTAATCGATTAAGTTTATGAAATAATTTTACTACCTTTTGTTGCATTTCGGCAGCACTCTGCCATCATAGGTGCTTTACAGGTATATGTGCATTAAACTAAAGTGTGATCAGGATTAATTGTGCAGTGTGCCAGTTAGTATACGAAACGAAATTTAACCCTGTATGGAAATATCAATTTATTTCAGAACATACCTGAAGTGAATTGCATGTTTAAATTATTTATTGATGACTATACTTAAATTTTTACTGGAGATTTATTTTTCCGGCACAAAGAGCTTAGTAATAATCACAACTATCACTTAGCACTTTCACATTCGGATGTTTACAATTCAAAGGCTCTTAAATACTAGATAAACTTATTTCTTTTCCTATGATAGCACAAACAATGGCAACAAATCTTTTGTATGTGATTAATAGATAGAACATAAAAACTGTGCCGGCCTGTGTGGCCGAGCGGTTCTAGGCGCTTC
Source organism: Schistocerca americana (assembly GCF_021461395.2). Classification (NCBI taxonomy): domain Eukaryota; kingdom Metazoa; phylum Arthropoda; class Insecta; order Orthoptera; family Acrididae; genus Schistocerca; species Schistocerca americana. The sequence continues at coordinate 242,274,940 of NC_060119.1, read as the reverse complement.
AGTCTAGAACCGCGCGACCGCTACGGTCGCAGATTCGAATCCTGCCTCGGGCATGGGTGTGTGTGATATCCTTAGGTTGGCGAGGTTTAAGTAGTTCTAAGTTCTAGGGGACTGATGAACTCATTTGTTAAGTCCCATAGTGCTCAGAGCCATTTGAACCATAAAAACTGTATCTTTGACAATAAATGACATAAATATGCTTAGATGAAAAATAGCGTTTTCATTATGTATACTGTCTTACCAAATTCAGTTAGGTTTACCTTGGGAGGTAAAACCTTTGAAATCCAAACATCTGAAAGTAAAAGTGTTAAGCGATGCTGTTCTGGTTATTACTGCACTCTCTGTGACAGAGAAGTGAATCTCCTGCAAAAAGGTAAGTAAAGACCACAATGAAATTATTTAAACAGACACTTCACTTAAGGTATATACAATGAAATAAATGAATAGTTATGTACAGAGTTAAATTTCGATGTATAGCCTCAGTGGCACACCCAACAAATAATCCTCATCACACATCACTTTACTGTCCATGTAACGGTAACACACTTTCAGTAAAATTCTTCAGGGTATGTGAACGCATTGGCAGTTTGTAAAATTCTCCGACATTTCGGTCACTGTTGCAAATGGAGTTCTTAAGGGCGTTTTTTTTAGTGCTTGATGAGAAAAATTTTAGTTAGTTAGTAATGGGAGAAGCTGTTTTTGTATTCTGATAGGGTATTGAGGATGAGGCGATGGGGTGTTAGGTGTCCTTAATTGGTGTTTGCTTTATTTCTTGTTATTGGTGGAAATATACGTCCTTGACTGGCGTTTTCTTTATTTCTTGTCGTTAGTGAAAATAGGTGAATGAGAGGCGGCAGTAATGGCGTAGCACTGTTTACTTGTTGCCTAGTGCCGGCTGAGGCGCGCCAGTACTCTGTGTATTTGCGGCGGCTGTGGTCTCCCGAGCGCTTGTTTTCGTTTTTTTGCGAACGCTGTCGTCCCGTAGCGCTATTACTGCTGGTAGCCAAGACACTGTAAGTGTCTACCCGACTTCTCTGTTCATGCTGGCGGTTTGCTCGGCTATTTCTATCGTCTCTCTAAACTTCCTCAAGCTAAGTGGCTGTTTCACCAGTACTCAACGCTCTCGAATTATTATCCGTTGCCGCACTCGACCCGATGTTTTGCTATCGCTGACTTCGCGTGTTGTCTTACACGAGTGTATCACTTTCAAATACCCATGTGCTAATCGGTCGTTCCGTCTCGCCTACATACACCATTCTACACTCGCAACGGATTTCGTAGGCTCCAGCAGTATGTACACTGCGCAAAACAAGGCCCGAGCTCAGAAGTGAGTTGATGTCACACTGACGCCAAGTTTCACAACAATTACACATAACCCCACCGCGGACGTGTCACGCGAAGAGCAAGTCGTCACATACCACATCTTACCCACCATTCACCCCTTGTTTTAACACCATGAAACTTCTTTATTTAAATGAGTGTCGCTGTACTTAAATTGCTGAATGACTGAGATCCACAAATCATAGAGCATCGCAATCTGACTGATCAAAAGAAATTATAACTGACTTCAAATAATTAATTCAAATGAATGGCCCTGACTAAAAAGGAATCTTAGCAATAACCTATACTATTAAGCACTTACCTGACAAAAATTTTCATTACGCGAACTACTGAAATACAGCGAGCATCAACACTGCCAGAAAAATAAAAGATTCTAACTACTAAAGCCACTAACTACTAATAGGCATGTGTTTAGCAAAGGGAAGCCGGCCGAAGTGGCCGAGCGGTTCTAGGCGCTACAGTCTGGAACCGCGCGACCGTTACGGTCGCAGGTTCGAATCCTGCCTCGGGCATGGGTGTGTGTGATGTCCTTAGGTTAATTAGGTTTAAGTAGTTCTAAGTTCTAGGGGACTGATGACCTTAGCAGTTAAGTCCCATAGTGCTCAGAGCCATTTGAACCATTTAGCAAAGGGAAGATTTTTTTGCAAATCAAATAGGGGAATTTTTTTACCTTAGTAGTGTGACATCCAGTTCAAACACGAATGAAAGTCGTCATTGCTATCCACTACAAAGGTATATAATCATGAATAATATTCAATCTCCAAGTCGAACATGTATAGATCGTTAGCCTACGCTAACACTTCAGACCTCTACCCTTCATCAATGCTAACTTCTCACATCCAACATCTATCACTGCTGGCTGTTCACCTCCAACAGCCCAACAGTACTTCCATCTATGCTGGCGACTAGCTTGCAACTGCCCAACGCTACTGGCGATTAACTTCCAACAAGTAGTCCAACAAGCCAAAGAGTCTCTTACAAAGAAAGCGCAGTCAGAGATCCAATGCAAAGCGCTACACAGCGCTAACAAAACAGAAGCAACCCACTTACAGCGTCTGCGCTGGAGGTCAGAACCCCGATGTCCAGCATTGAAATCACTCAGTTTTGTTAACGGTGGACAAGGAAAATCTTGAATATACACCGTTCCACAGAGTCGACACGAAATTACCTTATAGGGTGACAATTGGTGCATCAGTGGAACTCTCCCTTCCCTTGAGGCGTCGGGCGTCGATCCCATCACCTTTCCCGTTCGAGAACGGGAGTTCGCAATATTATGAGCACCAGAACGATGTCGCAATCTGAACACGATCCAGCCGTCCTGTTTTGCGCCCTCCTGTGGCGTGACCACAGAAGGTTGCGAAATTGACGTGCGTGAATGAAACTGTAAAGGATTCTTTTAAGCCCCCCCCCCCCCCCCCTGCCCAGTTCGGCAACACTCATGGTGCCACCAATTGCGACGAAATCCTAGACGCTTGCAGAGAGGCAACACCTTCGATACCCCTCCCTTCTGGTTAACCTACCGGTAGGTCTGTCTGCAAGTGTCTTAGTCACTAGTTCCGTCTGTACAGGTGCATTTTTAACGTGTTCAAGGAAGGTTGCGGGTGGCACTGAGAGTTTTCCCACTATATTCATGCAGGTGTCGATATTGCATCCCTCTATGTCCACGCCGCCGCAAGGCGCGAATTAATAGAGCTAAAAAAATGTAAACACCCTTTGCTGATTCGGATAGCGTTCAAATTTCGTCGAATGCTTTTGAATGGTCCCCACTGTTTTCACTCTGTACAGCAGAGCAAACATTGCGGTCGCAGTGGGTTCCAAAAGGATATGATGACGTTCAATAAGGTTTCCCGTCCACAATGTCCGTAGAGAACTATTGAATCGTCCAAAAGGTGTCAGCACTCTCAGGAGCCATACTGTTGCTCATCACACTCCGAACTCTCATTTTTTATCGCGAAATGTGTGGCAATCAACGCACCAAAGGAAGGGGTGGTTACATTGACGCTTTTTAGGCCAACCCCTAAGGACATTTCGTGTTGATTCTGAGCGGTGGTCTGTCAGAAAAGATTTCCTCGTCCAAAGAAAACCGCGGGATTGCAACGCAGGGTATCGCTGTTTTGACCTCCAGTGAAAAGGCGTCAAAACAAGCGGTAAAACGTGGGCAAGATTGGATGTGACGACCACCACATTCTGTGACACGTCCACAATGGTGTTAGGCATAATAGTGATGAAATTTGGTGGCAATGTAACATCGTGAACCCACCTTACAGTTCTCATGAGCTTTTGAGCTGTAGTCCTTTTTTCGTATGTCTCGACATCTTGTTTGCTTATGGCGTGTCAGGGCGCTACGCTTTTGCATCATTACAGAGGAAGGCTGCAGGCACCTCTGAGCCAATTTTCGAACTTATGCGCCGCGATAGAAGGTAATTCCATCGTATCAAGAATGTGTTACTTTTATTTTGTTGCGCAGTGTAGCTTATCGACCTCATCTCTCGTTGGGGCTGGACCACCTTTTACTTTGTTACTGTTTTGGGAAATTGACTCGGCGGAGAATTTTGCTCACATGTTTAGTGACCCCTTGCACTTATGGTCATAGGGCGTTGTTTTGTGTCTCCTTCTGCTGTCCCTTGTTGTCTTCATCTTTGTATTGCCATACTTTTGGCTACCATTTTCATCCCACAAGCGTTGGCTCCAAAAATGGACCTGAGGATTTGTAATTCCTTCTTTAGATTTTCTTCAACCTGAGTCTATGGGCTATTTAATTGGTGTGTGCAGATTTTTTATTTTTTTACTAAGGGGTTAAGCTCCTCCACGCCCACACCAACGCAGTGACCATCATAAAAGTTCTGCTGTCACCTTTGTGTTGTCAGTTTAAATCGCGGAGATTATAGGATATCAAGCTGTGATGTCCGTGCGTCTGTGCGGGGTTACCCACTAACAAAAATTGTGCAGGGCGGGAGCGCATCATATGGACATTATTCTGGCTGCCAGTTGGTAACTTCCCTCTCAATGTGAAAGTGTTGGCGCGAAGTGCGGAATTTAAAAGTGATCCCAATTACTTCTTGGCGAAATACTAGTGATGAAAATTTCATGGGATACCGGGAGTCGAATAGACTACCTCTGTGTAAAATACGAGTGTTATCGACCTCCTGGTTCGGAGAAGAATGTAAAACTTAAGCAGACGCATCTTATGCGTACGTCTACTAATTAAGAGTAACGTAGGGTATGACTTAAGCAGATGAGGCGACAGAGAATATTAATTCTTTTACTATGTTATTGAGTTGGTGATGAACCCCAAGGCTGGTTTCATGCAACTGTCAATTCCTGCCGTCTGTCAGCTTTTCTTGGCTACACACGTAGAAACTGGCTAGTAGAAGAAACGCAGGACCTAGGTTATTTTCGTTGACTTGTCATCAGTTAATGACACAGTGTGGCGCAAGGGTCTGATATTAAATTTTATGAAAACAGTGCCGCCGGCCGCGGTGGCCGAGCGGTTCTAGGCGCTTCAGTCCGGAACCGCGCTACTGCTACGGTCGCAGGTTCGAATCCTGCCTCGGGCGTGGATGTGTGTGATGTCCTTAGGTTAGTTAGGTTAAAGTAGGTCTAAGTTCTAGGGAACTGATGATCTCAGCTGTTATTTACGATAGTACTCAGAGCCATTTGAACCATTTGAAAACAGGGCCTTGTAGACTCTAGATAACCTCCTAAGCAACATATTGAGCAAATGGCGGATGGCGGATTAAAGGATAAGAAGGTGAAAAGAAGAGCAAGTGACACGGACTCTATGTTGGCTTGCCTCAAGGCTCTGTTCTTGCTCCGATGTTATTCGGTCTGTAGGCAGTAGACCTGCAAACTTAATGTGGTGTCACCGCCAGACACCACACTTGCTAGGTGGTAGCCTTTAAATCGGCCGCGGTCCGTTAGTATACGTCGGACCCGCGTGCCGCCACTGTCAGTGATTGCAGACCGAGCGCCGCCACACGGGAGGTCTAGAGAGACTTCCTAGCACTCGCCCCAGTTGTACAGACGACTTTGCTAGCGATGCTACACTGACAACTACGCTCTCATTTGCCGAGACGATAGTTAGCATAGCCTTCAGCTACGTCATTTGCTACGACCTAGCAAGGCGCCATAGCATTTGATATTTATCTTGTGAAGCATGTACAGTCAAGAGAGATGTTCACCAATTGTGGATTAAAGTTAAGTATTCTACCAGTTACGTCCGTTTTTCTAAGTTCTCATTTCCTTGTAATGTTCCAGACCTCACGCCAGCCTGCGTGAGCTTAACGCGTGCCTTTCGGCTACCCGTCATAGTGGATTGGCTGTCGGGCCAGTCCACTACACTTAACCTGTCGGGAATTCCAGTGTGCAGACGACTTTTCAATTTCACATCAGAGTGGAGATCTTTTTGAATGTGAAGAAAACATAACAAACTGTCTGAATAAACTCTATGAATATTTAAAGACATGCCGACTTAAGCCTAATGTTTCTAACACAGAAGTGTGTCTTTACCGTCTCTCTAATGGTCTAGCATCAGCAAAGATCAGCTCCTGGATTTGTTACCTTGGCACCGTCAAATACAACTAAAATCCAAAATATCTTGGTGTCGTGATAGAATGATTCATACTGTAAACAGCTTCCGAAGACATCTCGGAACGTATAAATACTAGTCCTGCTCAGGGAGCATGTAGGTAGCACACGGGGAGCAAATACAGCAGTTCTTCGTGGAGCTACCCACGCGATGTTGTATTCTGCAATAGAGCATTGCGCACCAGTTTTTCTCTGCAGCCCTCATGTGAACGAAGATGACTTTAATTTAAATGCAGCTGTGACAACCATTAGTGGCACAGACAGATCTACACTTGTTTGGTGGCTTCCACTACTACCGAATACCTCTCCAGATCAATTTCGTTGAAACGACAGCAAGTTTCTAAAAATGAATCAGTTCTTCTTCACGATAATTTACTCTTGGTGCCTAGGAAACACATCGAATCTAGGAGACCAGCATGTGTAGAAGGCGTCCTGGTGCTCTCCACTGGGTTCAACTGGAACGCTGAATGGAAACGGTGACAAGCCACGAAAACCAGGAACCACGAACTTATTGAAAGCGTAGCTTTTAAAGTTCCAGGCTTTTATCACCATAGAGAGACGTGGGTACAGCTTAATACATTACGGAGTAGAGAAGGTATGTGCAAATACAACATGCTGAAATGGCGTTTTTGTATTGCCACATTGGAAATGAGTGTCCCAACAGACATTTCTCTGGCGGTATCAAGAGTCCACATGAAGCAACCGACGACATGTTCCACTGGAAGAGGAAAGGAAGGTTAGAGTTTAACGCATCGTCGGCAGCGTGGTCATTAGAGATGGAGCGCAAGCTTGCATTAAGGAGGGATGGGGAAGAAAGTCGGCCTGCTCTTCTCAAAGAACAATCATGAAATTTACATGGAGCACTTCAGGGAAATTACGGAAAACCTAAATCCAGATGGCCGGAGGGGAATTGTAACCGTCGTCCTCCTGAATGCAAGTCCAGTGTGCTAACCACTGCACCTTCTCTTTCGTTGAACTCCACTGGATTGAGTCTTCTGGCATTTACGTGTAGTCTTAACCGCTGAATTTCAGTTGTTTATTACAGACACATTATCAAAGATAAAAGCACATTGGTTATGTCATTGGACAGAGGAAGGTTCAGCGTTTTGTGTTCCCACAGACACTATACTCAACACGAACACAATTTGTTGCTCGAGAAACATCAGAACGGAAATCCAGTTCATTTCACATGCGAATCGACAGCATCAACAATTAGATTCTTCAGGTATTGAAGAATAGCTGCTAAAGTGGGACAAAGACTCTGTCTTTTATACACCTTCCTGGAAAAAAAATCACAAGGTGTGAGGTCTGGTGGCCTGGGAGGCCAAAGGCAACGAAAGAAATCTTGTTGTCCACTTTTTTCAATCCAACATTATGGGATGGTGTTGCTAGGATAACGCTAAACCTCAGTGAATATGCACGGTGCTCCGTCATGCGCGAAAATGAAATCATTGGAATCTACCTGAATCTCAGGAAACAACAAATTCTGCGGCATGTGCAGGTATGAAATTCCTGTCACAGTTTCCTTTGCAAAAAGGAAATATCCATGAACTTTGTCAACAGAAACGGCAGAAAAGGTGTTCAGTTTCTGTGTGTCTCCTTCATGTTCGAAGACGCCAAGATTTTGTGACTCCCAGATTCTAATAATATGGCAGTGTACTTCACTCATAGAAGAGAAGTTGATTCGTTCGAAAAGATGGGTCGATCGGAAAAAGTACCCTCTGCCATATCCTTTAGAAATGAAGTGCAAAATTCGTGCCTTCTGTTGTGGTCGCCGCGACGCAATCGCTGCAGTAACTGAAATAGTAAAATTTCATACGCAGGCGTCGTTACAGAACACCACAGCGTTGTTCGAGGGAGATGAATGTCCTGGCCTGCCCATCTTGTGGACTTCCCAGAGGTCCGCCTGAACACATCTCCGATACACTCGACATTTTCATCAGACGTGCGTGGCCGACCAGTGCTCTCCCCTTTGATTATGCTACCAACTTCCAAGAATTTCTGCGCCAGCCATAAATCTGCTTGTTCAGTGGCGGCTTCGAAGGCGGAATGCACGTTGCATTTGAACAATGCTCAGATTCCATCACACAAAATGATATTACTTGTAGTGTAGTCGCCATGTTGCTACAACGAAACAACAGTTTAACTGTGTCAAATAACTGAACCTTCTTGTATCCAGTGACACGAGCAGTGTGTTTCTATCTTTTATAGTTTGTCTGTAATAAACAACTGAAATCTGTTCTTTCTTTTTGAATCACCCGGTATAGCAATTTTGTTGCTGTAGTTGATGGAAACAGTAATAATAAACAGCTATTCTTTTCATTTCATCATTACCGCTGCATCCCATGCCAAGGACGGTCTAGCTCTGCGGTTCTTATTCTTTCCGGTTTTCAGCAACGGCTTTTTTCGTGATGTGTCCAACACATCAACCTCTTAGGTTCGCTTTATTTTTATAATTTTTTGTTGTTGAATTGTTGCAGGAGTTTTAATCTATTGTAACACCACAACTCAAAGGCTTCCAAACACTTCATCTCTATCTTTCTCATTTTCTACGTTTCCCATTTATACCGAATTTTGCTCTAAACATTGTTTTTCATGGACCTTTTCCTGGTCTGAGAGTTTACATTTTAGGGTGTTAGTAGCTGTTTCCGTTATGGAAAGTCCTTTTGCCTTGCTGAATTTTTGCTCCTGTGTCTAGCTTCAAGCTTCCCACCTTTATCTATTCCATTTCCATGTTAGCAAAATTCGCCTATCTCTTCTGAGTCTTTTCGCCTACTGTAACACATAGGTTTTCTGTACGTCCGCCTGCTGCTCTCAAGGTAAACTATAACAATGTAGTTTACCTTGTACTCCAAGCAGAATATTTGCTACAAAGGTTTTATGTTACAAGGTGTGTGCCAGAGAAGGATTCACACCCGGATCCCATGCATTTTGCTGTCAGTTAATCCATCCGAGCACACCTCATGCATGGTCTCAATGCTCATTTACTGGATCCACACTGTCCCCTCTGAACTTTGCAGATATTTTTCTACAGCGCGGTGGTGCTTTTATGTAACAAGTGGGAGGAAGTAGAGGAGTTGGTTATTTTGTGTCGATCCGTGAAGCGGGCTCGGATGACATAACTGGAAGTGCACTCCACGAATAGGCAGAAAAATCTTATTTCGAATTCATGTTCTCGTACAAAATGTATAATTCCTTAGTCGGGCTTTGTATAATTTAAGCGCTGTATCTTATGAATGCTCGGGAAAATTACCAAGCAACTGCAGTGCTAGTTTGTGTTTCCAGTGTCCCGAACGCCCATTCCTTTAATTTTTTCGTTTCAGTGGTGTTCTGTGAAATTTTTCAAACGCAATTATTGGCTGCAGGTTTTCATTTCGAAAAAAGTGTGAAATACAGTTTTTATCTACTCACATAAAATTAGAAGAGGCAGTAGTTTACATCTTTGTTAGATGACGTTCCCAATACAGGAATACTCATTTATTAGAGGATCGGAAAGTAATGCCACGTTCGGTTCATAGAGATAAATTCTTAACAAGTTTTCATTTTTAATCGATGATGTAAACGTCTTCATTACCAACAATCTCTGCCATCTAGTGTACGATTTTCCAATTTGTTCTGACAAATCTGTTGAAAATGTTCGTGGTTGGTCAATCAATGTTCGTTAAAAGTGTTTGACAGCTCCCTGATCGTCTGACAGGGATTTGCTTTCACTTCGGCTCTTAACTTGTCACTGTCTAATGTCGTTGGTCGGCGTGATCGGGACGAGTCTGAAAAATCAAAACTACCCGATCTGAATGTATTTTATTCCTAATGGATGCAGCCCAACTCCGTCACAGTTCCTTTATAGGATGTGAAATAATAACCACTACCAGTCACATGAATCCCTCATGAACCATGGACATTACCGTTGGTGGAGAGGCTTGCGTGCCTTAGCGACACAGATAGCCGTACTGTAGGTGCAAGCAAACCGGAGGGGTATCTGTTGAGAGGCCAGACAAACGTGTGGTTCCTGAAGAGGGGCAGCAGCCTTTTCAGTAGTTGCAAGGGCAATAGTCTGGACGACTGACTGATTTGGCCTTGTAACACTAACCAAAACGGTCTTGCTGTGCTGGTACGGCTAACGTGAGAGCAAAGGGAAACTGCAGTCGTAATTCTTCCCGAGGGCATGCAGCTTTACTATATGGTTAAATGATGATGGCGTCATCTTGAGTAAAATATTTCGGAGGTAAAATAGTCCCCCGTTCGGATCTCCGGTTGGGGACTACTCAGGAGGACGTCGTTATGAGGAGAAAGAAAACTAGCGTTCTACGGATCGGAGCGTGGAATGTCAGATCACTTAATCGGGCGGGTAGGTTAGAAAATTTAAAAAGGGAAATGGATAGCAGGAATTACTGAAGTTCGGTGGCAGGATGAACAAGACTTCTGGTCAGGTGAATACAGGGCTATAAATACAAAATCAAATAGGGGTAATGCAGGAGTAGGATTAATAATGAATAAAAAATAGGAGTGCGGGTAATATACTACAAACAGCATAGTGAACGCATTATTGTGGCCAAGATAGACACGAAGCCAAGCCTACCACAGTAGTAGAAGTTTATATAACAACTAGCTTCGCAGACGACGAAGAGATTGATGAAACGTATGATGAGATAAAAGAAATTATTCAGATAGTGAAGGGAGACGAAAATTTAATAGTAGGAAAAGGGAGAGAAGGAAACGTAGTAGGTGAATATGGAATGAGGATAAGAAATGAAAGAGGAAGCCACCTGGTAGAATTTTGCACAGAGAATAACTTAAGCATAGCTAACACTTGGTTCAAGTATCATGAAACAATATTGTATACTTGAAAGAGGCCTGGAGGTACTGGAAGGTTTCAGATAGATTATGTAATGGTAAGACAGAGATTTAGAAACCAGGTTTAAAACTGTAAGACATTTCCAGGGGCAGATGTGGTCTCTGACAACAATCTATTGGTTATGAACTGTAGATTAAAACTGAAGAAACTGCAAAAAGGTGGAAATTTAAGGAGATGGGACCTGGATAAACTTGAAGAACAAGAAGTTGTAGAGAGTTTCAGGAAGAGCATAAGGGAACGATTGACAGGAATGATGGAAAGAAACACAGTAGAAGAAGAATGGGTGGCTTTAAGGGACGAAATAGGGAAAGCAGCAGAGGATCAAGTAGGTAAAAAGACGAGGGCTATTAGAAATCCTTGGGTAACAGAAGATATATTGAATATAATTGATGAAAGGAGAAAATATAAAACTGTAGTAAATGGAGCAGGCAAAAATAAATACAAACGTCTCAAAAATAGGATCGACAGGAAGTGCAAAATGGCTAAGCAGGGATGGCTAGAGTACAAATGTAAGGATATAAAGGCATATCTCACTAAGGGCAAGATAGATACTGCCTACAGGAAAATTAAAGACACCTTTGGAGAAAAGAGAACCACTTGTATGAATAACAAGAGCTCAAATGGAAACCCAGTTCTAAACAAAGGAGGGAAAGCAGAAAGGTGGAAGGAGTATATAGAGGATCAATACAAGGGTGATGTACTTGACGACAATATTATGGAAGTGAAGAGGACGTAGAGGAAGATGAAATGGGAGATATGATACTGCTTGAAGAGTTTGACAGAGCATTGAAAGACCTAAGTTGAAAAAAAGCCCCGGGAGTAGACAACATTCCATTAGAACTACTGACAGACTTGAGAGAGCCAGTGCCGACAGAACTCTACCATCTAGTGAGGAAGATGTATGAGATAGGCGAAATTCCCTCGGACTTCAAGAAGAATATAATGATTCCAATCTCAAAGAAAGCAGGTGTTGACAGGTGTGAAAATTACCGAACTATCAGTTTAATAAGTCACGGTTGCAAAATACTAACGCGAATTCTTTACAGACGAATGGAAAAACTGGTAGAAGCCGACCTCGGGCAAGGTCAGTTTGGTTTCAATAGAAATGTTGGAACACGTGAGGCAATAGTGACCCTAAGACGTGTCTTTGAAGATAGATTAAGGAAAGGCAATCCTACGTTTCTAGCATTTGCAGACTTAGGGAAAGCTTTTGACAATGTTGACTGGAATACTCTCTTTCAAATTCTGAAGGTGGCAGGGGTAAAATACAGGGAGCGAAAGGATATTTACAATCTGTACAGATGAAAATTGCAGTTATAAGAGTCGAAGGGCATGAAAGGGGAGCAGTGGTTGGGAAGGGTGTGAGACAGGGTTGTAGTCTATTTCCGATGTTATTCAATCTGTACATTGAGCAAGCAGTAAAGGAAACAAAACAAAAATTCGGAGTAGGAATTAAATTCCATGGAGAAAAAAATAAAAACTTTGAGGTTCGCCGATGACATTGTAATTCTGTCAGAGACAGCAAAGGACCTGGAAGAGCAGTGTTTTGAAAGGAGGATACGAGATGAACATCAACAAAGCAAAACGAGGATAATGGAATGTAGTCAAATTAAGTCTGGTGATGCTGAGGGAATTAGATTAGGAAATGAGACACTTAAAGTAGTAAAGGAGTTTTGCTGTTTGGGGAGCAAAATAACTGATGATGGTCGAAGAAGAGAGGATATAAAATGTAAACTGGCAATGGCAAGGAAAGCGTTTCTAGGAAGAGAAATTTGTTAACATCGATTATAAATTCAAGTGTCTGGAAGTCGTTTCTGAATATATTTGTATGGAGTGTAGCCATGTATGGAAGTGAAACATGGACGATAAATACAGTAGTTTGGACAAGTAGAGAATAGGAGATTTCGAAATGTGATGCTACAGTAGAATGTTGAAGATGTGATGTGTGGATCACGTAACTAATGACAAGGTACTGAATAGAATTGGGGAGAATAGGAATTTGTGGCACAACTTGACTAGAAGAAGGGATCGGTTGGTAGGACATGTTCTGAGGCACCGGTTTGATATTGGAGGGCAGCGTAGAGGGTAAAAATCGTAGAGGGAGACCAAGAGATGAATTCACTAAGCACATTCAGAAGGATGTATGTTCAGTAGGTACTGGGTGATGAAGATGCATGCACAGGATAGAGTAGCATGGAGAGCTGCATCAAACCAGACTCTGGACTGAAGACGCCAACAACAACACCCGTCACAATAGATGGTGATTTTATCTATCACATGACCCCCTAATATCTATGACATCAAACGATGAACTTCCGATGAAAAATTCGGCCTCAATACGGAGATCAAATAATAAAAATAGCCTGCTCTGAAGAGCGTAAAATATCACACCACAATGACACCGGACAGTGGGACGTTGACAGGCAATCAACCCCGGCATTTCGAGCTCAGCCGAAGAATAACGCAGGGGGCGGACGGAATGCGTTTCTTGAGCGGGCGATGCGCTTTCCCACGTCATTCAGGCGCTCGTAATTACGTCGCCCCATTGTCCGCGGCGAAGGCCGGCGGAGGCCGCATTATAAGTCGGTTTCAGGTTGGTTTACCCTGAATGGGCGAGAGGAGCAGCGCGCGACGTTTCATTCTTTCTTACGGTTCGCTCCCCGGCGCGGCGCGGCTTTCCGGAATCGGGCGCGCTGACGTGCCGCGTACGTCTAAATACGCGGCGCCCCGCCTATTGTGGCGAGTGTCACAAAGCTGGGCGGCGGAGAAAGGGGATTCGTCATAGAGCGGACAATTTGGAGCAATTTGGCCGCCGGCCTGACGAATGCCCGCGCGGAACCCCGCCGCGCGCCGGCCGCCGGCGGCGCCGCACGCTTTGACGAGCGCGTCCGCGACCGACGCCGCCTCCGCCGCCGCCGCATCCAACAGGTGGCAAGATGAATGTTGTCCCGGAATTACGGGCCCGGGCGTCAGCCGTGATGCGTGCTGAAAGGCGGCTCCATTACGACGCCTTCCGCCGCGGTGCGTCCAGAAAAACCCGCGCTCTCCGCCACCTGCGAGCGCGCTCGTCGTCTCCGTCGTCGTCTGCAGGAGGAGGGTGACGGACTCCGGAGGGACCCTTTGTGGCGCACTGCCGTTGTCTGTAGTGGAAATGGAGCTGGCGAAACTAAGCGACAGAAAAGGCTTAAAGTCGTAGATTTCCGGTTGGCTGGACCTGCTTCCTCGATATTTACAGCCGACTCTCTCTTAGGGATGGCTGCTATCACTGAAACAACCGCTTTTCGTTTATATCTTTGTTTTTTTTTGTTCAATGCCAGTTTAACAGTTAAAATCGCTCAGAATAACCGGTTTCTGAAATAACCAATTTTCGCTTTTTTATTCCTATTATTTCCTGTGCTAAACATAGAAATCGAACAAAGATTAAAAAGTTTTGACCTCCCCAGTTTTAAGATAAAGTTGAACCAAAATACACCACTGGCCATTAAAATTGCTACACCAAGAATAAATGCAGATGATAAGCGGGTATTCATTGGACAAATATATTATAGTAGAACTGACATGTGATTACATTTTCACTTAATTTGGGTGCATAGATCCTGAGAAATCAGTACCCAGAACAACCTCCTCTGGCCGTAATAACGGCCCTGATACTCCTGGGCATTGAGTCAAACAGAGCTTGGATGGCGTGTACAGGTACAGCTGGCCATGCAGCTTCAACACGATACCACAGTTCATAAAGAGTAGTGACTGGCGTATTGTGACGAGCCACTTGCTCGGCCACCATAGACCAGACGTTTTCAATTGGTGAGAGATCTGGAGAATGTGCTGGCCAGGGCAGCAGTCGGAAAATCTTCTGTATTCAGAAAGGCCCGTACAGAACCTGCAACATGCGGTCGTGCATTATCCTGCTGAAATGTAGGGTTTCACAGGGATCGAATGAAGGGTAGAGCCACGGGTCGTAACAGATCTGAGATGTAACGTCCACTGTTCAAAGTGCCGTCAATGCGAACAAGAGGTGACCGAGACGTGTAACCAACGGCACCCCATACCATAACGCCGGGTGATACGCCAGTATGGCGATGACGAATACACGCTTACAATGTGCATTCACCGCGATGTCGCCAAACACGAATGCGACCATCATGATGCTGTAAACAGAACCTGGATTCATCCGAAAAATAACGTTTTGCCATTGTGCACCCAGGTTCGTCGTTGAGTACATCATCGCAGGCGCTCCTGTCTGTCATGCAGCGTCGAGGGTAACCGCAGCCATGGTCTCCGAGCTGATAGTCCATGCTGCTGCAAACGTCGTCGAACTGTTAGTGCAGATGGTTGTTCTCTTGCAAAAGTCCCCATCTGTTGACTCAGGGATCGAGACGTGGCTGCACGATCCGCTACAGCCATGTGGATAAGATGCCTGTCATCTCGACTGCTAGTGATACGAGGCCGTTGGGATCCAGCACGGCGTTCCGTATTACCCTCCTGAATCCACCGATTCCATATTTTGCTAACAGTCATTGGATCTCGACCAATGCTAGCAGCAATGTCGCGATACGATAAACCGCAATCGCGATAGGCTACAATCCGACCTTTATCAAAGTCGGAAACGTGATGGTACGCATTTGTCCTCCTTACAGGAGGCATCACAACAACGTTTCACCAGGTAACGCCGGTCAACTGCTGTTTGTGTATGAGAAATCGCTTGGAAACTTTCCTCATGTCAGCACGTTTTAGGTGTCGCCACCGGCGCCAACGTTGTGTGAATGCTCTGAAAAGCTAATCATTTGCATATCACAGCATCTTCTTTCTGTCGGTTAAATTTCGCTTCTGTAGCACGTCATCATCGTGGTGTAGCAATTTTAATGGCCAGTAGTGTATTAAATTAAAGAGGCGGATAAAAGAAAACAATCCGTCCATCGTTTTCTGCATTTCTTGAAAAGTGGTAAGTGGTTCACTACTACAAAAAAATCATCAGTAATCTCCTACTCGTTCCGATTTCTTGAAACTGTGCGCAAAAATCGTGTTGTAATCAGATATCATACCAGCATTTGGACATTACAAATAGTCAGTGTTCATTTGTCCGCTCTCAAGGGCTACAAGCAGATGAAGTTATGTTATGCAAACACAGGCAGCTGATTTGTTGCTTTCTGTTTTTATTGCAGACTATGAATGAACTGTTATGTTACGAGCTTTCTCGTAATATTATGTCACAAATTCGTTGTGTTCCTCCCGTTTTTAATCTTTTATAGCAAATGGATCGTTGTAATTCACTGATACCACACTTCGTAAGAACTTCCAGACTAGGGATCGCGCCATTCTGTAATACAACGGATGTCCGAAGACGACGGTCAGAAACTACCATGTACACCATATTAAGCAAATCTTGCGCACTGTGTGAACACACTTATTGTCTAATAGGCCTCACCACGTGGTAACAGCTACATTATTGTATCAGCAGTGCTATACCAATTATTATACCATGTGTCTGTCGCTCTTTTCTGTCCGTGTTGTTGTTAAAATAGCACTGATCGCTTTTTCAATTTCCTATAATAACGCTATATTTCGCTGCGGAGACAGGTCGTCAGTGGTGCTTGGACACGGAATTGGAAGCAAAGCCTCATCTATAAATAAAACAGTTTACAATGTCAGTCATTCGTTTATTTTCCCACTACGCTTGGATTTACGTCAGGAATCGTCTGATACTGTTTAACCCTGATTTTTGGTTATATTTAAATACGGAATACATATAATTCCATATAACACGGATTTTGTGATGCCATTGTGATTCGTATCAAGAGCAGTCAGTGCTTCTCTGTTAATAAATTACACTCTTACAATAACTGAAGTTTTACAGAATTGGTGCCTTCACACACAGCTCGTTTGAGTCATACGTAAGAAACAGATGCCAAAACTTGTACTGAATAATTCAAATAACTCCGGAAGGGTGGAAAATTTTTGTAGTTGAGGAGAAATAAAAAAAGTGAGTGCCACAGGACTGATGGCTTTGCACACAGCTGGTTGAATTAGACATAATAAATAGAATGCTAAAATTTGTGCTGAATAACTCAAAGTATGTTGTAAGGGTGGAAAATTTTCGTGACTGGGGGAAACCACAAAAAGCGTCCCACAGCCTTCAATTTTGGGTCCACTCCTATTCCTCATATGCGTGAATGGCCTTCCACTTAACATGCAACAAGCAGAAATGTTACTTTATGCAAACGATATTAGTGTTATAATAAATCCCATTAGAGAAAAGCCACAGAAGAGACTGTTAATGATGTTGTTTCAAGAATTATGAAGTGTTTCTCTGGAAAGGGACACTTCCTAAACTTAAACAAAAATACAGTTGCACATCAGTGCAACAACTGGAGTCATACCAACAGCTGATGTAGCACGTGAACAGTAGTCAGTATATAGGGCAGAATGGTAAGAATTTTCGGGTGTACGTATTGATGAAAACTTGAACTTGAAGACGGATATTACTGAGGTTCTTAAAAAATTAAGCTCTGCTACTTTCACCTTTCTTTCAAATTGCTAGTCTTGAAAACAAACGAATTAACCTCCTGACATGTTTTGCATATTTCCACCGAATAGTGACTTATGGAATAATGTTCTGGGGTAACTCACCACTTAGAATGGAAGTACTAATTGCACAAGCCGCGCGGAGTGGCCGCGTGGTTAGAGGCGCCATGTCACTGATTGCATGGTCTCTCCCGCCAGAGGTTCGAGTCCTCCTTCGGGCATGTGTGTGTGTGTGTGTGTGTGTGTGTGTGTGTGTTGTTCTTAGCATAAGTTAGTGTAAGTAGTGTGTAAGTCTAGGGACTGATGACCTCAGCAGTTTGGTCCCATAGGAATTCACACACATTTGAACATTTGATTGCACAAAAAGGAGCAGTAAGAGAAACATGTGGTGTTAACCTGCGGCCGTCATGTAGGAACCACTTCAAGGAGTTAGGCGTTTAAACTGCACCGTCGTAATATTTTTATTTCAGTTCGGTATTGAAATTCTTCGTAAGCACTCCACAACGTTTAGAGATGGACCGTGATATCCATGCCTATAACACTAGAAGGAGAACGACCTTTATTGCCCATTATTAAAGCTGTCAGTGGCTCCGAAAGCAGTTTAGTATTCGGCAACAGGAATTTTTGATCATTTGCCGAATAACATAAAACGTCTGACATGTAGCAAGGATAGCTCCTTCTATTCCATGAAGGAATTTCTACTTAAGAACTGGTAGCATAAAAAAAACTAGTTTTTAAGTTTGTTGTATAGCACTAAAAATTAATGCGTTCTTTAATGTAATATTAATCCTTTCACGACCTGGGTTATGAAAGGACGAGAGAAAACCAAAGTACAAGCTAGTGAGATGAAATTCTTGGGAAACAGTATTGGAGTGACAAAGATAGACAGGTTAAGAAATGGGAGGATCATTAGAGGAGGAGATAGAGATATCAAGGCTGAGATGGTATGGACACGTTAAGAGAATGGAAGAGAAGAGGATTCCCAGGAGGATACACAAGATGAAACTGGAAGGAAAGAGACCAAGAGGAAGATCGAGAAAAAGATGGCTGAAAGGAATAGAGGAATGCGTCCAGAAGAAAGTAGAAGACTGGAACAAGGTGAAGACGGAGAGATGGTGGCAAGACCGAAGACGATGGAGAGGCCTATGTCCCATATAGACCCGGCCAGAGGCTGGACACTGTCCAAGGTGATGATGATGAATGTAATACTAATACACTGAGGTGACAAAAGCTATGGGACAGTGACATGCACATGCACAGATGGAGGTAGTATCGCGTACGTACGGCATGAAAGGTCAGCGAATAGGTGGAGCTGTCATTTGTAATCAGGTGATTCGTGCAAAAAGGTTTCCACCGTGATTATGGGACACGACGGGAATTGACGTGGAATAGTAATGGGAACTGGACGGATGGGACATTTTATTTCGGAAATCGTTGGGAAACATTCTTCTCGGCTCGTGACCATATCGGCTGGAACCTACACGAATGGAAAACCGTGGCCTGGTCAGAGGAGTCCTGATTTCAGTTAGTAGGAAGCGGATGGTAGGGTTCGTGTGTGACGCAGACCCCACAAAGCCATGGACTCTGGTAGTCATCAAGGCACTGTGCAAGCTGGTGGTGGGTCCGTAATGGAGTGGGCTGTGTTTAATTGGAATAGACTGGATCCTTTGGTCCAACTGAACCCATCATTGTCTGGAACTGTTTATGTTCGATTACTTGGAATCCATTTGCAGCATATAAAGATGGTATTTTTATGGGTGATAAGGCGCCGTGTCAGTAGGCCACAGTTGTTCGTGATTGGTTTGAAGAACATTGTGGAAAATTCGAGCGAATTAATTGGCAACCCAGGTCGCCCGACATTGACTCCATCGAACATTTTTGGGTCTTAATCGGGAGGTCAGATAATACACAAAATCCTGCACCGTCAACACTTTCGCAATTACGGACTGTTAGAGAGGCTGCATAGCTCAGTATTTATGCAGGGGACTTGCAACGACTTGACCTCATGGCACGTGGAGACGCTGCACTACGCCCGGCAAAAGAGGGTGGGGTGCTATAGTAGGAGGTATCGCATGATTTTCGTCACCTCGGTATAGTGCATACACTACCTGTAAACTGACTGGTTCGACTTCATCGTTTAAATGATCGTTGGAACATTCTACAAACTAATAGGGTGCAGTATCACCAGAAGTGGGTAAGATATTTTAGTGGAATTTGACCCAGTAATTTATCTATAACGCGGGACGGAATGTGACTAAGCGACTTCAACACGACTGATCAGGCAATTAATAATAATGTTACTATTTAAAAATTCGTTTATCGGGCAGGTTAGCTATTCTCAATAATCACACGCGCTGGAAAGGTGTGTTGGAATGTACGGGGACAAAACGAATTGTACCACATAAAAAGGAATATTTACTAACACAACGTAGCTCTTCTCGAATGTTAGCAGTGACACAACAAAGCAAAACTCATCATAATAATAGCCGGCCGTGCGGTTCTAGGCGCTTCAGTCCGGAACCGCGCAACTGCTACGATCTCAGGTTCGAATCCTGCCTCGGGCATGGATGTGTGTGATGTCCTTAGGTTAGTTAGTTCTAAGTTCTGGGCGACTGCTGACCTCAGAAGCTACGTCGCATAGTGCTCAGAACCATTTGAACGGTCAACCCGACGGGAGGCTCTAGCCAAACGGCATTTACTTTTCTTTACCTGTACGTTTCCCTTTTTAAGTTCTCTAACCTACTTATCCCATTAAGAGATTTAACACTTCCTCCTGTGACCCGTAGATTACTACTTTCTTTTTGCTGATAGCAATATCCTCCTGAGTATTCCCAGCCTAGAAATGTGAGTGGCAAACAGTTTTACGTCCGAAATATTTTACATAAGTAGATGCAGTTTTCATTTAACCGTGGAGTAGAGCTGCATTACTTGGGCAACAAAACGGCTGCAGTTTCCCCTTGCCTCCAGCCATTCGCAGTGCCAGCTAGCAAGGCTATATTAGTTAATGTTACAAGGCAGAGCGATCAGTCATCCCGATAGATTGCTGGCCACGCAACTGCTAAAAGACTGCGGCCTGTACTCGGGAACCGTAGATTAGTCTGACCAAATCGCCGATAGCCCTCCGTCATTTAGTCGCATTTACGGTTCAGCTATTTGTATCGCTGAGGTTTTTCGCAAGCCTCACCACCTAGGTTCCACAGTTCATGGAAGGACACTTCGTAATTAAGAAAAGATAATGTAGAAAAAGTTTAAAAAAATGTTCAAATGTGTGTGAGACCTTATGGGACAACTGCTAAGGTCATCAGTCCCTAAGCTTACACTCTACTTAACCTAATTTATCCTAAGGACTAACACACACACACCTATGCCCGAGGGAGGACTCGAACCGCCGCCGGCACTAGCCGCACAGTCCATGACAGCAGCGCCCTAGACCGCTCGACTAATCCCGCGCGGCTAGAAGGATTATGTAACGCGTTTCTTATTCAGGAAACGCATTTTGGGTCGTACATCCATGTTATATACCTCCAGTTGGGAACAAACCTTATTTGCAGCTAGTAAAGCATCCACACAGCTAGTGGGATGACGGCACCACGAAACGTCAGCACAGCGAGCATTGTTGTAAATTCCGTTGACACGAGCACATAGAGGGGCGTGCCGACAATGTTTTGCCCTACGAAAACATTGGGCACAGGAGTGGAACCGCGTCGTCTTCTCAGAAAGTTTCCAATCCCGCACAACTCCATCAAGAAGGACATAGCCATCTGCAGGGTCTCCGAGGAGAATGACTGTAGGCAGATTGCTTTCGTCATTGTCGAAAGAGTCCAGCCGCTGGCATGGTGCTATAGCTGGCTCTGTACACACAAAACGATAGCTAATACACTCCTGGAAATTGAAATAAGAACACCGTGAATTCATTGTCCCAGGAAGGGGAAACTTTATTGACACATTCCTGGGGTCAGATACATCACATGATCACACTGACAGAACCACAGGCACATAGACACAGACAACAGAGCATGCACAATGTCGGCACTAGTACAGTGTATATCCACCTTTCGCAGCAATGCAGGCTGCTATTCTCCCATGGAGACGATCGTAGAGATGCTGGATGTAGTCCTGTGGAACGGCTTGCCATGCCATTTCCACCTGGCGCCTCAGTTGGACCAGCGTTCGTGCTGGACGTGCAGACCGCGTGAGACGACGCTTCATCCAGTCCCAAACATGCTCAATGGGGGACAGATCCGGAGATCTTGCTGGCCAGGGTAGTTGACTTACACCTTCTAGAGCACGTTGGGTGGCACGGGATACATGTGGACATGCATTGTCCTGTTGGAACAGCAAGTTCCCTTGCCGGGCTAGGAATGGTAGAACGATGGGTTCGATGACGGTTTGGATGTACCGTGCACTATTCAGTGTCCCCTCGACGATCACCAGTGGTGTACGGCCAGTGTAGGAGATCGCTCCCCACACCATGATGCCGGGTGTTGGCCCTGTGTGCCTCGGTCGTATGCAGTTCTGATTGTGGCGCTCACCTGCACGGCGCCAAACACGCATACGACCATCATTGGCACCAAGGCAGAAGCGACTCTCATCGCTGAAGACGACACGTCTCCATTCGTCCCTCCATTCACGCCTGTCGCGACACCACTGGAGGCGGGCTGCACGATGTTGGGGCGTGAGCGGAAGACGGCCTAACGGTGTGCGGGACCGTAGCCCAGCTTCATGGAGACGGTTGCGAATGGTCCTCGCCGATACCCCAGGAGCAACAGTGTCCCTAATTTGCTGGGAAGTGGCGGTGCGGTCCCCTACGGCACTGCGTAGGATCCTACGGTCTTGGCGTGCATCCGTGCGTCGCTGCGGTCCGGTCCCAGGTCGACGGGCACGTGCACCTTCCGCCGACCACTGGCGACAACATCGATGTACTGTGGAGACCTCACGCCCCACGTGTTGAGCAATTCGGCGGTACGTCCACCCGGCCTCCCGCATGCCCACTATACGCCCTCGCTCAAAGTCCGTCAACTGCACATACGGTTCACGTCCACGCTGTCGCGGCATGCTACCAGTGTTAAAGACTGCGATGGAACTCCCTATGCCACGGCAAACTGGCTGACACTGACGGCGGCGGTGCACAAATGCTGCGCAGCTAGCGCCATTCGACGGCCAACACCGCGGTTCCTGGTGTGTCCGCTGTGCCGTGCGTGTGATCATTGCTTGTACAGCCCTCTCGCAGTGTCCGGAGCAAGTATGGTGGGTCTGACACACCGGTGTCAATGTGTTCTTTTTTCCATTTCCAGGAGTGTAGTTTGGACTGTAACCATTACATTTCTGACATTTTATTGGCAGTGGCTGTGGTCTATCTTCGAGGTCTCCTTGACATTACCTTTCAATTAGATAAAGGAAACCCGAACTGTGATAAGTTATCTATATACAGAGAGTATTCGATTGTTGTCCTACCCAGGATTATCTGCTGATCACTTAGCAGTTTCAAACATATGGTCATAGGCTGCCATGTCAACGCTAGCCAGCCACTACGATGGTAAACTCTGACATAGAGATCAAAGAGCAGGGAATGAACTACCTGTATTTGTCATAGTAATTCAGTTCGACACTTCCATAGAGACGTTATTGCAGACAGATTTGACGAGTCTATGGACTCAATTTCATGCTCTGCATACCCCAAAATCATTTAAAGATTTAATCGCTTGTGACATTGCTCACACATACGATATCCAATATCAATTCAGTATGCGACCACTGTTTTTCAGTCTCGTTTATGGGAACTTTGTACGTGTACTCGGAAAGGAAGTTCTGCGCTCTCCTTGCATTACAGTAAGCATCAGAGTCGGGACTCCTTTGTCGGCAGAGAGCAGTCTGTGAATCTCATTAGGTGAAACATGCGTCCCTGGGGCAGTGACCAACTTTCATGGAAGCCAGACTCTGGTGCCATTGTGCGTCCATGGCCAGTGCCAGTCCACATGCTTTGCACTGAATGCTGGGTGCACCTTATCACCCCTTGTAGATAATGAGCACAGCATTTTTGCGTTTCTGTATTACCTGAAAGGCCCAGGCACTGCTGCGCTGCTCGGCTAGCATGGAAGTGTCGGTTGCATTTCAATCCAATAATCTGGTTTATCCAATCAGATTGTGTCGCTCTACCTAGCGCATAGCGCGCAAGGGACCACCTATCAGTTTAACTCTGTTTCAGCCCAGTGCCAACCTGATAATGGTAAAATGTCGGTCTTGTGCCCAAAAAAGGGTAAGTTTGCCTTCTCTAGGCCAGGCGCATACTGAGTCGCAAGTGGTGAAGGGCAAGGCAGGGCAGCACAGCGAAGGTTTTTGTGACTCATGCTTGTAAATGCATTACTGCAAATGAGGCACAGGGCGAGGCAGCGCAGCACAGTGACTGCTTTAGCCTTCGCCGCACAATGTCCGGGAAACAGCCCAAGCGCCACACAGCTGACGGGCTCCGTACAGACCACGTGCTCTCGCAGTGTGGGCGCGACAGTGGAAACTGCATCCCAATATGTGCACACACTGGTCACGATGTATTTCCTTCGCAGCGTTGCCCTGCCCTGCCCTTCTTCGGCCATATCGTCCTGGCCTTAGTATCCCCGTCAACGGACATCACAGTGCAGGCAGACGAACAGGCATCGATAGCATAGTGAGATGGCGTGGAAAGGACCGTTACTATTAGTGCGATACAAATTTTCAATAGTTTTCTACATAAGATGAAAATTATTTCATCATTCTCATTTTTTAGTAAAATCCTACGACCCTTATTACTTCATCACCGTTCCTACTCAGTAGGAACATGTGAATTACAAAACTTAAAGAAAGATTAAAACGTCTTATTGGAAGTAGTGCAAGGTTGGCCGTAGATTAAGCCAATCGAACTAACTCACTTCTCAAAACCAGTGTAGCTATATTTACATAACATCGAGTACTATATTATATTCCTGCCGGCCCCTGTGGCCGAGCGGTTCTAGGCGCTTCAGTCCGGAACCGCGCTGCTGCTTCGGTTGCAGGTTCGAATTCTGCCTCGGGCATGGATTTGTGTTATGTCCTTAGGTTAATTAGGTTTAAGTAGTTCTAAGTCTAGGGGACTGATGACCTCAGATGTTAAGTCCCATAGTGCCTAGAGCCATATATTATACAGGGTGAGTCACCTAACGTTACCACTGGATATATTTCGTAAACCACATCAAATACTGACGAATCGATTCCACAGACCGATTGTGAGGAGAGGGGCTAGTGTAATTGTTTAATACAAACCATACAAAAATGCACGGAAGTATTTTTTCTAACACAAACCTACGTTTTTTAAATGGAACCCCGTTAGTTTTGTTAGCACATCTGAACATATAAACAAATACGTAATCAGTGCCGTTTGTTGCATTGTAAAATGTTAATTACATCCGGAGATATTGTAACCTAAAGTTGACGCTTGAAGCCTCCGACGTTCAGTTGCGTGTTGTAACAAACACGGGCCACGGTCGGCGAGCTGCATCTGCAGGGACATGTTTACGATGACGACCGTGTTTAGGAGTGTGGCTGTAGTGCATTGTTGTGGTTTGGTCTAGCTGTAGCAGTGTCCGCATGTAGCGCTTGCTGCTATTGTTATTCTGCATTCGTCTCCGCACGCAGACCAACTGTAGTACACCGTGTTACCAGACGTCTGTGATAGTGTAGTGTTGTAGGGACTGTGACCATGGTGTATTCGAACTCTGAAAAGGCGGACATGATACTCATCTATGGCGAGTGTCGACGAAATGCAGCTGAAGCCTGCAGGGTGTATGCAGAACGGTACCCGGACAGAGAGCATCCAACGTGCCGCACATTGCAAAACATCTTCCGCCAACTGTATGCAACAGGTATGGTCGTAGCACGCAAACGGGTCCGTAACAGGCCCGTCACAGGAGAAGCGGGTGCAGTTGGTGTGTTAGCTGCTGTTGCCATGAACCCACACATGAGTACACGGGACATTGCGAGAGCCGGTGGACTGAGTCAAAGTAGTGTCATGCGCACACTGCATCGTCACCGCTTTCACCCGTTTCATGTGTCGCTACATCAGCAATTACATGGTGATTACTTTAATCATCGAGTGCAATTCTGTCAATGGGCATTAACAGAGAACGCGTTGCAGTTCTACCTGTTTACCGATGAAGCGGGTTTCACAAACCACGGGGCAGTGAATCTACGGAACATGCATTACTGGTCCGTGGACAATCCTCGCTGGCTCAGACAGGTAGAGCGACAGCGACCGTGGATTGTAAATGTATGGTGCGGAATCATTGGCGACCACCACATTGGTCCTCACTTCATTGCAGGGGCCCAAATAGCTGCAACATAGATCGCGTTTCTACAGAATGATCTGCCAACGTTGCTCGAAAATGTCCCACTGGAAACGCGTCGACGTATGTGGTATCAGCACGATGGTGCACCTGCACATTCCGCAATTAACACTAGGCTGACCCTTGACAGAATGTTCGACGGGCTTTTCATAGGACGTGGAGGACGCATAAATTGGCCAGCCCGTTCTCCTGATCTTACACCTCTGGACTTCTTCCTGTGGGGTACGTTAAAGGAGAATGTGTACCGTGATGTGCCTACAACCCCAGAGGATATGAAACAACGTATTGTGGCAGCCTGCGGCGACATTACACCAGATGTACTGCGGCGTGTAAGACATTCATTACGCCAGAGATTGCAATTGTGTGCAGCAAATGATGGCCACCACATTGAACATCTATTGGCCTGACATGTCGGGACACACTCTATTCCACTCCGTAATTGAAAACGGAAACCACGCGTGTACGTGTACCTCACCCCTCATGGTAATGTACATGTGCGTCAGTGAAAAAGACCAATAAAAAGGTGTTAGCATGTGGACGTAATGTGCTCTTCCAGTCTCTTCAGTACCTAAGGTCCATCACCGTTCCCTTTGGATCCCTACGTAAGTCGATGCTCTCCGATACACACGATCGAACGGCGGAGGAGTGGTACTCAAGCGTCAACTTTAGGTTACAATATCTCCGGATGTAATTAACATTTTACAATGCAACAAACGGCACTGATTACGTATTTGCTTATATGTTCAGATGTGCAAACAAAACTAACGGGGTTCCATTTAAAAAAACGTAGGTTTGTGTTAAAATACATACTTCCGTTCATTTTTATATGGTTTGTATTAATCAATTACACTAGCCCCTCTCCTCACGTTCGGTCTGTGGAATCGATTCGTCAGTATTTGATGTGGTTTACGAAATATATCCAGCGGTAATACTAGGTGACTGACCCTGTATACTTATACTAAACTAATAAGAAAGTATCAGAACCTAATAAAAACGGTAACGCTAGAAAGAATATTTGGATGTAGTTGGACGCGAACCATCAACACACCATAAAATTCGTTTTATTTTACCGCATTTTGCTCGTTATTATTCGTCCCATTTGTTAGGGGCGACGCCCCAAGGCCCCTGTTGAACTCCATCGCTGATCCACCCACTCAAGTTTTTTTATTATTATTATTGCAGAGGTAGCTAACTTACTGACTGAACACGCTGAGCTATTGTGTTGGCTGGTTATAAACCTGTGACGCTATTCAATTGGGCAGCCTTACCTAGGTTGTCACAGTTGCATGAAACCTTTAGTTGTAGCTATATTACTGATTCAAGTTCAATTATAACGAACTATACCAACAACAATGTATTTTAATAGATCCTCAAAATGTCGTTCAATTCAAAAGGCATACTCTCCTAATACGATCATACGCAAGTTACAGTAATACGTTGTCATTTTATTACAACAAATAATACAATTAACGGCTCGTTTTCGCGAGCTTCCCAATTTCTGATGCTTAGAAACGGTATATATACATATGGGCTTCAATTGGAAGCCGCTATGACCTCTCACAACAGTGCACCGAAGGGAGATGGCGTGCATGTGACGTAGGTGGTGTTCTGCCGTCTCATTGGTCAACGTTCAGAAGCGCGTTCAGAATATCTGACAAGCTAGATACTGCTCTGCATTTTCGGACAGACTCCCCAACGTGCTATTCCGTGCAATGACGTCAGAAATTCGGCATGCTCAACGCTCGGCGTTCGAATGCTCGGTCCGTTTGTCGACGGCTGTACTCGGAGTTGGAGGCCCACGGACCTTGCCCAGCGTACCGTGCCGTGTGTTGTGCCGAGTGCTTAGACGTTAGCAGTCCTCGCCGGCCGCTCGCTGGATTCGTCTCGTGCTTGTCTCGACGTAGGTTGGGACTCCTGCTTTCCGTATATCGACTCGCACGACTCCATTTCCCTCTGTTCCCCGGCTGTTATCGAGCCCGTGAAGTATCCGCATCGACCGTATACTGAAGCTACAGCTTGGAGTCGTCCGGTAAACGTAAAATTTTTGGATGAATGGACGTTTGGGAGAACGAAGTAAGTTTTTGGGCATTTGGGGACGGAGTGTCGGAAGAGATGGGAGCTGACCGCCATCAAGGGCATATGAGCACACTTTGCTGATCTTGAGGAGATGCAAGTTTACTCAGTCCGCGGTAGCGCAATCCGCAGTCTGAGCAGCTCACTTCTCCTTCGTTCCTGGCAACCAACTTGTGTTGCTGATTGATTTGATTCTAATAAGTTTTTGTTTCGATAATCTCGTATCTGTGAGCAGCACACAGAAGGATATCTTAGTGCTTCATTCTCCATGTAGTCTTCTTCTGGCAACCAACTAGTGTTGCTGATTTGATTCTAATAAGTATTTTGTTTCGATAATCTCGTATCTGTGAGCCGCACACAGAAGGATATCTTAGTGCTTCATTCTCCATGTAGTCTTCTTTCCAGTTTAGTACCACGCACAGCGTTAGTGTCACTTTTTGTTAACTTAATAGTTAACTCAATTAATCTTGTTCCTTACATAACTTCTGATTAATCTCAGTGTAATTTGTAGTAAATAAAATTCTGTTAAAGTCGGGCTTGCATTTCGAGATTCTAAAACTGTCCTACAGTTTTCCAGGTTAGGCGACCCATTAAAAAATAAATGTAACCGGGTTTACTACCGAGTTATGCTTGCTGTGTCGGCGTTGTCGTTGTGTAGAGTGGGCAAGTACAAAGAAAATTTAGTTATTATTTTGAAAAAGCAACTAACATTGCGCTGCTCTTCTTACCTAGCACAATGATGCTTAACATCAGACACAAGATTAAGAAAATTTCACACTTATTCTTCCTGCTGCACTGTAGACGCAGAGTAGGTATAAATTTTAATTCCACTCTTAAACCTTTCCTTTATTTCCGTCATTGCTTCTTCGATGTACAGATTGAACACTAGGGACGTAATGCTACATCCTTGTCTCACACCGTTTTTAATTCGAAGACGTCTTTCTTGATCTTCCACTCTCTTGGCTCTTGTACATATTGTATGTTACCCGTCTTTCACTATAGCTTATCCCTTTTCTCCTCTCAGTTTCGAACCTTTTTAAACTTTTGGATGCTTCTGGAAGTCGGAAAATCGCTATGACCGTGTCTTGATGTTTCTTCAGTCTTGCTTCCCTTACAACCTACAATGTCAGAACTGTCTCTCTTGTAGCTTTATCTTTCCTAAAGGCAAACTGATCGTCATCTAACACATCCTCAATTTTTTCCTCCATTCTTCTGTATATTATTCCTGTCAACAACTTGGATGCATAAGGTGCTGAGATGATTGTGTGATGTCTCGCACTTTTTGGCTTCCGCGCCGAGTGGCGGCCCCTCCCGCTGGAGGTTCAAGTCCTCCTTAGGGCGTGGGTGCGTTTGATGTGTTTAGTATAAATTAGTTTAAGTAGTGTGTAAGTCTAGGGACTGATGACCTCAGCAGTTTGATCCATTCGGAATTCACACACCTTTGAACATTTGAACTTGTCGGCTCTAGCAGTCTTCGGAATTGTGTGGCTGATATTTTTTCGAAAGTGTACTGTCACATCGTGAAAGTCATACATTCTACACACTTTCGTGAATAGTCGCTTGGTTGCCACTTCCATTTTACAAATTCCAATGGAGAGTGATCTATCCCTTCTGCCTTATTTTATTTTACGTAGTACTAAGCTATTTTAAATTCGTATTCTAATACTGCATCCTCTCTCTTTTCCGTATCGAGTGCTGTTTCTTCTTCCATAACGTCATCAGACAAGCCCTCCCCGTCATAGTGGCCTTCAGTGTACTCTTTGCAGCCGGCAGCGGTGGTCTCACGGTTAAGGCGCTCAGTCCGGAACCGCGCGACTGCTACGGTCGCAGGTTCGAATCCTGCCTCGGGCATGGATGTGTGAGATGTCCTTAGGTTAGTTAGGTTTAAGTGGTTCTAAGTTCTAGGGGACTGATGACCACAGAAGTTAAGTCCCATAGTGCTCAGAGCCATTTGACACATTTTACCCTTTGTACCTGTCTTAGTGTGCAAAATGGGGTAGGACGTAAACGCATTTTACTGTACTGTGTAATGTGTATAGTAAAGGAACAGCTCGTCGGAGACGACGATTTTATCAGCGTGTCGACGCGTTCGCACTTGAACACCTGAGCTGCTGCCCAGGGGAAAATAAGCCATAATGGACTGCTCTTGTCACACATACTGTGAGATACTAACCAACCTAAAAACATATGACTTGTAACAGCTATAATTACTAGTTTGCAAATGACGTAAATACTGATGTAATGTTGTTGAGTGCACTGTCCTCAGTCACCACTAGAGATATCCGTACTTATGTCCGTTATTCCACGTATAATTAAAAGTGGCTTGTCTTTAATAAGCGTTAAGAAATGCTTTGGCAGACTGTTAGCTTGCCTGAGTTGAACCTACGGTCGCAGGTTCGAATCCTGCCTCGGGCATGGATGTGTGTGATGATCTTAGGTTAGTTAGGTTTAAGTAGTTCTAAGTTCTAGGGAGATGAAGAAGCTTGCACAGGATAGAGTAGCATGGAGAGCTGCATCAAACCAGTCTCAGGACTGAAGACTACAACAACAACAACAAGTTCTAGGGGACTGATGACCTCAGAAGTTAAGTCCAATAGTGCTCAGAGCCATTTGAACCATTTGAGTTGAACACCATTTCAACACCCGTCACGTATCACTTATATATCCGTGACGAGCAAATAAGCATTAAAGGCCTACTCTTGCTACAGGTACAAGGAGGTACTAACCAACCTGAAAACGCACGACTTGTAATTTCTGTAATCACTGGACTCTAAATGATGTAAATACTGATTTTAGGTTGTTTAGTACACAGAGACAGCAAAGGACCTGGAAGAGCAATTCAACGGAATGGACAGGGTCTTGAAAGAAGGATATAAGATGAACATCAACAAAAGCAAAACGAGGATAATGGAATGTAGTCGAATTAAATAGCGTGATGCTGCCGGAATTAGATTAGGAAATGAGACACTTAAAGTAGTAAAGGAGTTTTTCTATTTGGGGAGCAAAATAACTGATGATGGTCGAAGTAGAGAGGATATAAAATGTCGACTGGCAACAGCAAGGAAAGCGTTCCTGAAGAAGAGAAAGTTGTTAACATCGAGTATAGATTTAAGTGTCAGGAAGTCGTTTCTGAAAGTATTTGTATGGAGTGTAGCCATGTATGGAAGTGAAGCATGGACGATAAATAGTTTGGACAAGAAGAGAATAGAAGCTTTCGAAATGTGGTGCTACAGAAGAA
The DNA here is from genome assembly GCF_021461395.2 of Schistocerca americana. Taxonomy (NCBI): domain Eukaryota; kingdom Metazoa; phylum Arthropoda; class Insecta; order Orthoptera; family Acrididae; genus Schistocerca; species Schistocerca americana. The sequence goes on along the minus strand of NC_060119.1, from coordinate 242,243,973 downwards.
TGCTGAAGATTAGAGGGGTAGATCACATAACTAATGAGGAGGTATTGAATAGAATTGGGGAGAAGAGGAGATTGTGGCACAACATGACAAGAAGAAGGGACCGGTTGGTAGGACATGTTCTGAGGCATCAAAGGTTCACAAATTTAGCATTGGAGGGCAGCGTGGAGGGTAAAAATCGTAGAGGGGGACCAAGAGATGAATACACTAAGCAGATTCAGAAGGATGTAGGTTGCAGTAAGTACTGGGAGATGAAGAAGCTTGCATAGGAAGGGGTAGCATGGAGAGCTGCATCAAACCAGTCTCAGAACTGAACACCACCACAACAACAATAGTACACCGTTCTCTGTCACCAACTGTAACATTGGCATTTACATCCTATCGTCGTCGTCGTCGTCGGCTGATACTCGTATCCGAGTTTTCATTTCTCTCCTGAGATTTCCTTTGTCACGGTTCAGGCGTGGAAGTGTCGTTGATGGCTTAGCAATCCAATCCTAGCGTGGAACAGGCGGCCACGGACATTACAGCTGATGGAAGGTGGAGGACGTGGCTGAGCCTGGGCGAGTTTACGTCTCTGGCGTTTGTCATTCTCCGTTCTTCGACGTTCCAGCTCAAAGTTTTGAAGAGCATTTGAGGCAACTGAGCGCCAGCGACTTCGGTCTTCTGCTATTGTGGACCAGTTACTCGGATCGATGTTCAAGTTTTTCAGATTTTTCTTGTACTGATCCTTATAACGTTTGAGAGGGGCACCTCGTGGCCTTTTAACTGTGCTCACTTCGCTGTACAGCATTTGGCGTGGAAGTCTGTCATTTTTCATCCGCTGGACATGTCCGACCCATCTGAGTTGATGCCCAATGATAAGAGCTTCCATGCTATGCATTTTTGCTTTCTCTAGAACAGCCGTGTTGGATATGAAGTCATCCCATTTCAGGTTCATGATATATCTTAGCTTCTGTTGGTTGAAGCGTTCTAGTTTCTTCAGATCGCAGCGATATAACGTCCAGGTTTCGCAACCATATAGCAGGGTGGAAATGACTACAGCTTTGTACACCATCAGTTTGGTGTACAGTGTTAGGTCTTTATTCAAGAAGACACGCTTTGTAAGACAACCAAATGCTACATGTGCAGCATGTACTCTATTCTCCACATCTTTTCCAGATGAGCAGTTGGATGACAGTATGCTTCCCAGGTAGAGGAAATGGTCCACTTGTTCCAGGAGTGTATCATAGATGGATATGCTGAAGTCAGGAACGGAGGAGCCAGGAGTTGGCTGCGCCATCACCTTTGTCTTTGAAATATTGATGGAGAGACCAAATCGTTCGTACGCCCTGCTGAAGGAATCAACTGACAGCTGCAACTCTGCAGGTGAATGAGCTGGAGAGGCATTGTCATCAGCATACTGCAGCTCTGTCACACGAGTGGTACTGGTGAACCTTTTTGAATGGAGTCTGGACTGGTTGAATAATCCTCCATCAAACCTGTACTTTAGTTGTATTCCTGCATTGTTTACGGTTGTCTCGTAAAGCATACCTGCCAGATACAATGCAAATAATGTAGGTGCAAGAACACATCCTTGTTTAAGCCCACTTGTTATTAGGAATTCACCAGTCATTTCATTCTCGCAGAGGACCTGTCCAGTCATATCAACGTGGAGAGCTTCAATCAGGTCAACAAAATGTTCAGGGCAGCCGAAGCGTTTTAAGACCATCCACATGGCTTCTCTGGGAACTGTATCAAAGGCCTTTTCTAGATCGTAGAAAACAAGTAGTAAAGGCTTTTGCTGTTCTCTGCACTTCTCCTGTAGTTGTCGTGCACAGAAGATCATGTCAATTGTCCCTCTTGAAGGTCGAAACCCGTATTGAGACTCAGGTAGTATAGTGTCTGAAAGTGTCTGGAGGCGATTTAAAAGGATTCTTGCAAAAATTTTTCCAGTGACAGAGAGTAGAGATATTCCCCGGTAGTTACCACAGACGCTTCTGTCGCCCTTTTTGAAGATGGTGACAATTGTGGAGTTCTTCAAGTCAGCTGGTACCTTGCGGGTTTCCCACATTAATATAATAAGTGAGAAGAGTCTAGTTTTTAGAGGCAAGCCGCCACCCTATATAAGCTCCATCGGGATGCTGTCAGGTCCAGGAGCCTTCCCAGGTTTCACACTCTTGAGTGCCTTGCAAAATTCTTGAAAAGTTGGAGGATCAGCCAGCCAGGGTTTTGGAGGGTGCTGTGGGACATTTTTGAGAAAATCTCCAGCGGCAGTAGAAGGGCTGTTTAACAGTGAGCTGAAGTGCTCTTTCCAACGTTTTAAGATGTCCTGACTTTCAGTAAGAATGGTGGAGTTGTCAGCAGCTTTCAGTGCTCCTGATGAGGAGCGGATAGGTCCATATAGCTCTTTAATACCAGCGTAAAAGCCACGCAGATTCCTTGCATCAGAAAGATTTTGGAGTTCTGTGGCTTTCTGTTGCCACCATTTGTTCTTGATTACTCGTATTTCACTTTGACATTTCTGCTTGAGTTCTTGAAAGTGTGCTTTCTTTTCTGCGCAGGATGGATCTTGAGCAAGGGATAGGTAAGCATCCCGCTTTGCATTGATGATGGCTTGGATTTCTCCGTGGTTGTCATCAAACCAGTCACTTCTTTTCCGTGCACTGCAACCAACAACATTCTCAGCAGTTTCTTTGATGATGTTCTTTAATGTGGTCCATTCTTGTTCGACGTCATCTGTGGTTGCTGGAGCTTTGTTAAGTTGTTCGGACAGTATGTCTTGGAAGTGTGAGCGAACATTTTTGTTGTTCAGGTTGCTTATGTTGAATTTTCTGCGTGGTGGGTTTGAAAAGTGGGATCGTGGCTTGCGATACTTTGGTACTCTCAAACGGCTGACTAAAAGTCTATGGTCCGTCCAGCACTCATCGATGTTTAGTGCTGCTTTTGTGATGAGAATGTCTTTCTTGTCACGCTGTCGCGTGATAACGTAGTCTATAAGATGCCAATGTTTGGAGCGTGGGTGCATCCATGTGGTCTTATAGCGGTTACGCAAACGGAATTGGGTATTGGAGATGAAAAGCTCGTGCTCAGCACATAGACCAAGAAGTAGCAACCCATTTGCATTGCAGTTTCCCACCCCTTGTTTACCCATGACATCTCTCCAAAAACGGTTGTCCCTTCCCACTCTGGCATTGAAATCACCAAGTAAAATTAATTTATCTTGAATGGGTATTTTAGAGAGAGTACTGTTCAGTTGGTGGTAGAACTGATTCTTTGTGTCTTCATCACTGTCTAAAGTAGGAGCATATGCAGAGACGAAGGTGATGAATCTGTCTGAACCAATGGGTACTCTAAGAGTCATCAGTCTTTCATTAATTGAGACAGGTGTAAGTCGAAGATCTTTCACTATTTTCGTTTTTACAGCAAATCCTGCACCATGGATGCGTGGTTCTCCTGCATCCTTTCCCTTCCAGAAGATGGTGTACCCTGAACGTACCTCACTAATGTGTCCCTCACCTGAGAGTCTAGTCTCACTCAAGGCAGCTATGTCTATATCTAGACGGGCTAGTTCTTGGGTGATAAGAGCGGTTCTTCTCTCTGGTCTGTAATTGTTCACGTCCAGGAGGGTCCTGACATTCCATGTCCCTATTGTCATAATCATTTCATTCTTCTTATATCCTATACACCGTGTATAATTAAAAACGGCCTGCCTTTAACAACAGTTACGAAATGTTTTGCCAGACAGTTAGATTGCTTGAGCTGTACACCGTTTTACATCTGTCGTTTACCACATCTGTATCCGTGCGGAGCAAAAAAGCATCAACGGCTTGCGAACAAGCTAGGTAGCGCAGTGGTTATAACATTGGGCGCGCGTTCGAGAGGACGACGGGTCAAACGCAAGTCCGCCAATCCTGATTTAGGTTTTCCGTGATTTCCCTAAATCGCTTCTTGGAAATGCTGGGATGGTTCGGTTTGAAAGGCAAGGCCCAAGTCCTTCCCTGACATTAGCTTGTACTCCGTCTCTAATGACGTCCTTGTAGACAAGACATTAAACACTAATATCCTCTCTCCTATTAATGGCTTGCTCTTGCAAGTACTTGGTGGTATTAACCAATCTAAAAACATGCGACTCATGATAACTATAATTACTAATTTGCAAGTGACGTAAATAGTGATGTAATGTTGTTGAGTACTGTGGTGTCGCCGCCAGACACCACACTTGCTAGGTGGTAGCCTTTAAATCGGCCGCGGTCCGTTAGTATACGTCGGACCCGCGTGTCGCCACTATCAGTGATTACAGACCGAGCGCCGCCACACGGCAGGTCTAGTCTAGAGAGACTCCCTAGCACTTGCCCCAGTTGTACAGCCGACTTTGCTAGCGATGGTTCACTGCCTGCATACGCTCTCATTTGCCGAGACGACAGTTTACCATAGCCTTCACCTACGTCATTTGCTACGACGTAGCAAGGCGCCATATTCAGTTACTATTCTGAACAGATAATATTGTGAATCATGTACCGTCAAGAGCGACACTCATCATTAATGGATTAAAGTTAAGTATCAACCTAATTACGTCCGCTTTCTGAATTCTAATTCCTTGTCATGTTCCAGACCTCACGTCAGTAGAGCCCTTCCCTCCTGACGCCAGCCTGCATGAGCTAAAACGCGTGCATTTCGGCCCCCACTAGTAACACGGTGTTGGCTCTTCTGCCAACACAACAGGTACACTGTCCTCAGTCACCAGTAGAAATTCGTGCACTTATATCCGTTACACCCTGTATAATTAAAAGGGGCCTGCCTTAAATAAGAATCAGGAAATGCTCTGGCGGGCTGTTACCTTGCCTGAACTGTACACCGTTTTATAGCCGTCGCGTGCCGCTCACGTATCCGTGGGAAGCGAGGTATAGTGGGACAGCGGCAGAGCCGCGCCGCTGGCGGACGCCCACCCACACCCGCCCCCCGCCTGCAGGCAGCCGTGTAGTTACTCTGCTCGCCGGCTCCCGGGGTCGACGCGCTCAATTTTTCTCCCCGCGCCGTGGCCTCCCCAGCTGCGGAGCCCGATTCATTCAGCGGCGGGGGCGGCGAGGCCACGCCACGCCGCGCCGCCGCCCCCCAAAAAGAGCCAAAGAAACAGCCGGGACACACGGAGCGCGCCGCGGCGCGGCCCAGCCCGCTGCCGGCACCTGTTGCGCCTCTCCGCCCCCTAGGCCGGCGCCGCCACACTCGCAGCGCCGCGACAAAAATGCGCCACTTGACACTGACGCGCCAGCTCCCGTCTAGCTCTCACGTTAAGGCCGCAGTGGCGAACACGCGCGTCAGATATTTGTTCTACCCGTGCTACCGTCATTTTGAGTTTAATGTAGGTTGATTCTTCCAAAGAAGCAGACAGCAATCAGCCACTATTGATACTGCTATTTATTTAAGTAAATTGCGCCGTAACCGGTTTCGAACTGCCAAGTTCATCATCAGACGGCTGTTCACATGATTTGCAAGATACACTTTACATCAGGGCTTCCCAACCTGTGGTCCGCGCACCCCTTAGGGGTCCGCCAGCTCTTTCAAGGGGTCCGTGGCCACCTTTCACCAAATCGTGTAAAATAATGAGTAAAATTATTGAAAAAAAATGTGAAAATCAAAGTCATCACCTTTTTTTCCGTGTGAAAAACATGTGTACTTTTACTTCAGGTCGTATCCCCAAGCAGCCTTTGCGGTCCTAAGTGAGAACGTATACACAGTTTAGTGCCGGAGAATGCGGCTTCTCTGATCGACTGTTTAGCAACAATACGGGGGTCGTTTGTGCGCTGGCTCACGACGCTAGATGCGCTGAAACATTTTACGCATGCGCGGAGCGAGCTTTGTCGACCAATCACAGCGCTCGCTGGCACGTATGCGGCCCCCAGGCATAACTAAATGTTAAACTTGCCTTGTCAGTGCACTACCTGTTTCATAAGTCGATTTTTGACCGGTTTATTACTTCTAACATGGATTGGTGGCTGAAGTCAGGATCATTGAAGAAGGGTGCAGTTTCTCCATCGCCTCCACAACAAGGGAAGTTTCCAGTTGAAATGAATGAGGAGGGAGGACGACCAAAGAAAGACTTTACATACATTTGAACATTTTTCTTCGGATTTCACTAAAAACCACACACACACACAGACACGAAATATGCATGCTCCTTACACAACAGTAGCCAAATAGTGGAAGTGAACAGACCATAAGCGACAGCTTGTCAACAGCGAACAGTTTGGACGTGACGTTGATTGCTCTTGGAGGAAGAAAGCTCCATCGTGTGAAATTTCTATTACCAAGTAATTTTTATCAGGCTATAGTGTGTTGAACAAAGGGAGTAAATCCACTAGTAAGTGTCTGGATACAGTGGGAATTCAAATGGGATCGTTAATTTCTAGTTGTTTTCATTCATCTCTAAACCAAAGCTTATTGATACTGGAGGGGGGGGGGGGGAGGGGTAATTGGGAACATGGCATCTGCATTAAGAAGCTGTCAGTTCCCATGGGTTTCGCTCTGAAATTTGAAGTTACTGTGCTCTTGACTGACTAGGGGTCCGCCATGGATTTTCGACTGAAGAAGGGGTCCGCCAGCTGAAAAGGTTGGGAAGCCCTGCTTTACATAATCGTCGCCGCGCGGGATTAGCCTAGCGGTCTGAGGCGCTACAGTCATGGACTGAGCGGCTGGTCCCGGCGGTGGTTCGAGTCCTGCCTCGGGCATGGCTGGGTGTGTTTGTCCTTATGACAAGTAGTGTGTAAGCTTAGGGACTGATGACCTTAGCAGTTAAGTCCCATAAGATTTCACACACACGTTTTTTTTTTTTACATAATCGTCAGTTTTTGATTTATATTCTTTCACTGTGGCGAAATATTCTTGGTGTGCTGGTGCCATCGAAAATTCCGCGCGATTTTGTTGCGAAGTTGCAGGATAGTATTTATCAAATATTCCAAAATATATCCAGCACTTACGTAACTTGTACGTCACCATATTGTGCAAAGCACCACACACACACACACACACACACACACACACACACACACAAATACGCACACACACACACACACACACACACACACACACACCAAAAATATTTGCCACATGTGAAGTTATCACAGAGATTGCAGATTTACAAATACAAATGTGGCAGATACTTTTTGGTGTGTGTGTGTGTGTGTGTGTGTGTGTGTGTGTGTGTGTGTGTGTGTGTGGTGCTTTGCACAATATGGTGACTTACAAATTAGATAAGCGCTGGACATATTTTGAAATACTTGATAAATACGATCCTGCAACTTCGCAACAAAATCGCGCGGAATTTTCGATGGCGCCAACACACCAAGAATATTTCGCCGCAGTGGAAGAATAAAAATCGAAAACTGACGATTACGTGCAGTGTATCTTGCAAATCATGTGAACAGCCGTCTGATGATGAACTTGCCAGTTCGAAACCGGTTATGGCGGTATTTACTTAAATAAACAGCAGCATCAATAGTGGCTGGTTGCTGTCTTCTTCTTTGTAAGAATTAACCTACATTAATTGTACACAACCACGGTCTCACTATGTCAGTTTTAGACAAAATAGCATTTTGAGTTTATCTTGGGCAATGTTAAAGATTCGAGTTTTACTACTAATGTGTCTCCACTTCCCTCAGACAGTATCTTTCCTTTCATCTGACCACTTCTTGACGCTAACCATTCTTCTCAAAATAATTATCTCATTGCGTTCATCCATCATTAATATTGAAAAACCCCGTGACTTTATTTCAATCGATACATATGATAAAAATTGATGTATGTATACATACGTGTACGAGGGGCGTTCGGTAAGTAATGCAACAAAGTTCTGTCTGTAAGTAGGTTGGTCTTACTCAGGATTCTAATACAGCGTATTATTCCCCAGTCATTTTGCTACAGAACCATACATAACCTCCGTGCAATACATTACACCAACTTACTGGCAGGGCCCGAATGCTCGTAACGTACCACTCTACTGGTCGAACTCAACGTCTTACAGCATTAGTAACCTCGTATCATCCAAGAACTGCTTCCCGGGGCATGTGTCCTTCATTGGACCAATCAATTGGAAGTCGAAATAATCGAGATATGGGCTGTAGGGCGGAGGAAGAAGAGTAGTCCAGGGAAGTTTTGTGATCTTCCCTTGGGTGCACAGAATTGCCTGAAGCCTTAAATCAACATGGAGAAGGGGACGTACGTTTGCATTTTTGTGGTGGCAGATAGGCTGAAGTTGTTTCTTTAATTTCCTGAAGGTAACACAAAACACTTCAGAGTTGATTGTTGCATCATGAGGGAGACATAAAACCGGGCTATTCTGTTTTATGTCTCCCTCATACAGAGTCCCAGAAGAATGCCGCCATCGCTTTACCGGCTGAAGGTTCGGCTTTGAACTCTTCGAAGAAGAGTTGTTGGAGGCTACTCCATGGATTATCGTCTTGTTTTCGGATCGAAAATATGAACCCCTGTATCATCATCTGTGATGATCAGTCTCGCAACGCGCAAGAAACTCCGCGCGGACGGTCCTTTGTTGCTCTTTTTGTTCACCTATTAGTAGGCGAGGAAACCAATGGGCACACACCTTTCAGTACCCTTGCTGATGGACGAGTCTGTCAGCTCTTCCACTACAAACGTCCAGTTAACGAAAGGGGTGTTTGGTTGTGATCGGCCAATCATCTCGAATGAGAGTGTCCGCACGTTCCTACATTGCAACAATCAGTGGTGTGTGCGGCCAGCTGGCTTGTGCGAGACTGGACGGGTTTGGACGACCCTGTTGCTATGACGACAGACGCCTCGTCCAATGACTCCCCGTGAACATGTTCACCGACAGGCCCCGTAGACATTCTGCAAGCGCCTATGAATATCTCTGATGCTCTGGTTTTCCGCCAAGCGAAACTCAGTGACAGCTTTCTGCTTGGAACGCACCTCTGTTGAACGCCATTTTGAAGGTTGCGTATAGCGCCCTCACCTCTCGGAATTTCATGAAACTTTAGGGGCTGAAGGGGCAATTTTCCACGATGTCCACGATAAATCCCGCGTTTTTTCAACCGAAATTGGGTGAGAAGAAACGGGGCTGCATTACTTACAAAACGATCCAGTTTTGTAGGGCATTTTGATGTGACAGTCGCCCATTGTTGAACTGCATGGAAACTCGGAGGCGTACATATTCGTCGCCGGCCGGTGTGGCGGTTCTAGGCGCTTCAGTCTGGAACCGCGCGACCGCATCGGTCGCAGGTTCCAATCCTGCCTCGGGCATGGATGTGTGTGATGTCCTTAGGTTAGTTAGGTTTAAGTAGTTCTAAGTTCTAGGGGACTGATGACCTCAGATATGTCCCATAGTACTCAGAGCCATTTGAAATTTTGACATACTCGTCGTCAAAGTTCCAGAGGATCACGTCTGACCACCACAAGGCAGCATCGTCGTACTGTGCACCGTGCTACGTTTGGGTTGGTGCCGTGACAGGGAAGCATGACTACTGATGATTGCTATCGCATTGTGTTCAGTGAATAACTGCAAGTCCGTAGTACCGTGTGAGCCGTGGTAAAAATTGCTGTTTTGAAGAGCGCGCCGCAGCGCGTAGTGCGAAGCAGTCGCCCTCCGCTTCTGGCGGTGGCGCCGCTGTGGCAATCGCAGCTTTGTTGTCTCCCTCTGGCGGGAAAGGGGAAAGGTTGCCTGTTCACGTGTATTTAAGGGGCGCTATAAGCTCTCCAGTGGCAGTTGGTCAGTCTGGGTGAGTCTGGAGTCAGTCTGGGGTCAGTCTCTCGTCCGAATTTGTGGCGCAGTGAGAGAACTCAACGAGTGGTCGCCCGGTCGGGGGCTTAGTTCCTGTATCTGAGTCTGCGCGTTAGGCCGCCAGTCTGCTCGAGTTGCTCTGGCTACGGTTATTGGCGGTTGGATCGATCGGTCGGTCGGTCGAGCACTGGGACAGAAGATGACTTATCCGCCTTGAGCGTCGGCGCATGTGAGGTCACCACGTGAGGCCGCGCCGTATAGCGAGGGGTAGTGGCTTCACGGCCGACACGAGTGCAACAGGAGTCAACCCACGACATCAGTCTGGCCGGTGCAAGCCACGACGCCGTGAGACTGGAGATCGGCCTTCCTGCGTCCGTTGAAGCGGCTGGCAGCGGACGGCTAGGGAGAGCATTTTGCTGGTGCTGCCCAAGTCCTCGCTAGAAATCGTAGTTTATTAGAAGTTAAGTGACTGGTGATATGTTGTTTCATTTACTTGTTAAATTCTACTTGTTTTCTTGGTGAGGTCACCAGCCGCTTTGTTTTGGGGTCGTCCCATAATTCTTCTCCGTTTGCCCACCCGCGGGAAGGTGGTGATTTATGAATTGGGTGGTCCGTTTTTCCCTTGCGGAGCAGGGTCGGGTTACAGCAACCTACGGTTCGGGTTGTTCAGTAATCGCCGTATCAATCTGCCGTACGTTGATAGCTGCCTCTGTCATGTTTGTCGGATTCGGTGTGTTAACGAATTTATTGCTTGAAGTGTAACGGCCTCATTCCTGAAATATGTTTTTATCTTGCATATCATCTTGAGAGGCGGTATATGTGTACTGTAGAGCATGTTTGGCCAACCTTGTATAATTTTATATAAGATTGCATTTCATGGGCTTTTATTTAAATGGTAATTTTAGTATATAAAGTTGCCACCCATCCACCGTAAGACTTTTCTGCACTTTCGGTGGCAAGTTTTTTTTTATATATATATATGAGTGTTTTGTACCATTTCCATCCCTCCTACGGGGTGCATAGTTTGTGTGAGTTGTTAAAATTTTTAGTTTAAAGTAATCTGGTGTGTTGCAGATTTGCACCAGTGTAGTCTTTCAGAGGTTGTTGTAGCGGTCGTGACTACGGCCTTGTCAAAAGGTAGCAGCAAGGTTCTCAGCCCGAAAGCTCATACTGTCAAAATTTGTTCTTTCTGCCAATCAATAAATTGTAACTTGATGTTTAGAGGGTGCTATCTGCTTATAATTTTAAATCTGTTTCTTAAAAAGAAAAGGTTTTAGGAATAAAATTCCCATTTGTTAAAAGCAATTTCATTTTGATTTCATCATTTACTCCCTGGCAACTACTTCCACGGTCACATAGTGTGATTAAATGTGTTAACTTTCTTGATGAATCGCTAGTAAATAAAGTAAATTCTTAAGAAAAAGCTTTGAAAGTCAAATCACGGTTCACCGTGGATGACTATCGTTGGCGAGTGTGGCGGCGACCTGGGCGGATTTACCGTTCTTCCATTGCTTTGCAGACGCAGAGATGTGCTATTCCCTGCGTCTTGCTATGGCGAGACATCCAAGGCACGGCTGGTAGTGACTGAAGGAACTCTGGCGACACAGCAATACGACATAGGCGTCTTGACTCCTTATGTGTTACTTCTGATGTGGCAGTATCGTGGTGCCATTTTTCAACGGGAAAATGCTCCTCCACACGCAGCACATGACTCAGAACTGTCTGTGATGTTGAGGTACTCCCGCGACCAGCAAGCTCCACAGATATGTCCGCGATACAGCATGTGTGGGACCACCTCGGTCCGTCACGGTGAAAGTATCGAAGACACCAAGGTTCAAATGGAAACAAGGGTACGGCATTGTTGGCCGCGAGTCCCCCATTCGGGGAAGTTCAGCCGCCGAGATCAAGTACTTATTGCATTCGCCGCCACATTGGGCGATTTGCGCGTCGGAGATGGGGATGAAATGATGATGAGGACAACACAACACACTGTCCCTGAGCGGAGAAAATCTCCTACCCCAGCCGGGAATCGAACCCGGGACACTTGGCGTGGCATTCCGCCGCTCTGACTACTCAGCTAATGAGGACCGACTATCAAGGTCCAGTTACAACGGTTGTGGGCCAGCTTGCCTTAGGAGATGATACAGCGGGTTTATGACACCCTTCTCAACCGAATCAATGCATGCATCCAGGTCAGAGGGAGTGCTGTAAAGTACTGATAAGTCAGCTGTCAGGTTCTTTGTAAAGCTGACTCGATTTTGTTATCATTTGTATGTCATAAATATCGTCTCAACTCGTGAAGCATCATCCCCTTCTGTGGGCTTCACTTTTCTTTCAGACAGTTAAGTTTACGAACCATTCCAGGTTCATCTTCAGGTGAGGTACGCAAGGTGTTGTGGGATAGTGGGTACTGGAGTTCGATTCTTGCGGTATTTTGGACGGTATTGGTTTTAATATATATGTTGCATCTTCTAGTTCGTTGCCTGTCGGCTACAATATTATGCCCTGTTCACTATAAATACTGAGTGTCATCAGAAATCTGACAAAATCCAATAGCAGTGAACAGCGCTTAATTCTGTGACTGACAGGCGTCCATATTGCCACAAGGTGCTACTGTTTATATCAACTAAACAACTGTATTTATGATATCATTTACGTTATGAGCATACGACACAACAATCGTCTGGACATAACTGCGGGTTGTGTGATTACTCTGAGACGAGGTTCACGAAACTAGAACACATGCAATAGTAGTTCACTTTATAACATTAACGATGAAAAGCTTTACATAATTTTGAGCCGTTTTTTTTGCCACAGGAGTCCTTGAATATTTACAACTGTCACTGAGAATGGAAGGATCACTTGGTGCACTAAGTAATGAACTGTTCTCTTGAGGTTCAATGTTCGACATTTACAACAGTACAGGCCATCAGAAACTTTTAACTGTCACGTCCTACACGATGACGTTGACTCCTTGAGACAAGGTCACGAACTGGACAGAGCTCTTCCGAGCGCAGTTGTATATTGACCTCAGTGCGAGGGCAATTCAGTGCTGGGGTACCGGCGTGGTCTTCAGGAGCGCTTGTCGCTGGTCGTTGCGGATTGTAGCGAGCCCTCACTAACGTCTGTGGTATCGATATGCGTAGCCGATTTAGGCGTAGTACTGCGATGACTGGACGATACCACAATACATATAGTATAAAATATTTATTTATATTACCATAAAATTTTTATTGTATAGTAATTTCCTTTATCCGTAGAAAAAATAGGTCCCCATGATTTCTGAGAATGTATGAATTAAAATAACGAGTTAATATTAATTAAATGAAACTTATAATGATGCATGTAACTAAAAGTAGAATATTACGTTATTTTACTGAAAATAAAAACATTTTCGTTGTAATACAAATATTAAATAATTTTAAAGAAAACAATAAATAAACAAAAACAAGAACGAATTTTTAATTTACATATTATATAACAAAAACAAATAATGGAACACCTTGTTAAAAAGTTATCTTGCTAGAGTGAATAAAGTAAATAAAGTAATATTCAGTCACTTCCAGGATGCTGGATGTCAATAGGCAGCAACTTACTACGAGTCAACGAAATTACAAAGCCGTCAATGTTTCACAGAAATTTGTTTTTATTAAATAGCGACAAGTTTCGGACTTAAATCCATTATCAAGCTATCCACATTAGCCATTCAATAACACCACGTGTGTCTGCGCTGACAACACTGCTTTTATGAGTGGTTAAGTGCAACTATATGCATATTACAGTCATGTGCTGCATGCAGCAAAACAGTGTTACATGAGCATTGAGCATCGTTAGGTGCCTAACAATGTTATTTAGTGCATCAAGTGCTACGTTTACAAGACAATGTACATAACGATGTTCAGTGCTCACGTAACATTGTTTTGCTGTACCCAGCACTGGATTGTCATATGTATATAGTACGCTGCCCTTTGCCACTCCTAAAAGCAATGTGGCCAACGTAAACACACATAGTGTTACGGCAGGCCTTATGTAGATTGCTTGATAATAGTCTTTAGTCCCAAACTGGTCGCCATTTAAGTAAAAGTAAACTTCTGTGCAGCTTTGTAAGTTTTATAATTTCACTGAAAATTATCTTCATTAAATACCACATAAGATGGAATTAAACAATTTCCTTTGCTACAAAAAACTAACATGTATCATAAACCATAATGTAATAGTATAAAAACGTAAGATAACTAAGCAAAAGTATTGATGTCCTACTTATTATCTTAATTATCTCCAAAAACTCTTAAGCTTCTCTTCCTACCAGCCTTAATTATATGTACCATTCCATCTGAAGTATCAGCGCTAGCAGAATGTAAATGCGGAAAACACAAGTCCGAAAACAATTTATTGGACTCACCAAAATGAAACAATAATACAATATCCAAAAGAACAACAGGCTCGATCCCAACTGCGGATCGTCACAAATATAAAATAACAATTAATAATAGAAAATATCCGTCTCTCACGTGGAAAGATCACAATGAAACAATTGTACAAAGTCAAGAGGTTTGTCAAACATACCAAGTCCGTCCGCAAGAGATCGGCCAGCTAGAATAGGTCTTCTGGCCGTGGCTGCCGGTGTGGCAGCTCTGTAGACTTCCAAGCGGTGTATCGAACTACCCTTTGCGGGCAGTGCGCCGCCCTATAAAGCCCGTTAAGCGGATGTATATGCCGGATCTATTTGCGATCACGTGCCTGGCGTATAAAAGTAGTTCCTGGGCTAGCTGCGACCTCTGGTGACGGTGTTCTGCAGACTCTGCGAACTGGCGGCCACTGGTGGAGACCTGGTGTAGTGCTGTGTTGTGGCCGCCGGTGAATATTTGTGTGACCACACAAACGATGTAGTTTTTCCTGGTGAATATACGGCCTGTAATGCAGGCATCCCGTGTTGGTAGGATGTGAAGTGGGATGCCGATGCAGTAAGCGCTTGATGTATGAAGTAGGCGGCCACAGCAGACGTTCCTCCCCCCACACCTCCCCCAGGGAGGAGACCAGGGGCTGTCGCAGGCACAGGATCAATCTCCGTGGGTGTCAGGACCTCTGCCGGAGGGTCTGCATGGGATGTGACCAGTGGCGATGGTGGAGGTGGTGGTTGGGCAGGGAGAGGAGCACCATCATCCCTGAGGGCCAGTAGCCATGGAGAGGGCAGAAGAGCTGTCTGCAGACCATGTCATTGGCGAAGCTGGTTGGTGTGCTTCTGGCACACTGTGCTGTCGTCGAGGGTGACTGCCGCCATAGCACAGCTCATGAGCGACACCCTGGCTGGGAACTACCGGGGACGATTTCAGGTGAACACCATCGCCCAGACCGGATCCTGGAGAGAAATGGGGTTTTGCCAAATGTGGAGGAGACGGGTGGGGAGAAGATGGAAACAGGAGCGACAAGGGGGACCTATGAGGGCAGCCATGAAGGTTTTCAGATGGGGATGACTCAAGCTGTACAGTCGACTGGTAGGAGGAAAGAAAGATAGTAAGGGCGTCGTCCAGGTAGTGTTGGGGACGCAGTGTTGACATCTGGGCTTCGACTGTATGGAAAACTGTTCAGTTAATCCATTAGATGCTGGATGAAAGAGAGTGATATGGATCAACTGGATGCCCAGGGTGGTACAGATGGAGGTAAATTCAGCAGACATAAATTCATGGCTCTTGTCGGTCACCAACGACTCCAGAATTCCCTCAATGGCAAAGATGTGGGAAAGAGCTTGCATGATATGGGAGGATGTCGTGGAGGACATGCAGAAGACATAAGGAAACCCACTGCCTGCATGCACAAGGATAATCCAGGAGGAGCCAAGGAATGGGTCCACGAAAACCAAGTGCAAATGGGACCAAAGAGAAGGAGGAGGAGGCCACAGGAACAGATGGTGAGTGGGTTCCGGCTGGTGCTGTTGACAAGAGGGACATGAGGCCACCATGTGGGTGATGGTGGCGTTCATTGCCCTTCAGTAACATGTTGGCAGGCAAGCTGTTTCGTCAGGACAATCCCCCAGTGACCAACATGCAGGAGCTCTAAGGCCTTCTAGTGGAGGGAGGGCAGCAGCACCACCTGCCAACGATCATTATCACCCAAGATGTGGAGGAACCATCTCTGACAGACAAGCCCTAGCAGTGGTGCCAGTAGGCCTGGACCTCCAGATGTGGCAGCTGACGATGGTCCAACATCCACCCATCCGAACGTGGTGTATCAGTGCCCGGGGGTAAGGTCTTCTCAAGGACCACAATGGGTGTAGCCCTACAACTATGATGGACCAGGGTCAGAATACCCTCAGCCTCTAGACGACGGAGCTCCTTCTGGGGCTTGTAACAGAGGGTGAATGGTACCAAGTGAGCCTTGTGGAACTTTGGGACCACTGGGGGGAAGAGTTCGACATGGGCTTTGAACCAGGAGACACCCGGAGATGTGTCAGAGAACACATCTGGGAAGTCATCGAGAAGCTGCTGCAAGTGATTGTCTGCTGACAATGAGTGGACGGTCGGGCCTGAGTCATGTATCTCGGGGCCCAGTAAGGGAAAAGATACATTCCTAATAAGTTGGTGGCTTTGGGGGCGGCGAGGACCAAAACCCAGGCTGTGACATGGTGAGTGAGGTACTGGATCCTGAGCTGTGGTGCCATTGAATTAGTACACTGTTCTGTCTTGCGCCACAGGCACAGACGTAGTATCGACTATCCCTCTTGCGGCCCCATTGCCAATACCTATTTGGAAGAGTTGGTATATTTGGGTTGTGTCCTTAGAAGGTCTGTGCTTCCCTTTATATATACGGGGTTCACTGGTCCGAGGGGGAGGCACGGAGTTTGGGGATTGACGGAAGAGTCGCGATAAGAGGAGGTCACGAGGTCCGAGTGGCCAAAGCCACGAGATGCGCAAGGAGGGCCTGCGCAGAGCGAAGATATCTGAGTATTTCACCGGGGTCAGCGTCACCTACAAGAAGCAGGTCGACTTCCCGTAAGATGGTTTGCAACGTTCGTGTCTGACGACCGTTCGTGGCCTGGCTGCCCTCTTCTACCTAGCTTTCATCGGCACCACTCAGTAACCGCTGTGGCGCACCATGAATCATGAAACTGCTTGCTGATGTGGTTGTTGTGGTCTTCAGTTCTGAGACTGGTTTGATGCAGCTCTCCATGCTACTCTATCCTGTGAAAGCTCCTTCATCTCCCAGTACGTACTGCAGCCTACATCCTTCTGAATCTGCTTATTGTATTCATCTCTTGGTCTCCCTCTACGATTGCTTGCTGATAAACATTCCGTAATCAATGGTTAAAATGGTTCTGAGCACTATGGGACTCAACTGATGTGGTCATCAGTCCCCTAGAACTTAGAACTACTTAAACCTAACTAACCTAAGGACATCACACACATCCATGCCCGAGGCAGGATTCGAACCTGCGACCGTAGCAGTCGCACGGTTCCGGACTACCCGCCTAGAACCGCGAGACCACCGCGGCCGGCCATTCCGTAATCGTCGTTGTGAATTGTTTCATTGTCTACCTGTCCTCCTTATTATTTTCTGGTTTGTACTGGACTCTCAGAGTTTTACTCGGTCGGCTCTTTGGTCGTAAGTATAGGCAGTAGTATTGTACTAAGACACTAGTTGTCGTCTGAAAATTTGTCCCGCTATTATATTGCCTTTCCTTTCTGGTTTGTATCCGATCAATAATGTTCTAATTAATCAGCTCTTGATCGTAAATACAGCCGGAACAATTGTACTGAGGCACAAGTTTCCGTTTAACGAAAGCGGGTCCTTGTGGTTAGATTTAACTGTTAGCCGGTTCAATTCTTTGATTGTAATTGCCTTTCTCAGGCATTAGTTATAATCTGAACAACCTGTAGTACTAAGCTGTTCGTATCTGTGTTTGAAAGTCCGGGCCATTATTGATGAATTTTAGGTGGATCTTGTGGTCCCGCCGAGTAAGTTCTCTTGTAATAAGCGTTCACAAGTTATGTTTTGAGACGTTCCTTCAGAGCGGTCTTAATAACTGACAATCAGTTTAACTATGAAAATAGTAACAGTCAACTGTCACCATGTCTTTTGTCAAAGTAAAATTGTCTGAAGGGACGGGTTGGGATCCAGTCGCACCTTGGTTATTGATTGAAATTAAGAAGTTGGTTACTTTGAAGTAAGCCTTACCATTTTCATATTGTTTGCTAATCTGTTTAACCTTAAGCACAGGTGCTCATTTTAAACCCGAACCTTTCGACATACAGGTTTCAAATTAAAAGTTGAGTCATCTGTTTTGAGTAATTGTACCACTATTGTCATCAATGGTGCATATATATAGTTATCATTTGTTGAAGAAGTGCGTTTAGTAAGACAGACTGTGTCCAGCGCAGTAGTAAACACCGCTGTTTCGCCCGATAACGGGCAGGCTGCAGGTCCGGCCGTTTTGTAATCATTGTCATATTGTTTACTGTTTTGCAATACAGCACTCGCAAAAAGAATCGTACTAAAGGGTCAAGACGGAAGAAAATTGGATGGAGATATGAACTTCGCGATTCGCTTCCTTACTAGTTTTACGTTCACATACTGACCATAATTTTATCTTTGTAACTATTATGATTTAAAACACCGACTTCATCACGGTGGAACAGCTGTCAGTGTCCAAAAGCCACAGTGTTTGGCAAGCGATGACAGTGCTATTACACCGTGATGACTGGGTGTTGTGTGCTGTCCTTAGGTTAGTTAGATTTAAGTAGTTCTAAGTTCTAGGGGACTGATGACCATAGATGTTAAGTCCCATAGTGCTCAGAGCCACTTGCACTTGCTATTACACGCAGATGATCAGACCAATAGTTTGATCTCCCTTCCCAGTCGTTATTCCCGCTGATCTGCCCGTCCTATCCGCCGTCTGCAGATATCCTCCCCTCTGCCATTCCTCTTGCCGACAAGTTGCTCCGTCCTAGGCTCGCGCCTGGATACGCATACTGGCAGCACCTCAGCTCCTCTTCCGTCTGCTCCCTCTGAGGAGTGAGCTGCGCTGCTTAGCATACCGCTAAGATGCTACATGTCTATTCTCTGGCGACCTACAAGGATGCGAAGCTCCCCGTAACATCTCGCAAGCTTAAGAGAAACAGTGTGGCGTGACAGCCACGTCTTACTGAATGAAAATTATTAGGAGTGGCCCAATTAAACATGAAAATACAGATGCCACACCTTACAGGGAAATATGAAGAACAGGATAATCTGACTACAAAAGGAAACTAGTCGTCACTATAATAACAAACACAAAAACAAACACATAAATAATTAGCAAGTGGACAAAGGATTGCAAATGAACTAAGTCTTGGCACAGGAAAATCGACGCATGAAAACATAATATGAAACTATATCACGGATAAGGCCAATGACTGGGTAGAAAGACATTCGCCGATGTGCATTATGGTAACAATTAGCTGGCTGCGATGGTGAAAACTGTGCAGCTAAACCCTGATGTAGATTAACTTGCTTCGCCTCCAACTCAGTGACTGTACCGCCGGCTCATGCTCGCCACTGCTAAATGGTGCATGTGTGGAACACGGCAGCAATAATGGCTGGGAGTTCTGCATCCCGCTCGACCTCTGCACTCCTCCCTAAGTCGGGGACATCCCTCTGTGCAGTTCTCTGCAGCGACCTAGAGCAAGTGTTCACTTCGATCTCTGGGCGGCAAGTGTTTCCTCTCTGGTATCCCTGAGGCAACTCCTCTCAGCCTTCACTTTCTGAACCTTAGCTGGATCTACTTTGTTTTCACTGTTAGAGAGATGGAACACATCACACTGACGACGGCAGGAGTATGATAACGGCATGAAGAAATAGAATTTCCTATTAATGATAGAACTGAAACTCCTGCTGCGTCAAGTAAAATTCCGTTACCCAAGATCTCAGATTGTTGTAAAAATCAGATGCAGGAGTCGTCGTTGGAGAGCGGAAAAGGTCGGTGAATATTAAATTGCGGTGTAATAAATGACTTGGATGACAGCAGTAATGATAATCTGATTTCATAAACAGAAATTTAGGTTGCAGGCTCCACTTGTGGGAGTGTAAATTACATTCAACAGTGCTTTGGTGGGCCGCAATCGTCACTCCTCCAAACCGACCATTTACAAGAGTTTAATTAGCTGTGAAAGTATAAACAGTACACGGTTAGTAGGACGGATTACAATGTTTATGAAACGAATGAAACAAAGTGCATTTCTAATTGTTAAGTATATTACAAAATTAAATACAAAACTTCCTTTTCTGCAGATCTATTCGAGAGAGCAAACATGGAGCAAAAGACAGAAGATGAAACAAAATTAAATCGTACATCAACTTTTTCGAAAACGCATGATTCACATATGATTCACCGATTTTATTCCATACTGCACTGAGGTACTCTCTGAAGGATAATAATCACCTTGACTTTTAATAACTTACTAACCTGTCTACGCGAAGGGTAGCAGAAATGACCCACAACACTAGCGTCGAGTATCTTCGACATCCATTTGTTGTAGAATCTTAGAATATATTTTGAATTCAAACGCGATGGATTATCTCGAATGTAATGATCAAGATGTCAACTACCATTGATTCCGTGTTCGCAGTTTTCTCTAATGATGTCCTGAATATCGTGGATGAACGCAATCGGAGAGATGGATTGTTTCTTGACCGCCGGCCGGTGTGACCGAGCAGTTCTAGGTGCTTCAGTCTGGAACCGCGCGACCGCTAAGGTCCCAGGTTCGAATTCTGCCTCGGGCATGGATGTGTGTGATGTTCTTAGGTTAGTTAGGTTTCAGTAGTTCTAAGTCTAGGGGACTGATGACCACAGAAGTTAAGTCCCATAGTGCTCAGAGCCATTTTGTTTCTTGACTGCCGGCAAGCGTTTGACTCAGTACCACGCCTACTCTCCCTACCCTTTTTACACAAAGTAGCATCTTTGTGGTATCGACCAAATCCTGTATCCAGATTGAGAATTTTTTGATGAGGAGGACAAAGCGTGTTACACTATGTGATCAAAAGTATCCGATCACATGGCTGAAAATGACTTACACAAGTTCGTGGCGCCGTCCATCGATAATGCTGGAAATCAATGTGAATTTGGAACGTCCTTAGCCTTGATGACAGCTTCCACTCTCGCAGGCATACGTCCAGTCAAGTGCTGGAAGGTTTCTTGGGGAATGGAAGCCCATTCCTCAGGGAGTTCTGCACTGAGGAGAGTATCGATGTCTGTCTCTGAGGGCTAGCACGAAGTCGGCGTTCCAAAACATCCCAAAGGTGTTCTATAGGGTTCAGGTCAGGACTCTGTGCTGGCCAGTCCATTATAGGGATGTTTTTGTCGGGTAACCACTCCGCCACCGGCAGTGCATTATGAACAGGTGCTCGATCTTGTTGAAAGTTGCAAACGCCATCCCCGAAGTACTCTTCAACAGTAGGGGGCAAGAAGGTGCTTAAAACATCAACGCAGGCCTGTGCTGTGATAGTGCCGCGCAAAACAACAAGAGGTGCAAGCCCCCTCCATGAAAAACACGACGACACCATAACACCACCGCCTCCGAATTTTACTGTTGCCGCTACACAAGGTGGCAGATGACGATCACCGGGCATTAGCCATACCCACACCCTGCCAACGGATCGCCACATTCGTCACTCCACACATTATTTTGCCACTGTTCAACCGTCCGATGTTCACGCTTCTTACACCAAGTGAGGCGTCGTTTGGCATTTAGCGGCGTGATGTGTGGCTTATGAGCAGCCGCTGAACCATGAAGTCCAAGTCTTCTCACCTTCTGCCGAACTATCATATTCATTGCAGTGGATCCTGATGCAGTTTGGAATTCCTGTGTGATGGTTTCGATACATGACTGCGTGTTACACTTTATGACCCTCTTCAACTGTCGGCTGTCTCTGTCAGTCAAGAGACGAAGTCGGCCTGTACGCTTTTGTGCTATACGTGTCTCTTCACATTTCCACTTCACCATCACATCGGATACAGTGGACCTAGAGATGTTTAGGAGTGTGGAAATCTCCCGTATGGACGTATGACATAAGTGACACCCAATCACCTGACCACGTTTGAAGTCCGTGAGTTCCGCGGAGCGGCCCATTCTGCTCTCTCACGATGTCTAATAACTACTGAGGTAGTTGATTTGGTGTACCTGGCAGTAGGTGGCAGCAAAATGCACCTAATATGAATATCGTATGTTTTGGGGGGTGTCCGGATACTTTTGATCACATAGTGTATCTTGGCTGGAGAGTCATTGTAAGATACAGAAGCCGCTTTAGATGTGCCCCAGAAAAGTGTGTCGGGACTCTTGCTGTTCTTATTGTACATGGCGTTTCACATTTCGCTTTACACTCTTCTAGAGGTTGTAGTGAGGACATAATGGATCAAGTTTTACTTTGGAACGCAAGTTCGGAAGCGGTTCGCTTCCATGTCAGAAACTTCTCAACTTTTCTTACACGGTTCACCTGTTATGGTAGGCTACATACATTCATTAACAGTATGGTGACTCCATGTCACGTGATGTCTTCTGTTTCCATCTGGATTGTTTTCATGCTTCCTGGAGATGCGTCAGTTACATTATGGTGACTAGCACTGCAATAAAGGGATGCCGGAGTACATGTTCGCAGAGTACACTGATATGTTGTTAATTTACGGCGAAGTTCGCCGTGATAGAAGAGAAGCTCAACATCTGTACCAAGAGTACTTCCCAAATCGTGAGGCTCCATCTCATTCCATATTAGCCAGAGTAGAGCAATGGAAGCGGGATTGTGGGAAGTTCACATGCAACAGAGCAAACTGTGATGGTCCAAGAAGGGGGTCTATTGTTGTACTGGAAGATGAAATGCTCCACAAGCTGAAGAGATCACATCGACGAGTACTCGAGCCATTGCTCGTGACTTGCATATCTCTCACTCATCTGTCTAGCGCGCTCTGCACGAACAGCCATTTCACCCGTATCACCGTCACGAGGTACACGCCATACTTCCGGCGGATTTTGTGCTAGGTGTCAGTTTCTGTAGTTTGTTTCTGCACCATTGTGTGGATTTTACTCAGTTTCCAAGAGGCATTTTGTACAGTGGCGAAGCACATTCCAACAGGAAAGGCATTCTCAACACTCGAAAGAGCCGCATTTGGGAGCAAGAAAACGCCAAAGTCATGTGTACACGAAGATTTCGGCACACTTTTGGCATGAATCTCTGGGCTGGTATCTACGATGGTCATGTGATTGGACCGTACGTTCTTCGTCTCCACCTGACCGGTGCCACATATTTGATGTTCCTGCAAGAAATGATGGCGTAGTTTTTGGAGGATGTGTCAATGTACATTAGGCACGAATTGTGGTTCCTGCATAATGGCGCGTCCGAAACCGTCTGAAAGCAAATGGCTCTGAGCACTATGGGACTTAACTTCTGAGGTCATCAGTCCCCTAGAACTTAAACCTAACTAACCTAAGAACATCACATTCATCCATGTCCGAGGCAGGATTGGAACCTGCGACGATAGCGGTCGCGCGGTTCCAGACTGTAGCGCCTAGAACCGCTTGGCCACTGCGGCCGGCCGTTTGAAAGCAGTCTACGGACACAGGTATATCAGCCGAAGTGGATCACATGCTTGGCCACCACGATCCCGCTGTTTAACCCCTGTGGACCTTTTCTTGTGGAGCCACATGAAGGATCTTGTTTACGACATCCCTGTCCAGTTGTATGGAGACCTGGTTACGCAGATCATGGCTTCCACGTAACATACGTACTTTGCAATAATACCTAAAGTCTCCATACTCTTCGTTCAGTTCCGCCGAAAAATGTTGCAACTGACAGTTTAACAATGAGTGTGACGTTCTCAAGGCCTGCAAATACGGCACAAAGTGATTCTTGATGCACAGAACGGAGAATCCTGTCTGCAGATTGTTTTAATATTTGGTTCTTTCATCGTCAACTAAATCTTCAATTTTTTCTGCAATATTTTTTGATGTGATTCAATCACTAATTTGGGGTTCTCGTCGATTATGCGACTTCTTAATAAGTATTCAGACTTCTCATCCCTCTCTTATGTCACTTTCATCAGTTTTTTTAAGTCTTGTGGCGATAGATCATTAGACTGCCTGTTGACTTCCTCCGTACCATTAACAACTAGCGAAGGGGAAACAGCGCTGATTCCAAGATTCTACCGAACTGAATAACATCGCCCCACCAAAGAATGCCGCACCGCTACATTAAATGAAATGTTCCGGTGTACCGAGTACTTCCCCGAAGCACCGACCAAAGTCGAGACCGGCTGAAGCTCGAGTCGAACGCAGCCCTCACATCCATCTCGCGTGCTGTTCGGTTAACTTGTGAGGCCTTGCTTTAGATGATCAACAAATCGTGGAAACCACTCATCGCACGTCTGTGCAGTCAGAGGAATTGTTGTTCTGAGTCTTCACTGCTTGGTACTGGCGCTGCAACAAATGCCATCGATTTTAATAACTAACCACATAATTCGTAATCACTGTGTATTTTCTGACTCTTTTTGGATTTTATTTTGAGATGCATAAAGTTTTGTCTATGACTGAGGCTTTTGTGCCGATTGTCTTATCTGTGATGCACTCGCATTTGTATTACGTCAAGAGGTTTCAATTCGTCATATACTCTCCTTTAAGATGGCCGGAATTTGGGAAGAAGAAATATTGCTGTCGTAGATGCACACCTGAAAACTTTGTCATATCCATCAATTATGATTGTGCTTCTCAAGAACTGCTCGTATAATTTGATGAGCAGCACTCTAGCTTGAAGACAAGGAGTTCAGCCATACCCGAATTTAATGGGAGTTGTTTCGGTACCCTGGCCATCCTACGCTCCTTTAGGTCAATTCCTGCCATCAGTCAGTTACACAAGTATTTTTATTACTCGCTAAAATATTAATTTCAGATATAAGTGAGGAAAATATTAATTTCAAGTTGTTGGTGAGTGTTGGAGGACGGGTGACATCTTGTGAAAAATCCTTTCACTGTGATTTTTTTAAAGAATCTGCTTGATGCAAAGAAGTTCGAAGCCGCCGTAGAATGTCGACTTGGTGGGAGCGGAGACGCGTTTGATTAACTAAAGAAAAAAAAACCAAAAAAACAAAAACAAATATCCAGCTACTGTTATGAAAAAAAGATTTTATTTGAATTATGTTTTCGTCAGTCTTAGTTTATATCGCTGTGGATTGACGTGTTTATGTTTGTGCCAGGCTAGGGCTGCCGTTCCTATTATTAAAACTGATTTAAATCTATTAGAAATTTATATCGACGAGACACCAGATTTGAGGTGCCCGTAATTTTCTTCACATAATACATCATTTGTTGTTTCAGCTGTTAGTGGATTCCTTTACAAAACGAAATAATCTGAAAGGGACATAACGAGTATTTTAGTTTCGCTCCATTCTTTATCATGTAGCATTCTTTGCAGCTTAGACACGCTCGCAGCGGCGAAGTATTATTATCACAGTCAGATGCGTATGCTAGGACCCCAGTTATTATTTTTTGTCTGGTTAATTAACATTTCAGCGGAATTTTTGTTTTAGGTCCGTAACAACTGCTGCTCACCAGAATAAAAGTAGCCAATATAAAAACTTAACTTAAACCTGCGATTGCAAACTTTACTCAGTTTATAAAAATGGGAATCGCTATGTGCTGGACTGACCCCTAATGTCTGCCTCCGAAAATACGATACAGAACGTGTAAAAATACGACAAAACGCAGATCAAAGCTTACTCAATTCAAGGACGAATGTCGATAACCCATTCGCTACCTTAGGTCAGCCGAAAGCTGTGACTACAGAGAAAAAGTTAAAATATAGTAAGTCTGCCAAATTATGATAACAGCAGAACGCCATATGATCTGATAAGCATGAGGAAGAGACAAACGTTTGTACTTCTCTAGTCTTCTTTGTGTAAGTAGCAAAATCTAGAGTCAAAATTTTGAGTATGACTCGCCGACCTGGGTTCACTTTCAGGTCCGCTTGACTGATGGAATTAAATAAATGAACCTAAAATCTACACAGTTTGCAATTTGTCAACTTTATCAGAAGGACAGAGTTTTACAGATGTTCGACGCACCCAAAATTAAACGAATTGTTTCCTTTAAAAATATCGAGAACCCGTGCCGGGAGAGGTCTGAAATAAAATATCGCCTCTCAGTTGATTCAAAGATATCACAACTACAGGGCGAAGAAGTTAGGGAGCAAAACAGAAGCGCTTAGACAGTTCGTTGGGTTTGTTCAGCGTCCATTAACACCAAATCGAGCCTTTTCAATCATGCCGCTGGTATGTTCCCTACAGTATTGAGTGCACATGCTTCATAGGAGATAAATGAGCTTCATCAGAATTCTGCACACTGAATTCCGTACTACGCAATAAATATAAACAAAACTCTCCACATCAGCCGCAGCTTTCATTTCTATACCACTGACTGCGTGTCAGTGTTGCTTTCCTGTAGCCTTCGTTTGCCATTTACGATTATCTCCATTATCTACAACAGCTGGAAGGCTTGTTAACGTACAAAATATGGCCTCTGATAACTGCCGTAGATACTTCTTCCACAATACCTGCCAACACCAGCTAAAATTACGCGTAGGAGTAAAAAGTCTTAATGCTAATTTCAATTATCTGTGCTGTCAGAAGGGAGCCTGAAGTTCCCACCAGAAGCGCGGTTCGAACCATCGCATTCACAGCGATAGGTTTGACAGGAAATCAGTTAGCCGAATCAGCTATGTCAGTCGCAACTGGCTTTCCATACCATTTAACTCTTGTAGGTTACCGTTTCTGTCATGTTATATTAGTTATTATTGAGAAGGAAGAGGTTGAAAATTGACGGCGAAATTAGGTTCAAGGCTTCTCTTTCCGAAATATTACAGTCTTCCAATCGAAAAATACGCAATAACCACAACAATGAAGAATGTTTCCTCTGATATAACAAAACATGTTATGCCCCATGTCAAGTTTTCGATAGTTAACTCCAGAAACTGTCTCTATGAAGCTGACTTCTTCCTGTACGCGCACTGTTGTATTCAGTCTGACATTACGAACATGGCATGGAAGCTGCCAATAATATTCAGTCAGGTACAATTTCTCATAATTTTTGATGTCAGTTGAGCGATTACATGGACGAAAATTTCCTGCGTCAATAGAGACATACCTGTTAAATAACAAAGCGTCTTTGAACCACTGAAAATGTTAGTAAACTTATATTTTGGAAACAATTTATTTGGAAGGATCATCAAGGGATGAATTTTTATAGTCGGCCACGTAAAGGTATGACTCGAGTTCCCATGTACAAACGCACCGTTTACGATAGGGTCTGTTTCCCTCCTTCGCTTACTTTATATTGTTCCGCACGCCGCGTGGTGTGCAAGGTCGCCAGGGGTAGTAATGGGATTTGTGATAACTGAGAACAGCGGAAAGTTGTGATCTGCCACCATTTCTTATCTATCATCATGCCAAGGGAAGTAGCCACAAGGATACAGCTAGTTTGCTGAATACACTGAGATGACAGAACTCATGGTATAGCCGGCCGGTGTGGCCGAGCGGTTCTAGGCGCTACAGTCTGGAACCGCGCGACCGCTACGGTCACAGGTTCGAATCCTGCCTCGGGCATGGATGTTTGTGGTGTCCTTAGGTTAGTTAGGTTTAAGTAGTTCTAAGTTCTAGGAGACTGATGACCTTAGATGTTAAGTCCCATAGTGCTCAGAGCCATTTGAACCATTTTTTGAACTCATGGTATGGCGATACGACGTATGCAGATGGCTGTAGCGTCACGTACACGAGGTATAAAAGGACTGAGCATTGGCGGAGCTGTCATTTCTTCTCCGGAGATTTGTGTGGATAGGTTTCCGACGTTCTTATGGACATATGATAGACTTTGAAAGCCGATTGGTAATTGGAGCTAGATGAATAGGACATTCCGTCTCGGAAATCGTTCTTGTTGTGGTCTTCAGTCCGGAGGCTGGTTTGATGCAGCTCTCCATGCTACTCTATCCCGTGCAAGCAACTTCATCTCCCAGTACCTACTGCAACCTACATCCTTCTGAATCTGTTTAGCATATTCATCTCTTGGTCTCCCTCTACGATTTTTACCCTCCGCGCTGCCCTCAAACACTAAATTGGTGATCCCTTGATGCCTCAGAATATGTCCTACCAACCGATCCCTTCTTCTAGTCAAGTTGTGCCACAAATTTCTCTTCTCTTCAATTTTATTCAATACCTCCTCATTAGTTATGTGATCTACCCATCTAATCTTCAGCATTCTTCTGTAGCACCACATTTCGATAGCTTCTATTCTCTTTTTGTCTAAACTGTTTATCGTCCACGTTTCACTTCCATACATAGCTACACTCCATACAAATACTTTCAGAAACGACTTCCTGACACTTAAATCTATACTCGATGTTAACAAATTTCTCTTCTTCAGGAACGCTTTCCTTGCCATTGCAAGTCTACATTTTATATCCTCTCTACTTCGACCATCATCAGTTATTTTGCTCCCCAAATAGCAAAACTCCTTTACTACTTTAAGTGTCTCATTTCCTAATCTAATTCCCGCAGCATCTCCCGATCTGATTCGACTACATTCCATTATCCTCGTTTTGCTTTGTTGATGTTCATCTTATATCCTCGTTTTAAGACACTGTCCATTCCGTTCAACTGCTCTTCCAAGTCCTTTGCTGTCTCTGACAGAATTACAATCTCATCGGCAAACCTCAAAGTTTTTATTTCTTCTCCATGGATTTTAATTCCTACTCCGAATTTTTCTTTTGTTTCCTTTACTGCTCGCTCAATATATAGATTGAATAACATCGGGGACAGGCTACAACCCTGTATCACTCCCTTCCCAACCACTGCTTCCCTTTCATGCCCCTCGACTCTTATAACTGCCATCTGGTTTCTGTACAAATTGTAAATAGCCTTTCGCTCCCTGTATTTTTCCCCTGCCACCTTCAGAATTTGAAAGAGAGTATTCCAGTCAACATTGTCAAAAGCTTTCTCTAAGTCTACAAATGCTAGAAACGTAGGTTTGCCTTTCCTTAATCTATTTTCTAAGGTAAGTCGTAGGGTCAGTATTACCTCACGTTTTCCAACATTTCTACGGAATCCAAACTGATCTTCCTCAGGTCGGCTTCTGCCAGTTTCCCCATTCGTCTGTCAACACCTGCTTTCTTTGGGATTGGAATTGTTACATTCTTCTTGAAGTCTGAGGACATTTCACCTGTCTCATACATCTTGCTCACTAGGTGGTAGAGTTTCGTTAGGCCTGGCTCTCCCAAGGATGTCAGTAGTTCAAATGGAATGTTGTCTACTCGCGGGGCCTTGTTTCGACTTGGGTCTTTCACTGCTCTGTCAAACTCTTCACGCAGTATCATATGAAATTCTATATTTCGAGATCCACAGTGTCAAGAGGGTGCCCAGTATAGCGAATTTCACGCGTTACCTCTCACGACGGACAACGCAGTGGCCGACGGCCTTCACTTAACGACCGAGAACAGCGGCGTTTGTTTAGAGTTGTCAATGATAACTGACAAGCAACACTGCATTGAATAACCGTTGAAATCAATGTGGGACGTACGACGGACTTATGCGTTTTGATAGTGTTGCGAAACTTGGCGTTAAGGGACTATCGCAACAGGTGACCGAAGCGAGAGCCTTCGTTAATAGCACAACATCGCCTAAACGCCTCTCCTATGCTCTTGATCATATCGGTTGGAACCTAGATGACTGGAAAATCATGGGCTGTTTAAATGAGTTCCGATTTCATGTGGTAAGAGGGTCAAGGGTGACGCAGTTTCATCAGTCCCCTAGAACTTAGAACTACTTAAACCTAACTAACCTAAGGACATCACACACATCCTTGCCTGAGGCAAGATTCGAACCTGCGACCGTAGTGGTCACGCGGTTCCAGACTGAAGCGCCTAGAACTGCTCGGCCACAGCGGCCGGCTACCCAGGTTGTCAACAAGGCCCTCTGAAAGCTGGTGGTGGCTCCAAAATGATATCGGCTATGTTTACATGGAATGGTCTGGGTCCTCTGGTCCAACAGAACAGATCATTGACTGGAAATGGTTACATTCTGCTACTTGGAACAACGTTTTGCAGCCATTCATGGAGTGAAGTTCCAAAAAAAAAAAACGACGTCTTATCTCCGGGCAAGCGGTGTTCGAGACTCGTTTGAAAAACATTTGGACCATTAGAGCGTATGATTTGGTCACCCAGATCGCCCAACATGAATTCCATCGAATATATGTGTGACATATTCGAGAAATCTGTTGGTGTACAAAATCTTTTCCAGGCAACACGTTCGGAATTGTGGGCAGGTATAGAGGAAGCATGAATCAGTAGTTCTGCAGGGGACTTCCAACGACTTTCCGGGTCCATACCATGGGGAGTTGCTCCACTAAACCGGGCAAAAAGACCTCCGACACGATATTCGGAGGCATCACATGGCATATGTCACCTCAGTGTGTATTCAGAGGTACGGTTAGGGATGTTATCAGACAATTTCAGGAGGAATATTGGATAGTATCTATCCCTCGGAAAGAACTGCTGAGGAAGCGAAATGAATGAGAAAGGCGATTAGTAATGAGAAAGATTAAGTGTAACCATCCATTAAGAGTGCCTAAAACTGGAATCCATAAGAATATGCTAAGCAAGTTGGTCAATCAACTGTGACAATAGCTTTCAGAGAAGAAGGGTGTGACAGAAGAGTACTGGGAGAAGAACGTCCATGAAGAAAGTGATTCAGGAATAAAAGCTATAATTCGCAAGAGACCATGTTAACAGAAGTCCAGAGTGGTAGATTCATGCTATATTTGCTGGCGGGATCAAATTCAACGGACGGATTAGGGTGTTTCTAACGGCAATTGACGTTCTTCAGGCTCAACATCTGCAACGTATTGTAAAGCACAGCAGTGGTTGGTGTCATGATATGGGCCTGTATTTTGTCATCTGGCGAAGAGGAGATTACTTTCACGGCAGCTTTCTAAACAAAGATATTTCAACATCATGAAACAAAGTTTACAAAGGAGTACATAAGAGTTGGGGGATTAGATCTACACTGAAATTATTTCATAATAATTATTAGACTCACGTATCATACTAACACAAGGATAGCTTCATTATAATCGCATCCAAGTTTGTATGTCATCTTCCCTGTCACCAGACTTCAGCGCCATAGAGAATTTATCGAACTAATTAGATAGGAAAATGAGACCTAAAATCAACTCGAAAGAAGACCTAAACCGAAGCTGAAATGAGTTGAAACCGCAAAATCGTTGGTAACATGCAAGAGCATTTGAAAGAGCTTGTCAAGAAAAAGGAATATCCCTCGAAGTACTGAGTTCCAGCATCATTCCTGTTTGCAAGAACAGTTATGTCTTCAGTAGAAATTAAAGACATTATATTGTTAAACTGTGAAATATTAATTAATAAACCATTGTCTTATTATGTTGCTTAAGAAATTACTTAACATACTTTACACTTATTAAGAGAATGTATTATTCATTTATTGAAATTTCTGAAAGTAAAACACGTACTACTATAAACAGTGATGTGACAGAGTGTTAATGACGACCACTGTGTGAAGTGTGGAGAAAATCCACAATCAAAAAATACAATTGTCTCAAAAATCATTTTCGTCAGTCAATGCCACATCACTTTTCGAAGCCTGGGGAAGATGATGATGACGCAGCACAGCCTTTCGAAGTTTAACTACACGAAAATTCTTCCTTGCTTCTAACCACTGGTATTGGTTTGTTGAAGAGGCCGAAGCTGTATAATAAGCGCAGTTGTAATGGTATCAAAAATAAATTCCCTGCTTTCCCAGTAGCATCAGGAAGAAACTGATAAATGGTGGTAGAAGAAGAAAGCATATAAAATGAAGTTTTTGGTACAAATGGACTTTTGCGTGAAGAAGACTGATAAAATGGTCGGAAGTTTGAGAGTTTTTTAATAGTTGTGGCCTGAAGAGTTCTGAAAATATTTTAGAGAAGGTTATGTCGCGAGAGAGTTTCTAATCTGCTTACAACAGCTAGTTTAGTAAAAATAGCGCGTATCCTATAACCAAGGGAAAAAAAAGTGTTTCCATTTTCCGAGAAAATTAAAACTGATTCAAAACGCTTGAATGAATTGCTGAAATATGTATCACTCTTACGACCTTCTGGGATTATCACAAGCTGAAGATACCGAACATACTGCTGAAGACTGTAACGTCAATATTGGCGTAGTTAATTCTATTATTGCATAAGACGTGCAGGATGGTTTACAACACGACGCCGCTTGACCCTCTTGAACAGATTTAATTTGTTCCGGAACGTTGATACCAAAGTTTAGAAACAGCTGACACCTGTAGCTTAAATGTAGGCGTGTTTCATTTCATTACAAGACATGAACCAGGACTTGTAAAAAAATCAGAATTTTAGATTATTCAAGTTGGAATAAAACTACACTCCTGGAAATTGAAATAAGAACACTGTGAATTCATTGTCCCAGGAAGGGGAAACTTTATTGACACATTCCTGGGGTCAGATACATCACATGATCACACTGACAGAACCACAGGCACATAGACACAGGCAACAGAGCATGCACAATGTCGGCACTAGTACAGTGTATATCCACCTTTCGCAGCAATGCAGGCTGCTATTCTCCCATGGAGACGATCGTAGAGATGCTGGATGTAGTCCTGTGGAACGGCTTGCCATGCCATTTCCACCTGGCGCCTCAGTTGGACCAGCGTTCGTGCTGGACGTGCAGACCGCGTGAGACGACGCTTCATCCAGTCCCAAACATGCTCAATGGGGGACAGATCCGGAGATCTTGCTGGCCAGGGTAGTTGACTTACACCTTCTAGAGCACGTTGGGTGGCACGGGATACATGCGGACGTGCATTGTCCTGTTGGAACAGCAAGTTCCCTTGCCGGTCTAGGAATGGTAGAACGATGGGTTCGATGACGGTTTGGATGTACCGTGCACTATTCAGTGTCCCCTCGACGATCACCAGTGGTGTACGGCCAGTGTAGGAGATCGCTCCCCACACCATGATGCCGGGTGTTGGCCCTGTGTGCCTCGGTCGTATGCAGTCCTGATTGTGGCGCTCACCTGCACGGCGCCAAACACGCATACGACCATCATTGGCACCAAGGCAGAAGCGACTCTCATCGCTGAAGACGACACGTCTCCATTCGTCCCTCCATTCACGCCTGTCGCGACACCACTGGAGGCGGGCTGCACGATGTTGGGGCGTGAGCGGAAGACGGCCTAACGGTGTGCGGGACCGTAGCCCAGCTTCATGGAGACGGTTGCGAATGGTCCTCGCCGATACTCCAGGAACAACAGTGTCCCTAATTTGCTGGGAAGTGGCGGTGCGGTCCCCTACGGCACTGCGCAGGATCCTACGGTTTTGGCGTGCATCCGTGCGTCGCTGCGGTCCGGTCCCAGGTCGACGGGCACGTGCACCTTCCGCCGACCACTGGCGACAACATCGATGTACTGTGGAGACCTCACGCCCCACGTGTTGAGCAATTCGGCGGTACGTCCACCCGGCCTCCCGCATGCCCACTATACGCCCTCGCTCAAAGTCCGTCAACTGCACATACGGTTCACGTCCACGCTGTCGCGGCATGCTACCAGTGTTAAAGACTGCGATGGAGCTCCGTATGCCACGGCAAACTGGCTGACACTGACGGCGGCGGTGCACAAATGCTGTGCAGCTAGCGCCATTCGACGGCCAACACCGCGGTTCCTGGTGTGTCCGCTGTGCTGTGCGTGTGATCATTGCTTGTACAGCCCTCTCGCAGTGTCCGGAGCAAGTATGGTGGGTCTGACAGACCGGTGTCAATGTGTTCTTTTTTCCATTTCCAGGAGTGTATTTAAGACAAAACATAATGTTTGAAGTAATACGGAATATTATTTCACCGTCCGCCAGCTTACCTGGGTGGTAATGTGCTTGCCTCCCATGCAGCGCGCCCGGGTTAGATTCCCTGCCGGATTGGGGATTTTTTCCGCTCGTGGACTGGGCGTTGTGTTGTCCTCATCATCATTTCATCTTCATCACCGCCACGCAAGTCGCCCAATTAGCCGTCGACTCAAATAAGACTTGCACTCGGAGGCCGAACTTCCCCGAATGGGGCCTCCCGGCCAACAATGCCAGACGCTCATTTCTTTTTTTATTATTTCATCGATATAATTTCAGTAATCTATAAATAAATCAAAAGGCTTGTTATGAAGACGGCCAGCACTCAGTCGTAAAGCAATTAAGACTCAGTCAACGATCTGTCAAATGTGTTGTATCTGAAAATAGAATGTATGCTAATATTCTGTATTATGCATGTAAGGTTTGATGCATTATAGTTGGGACCTTAAAAAAGAGACTGGTAGAGATAGTCATTTCACGAATAAAGTTATTGTCGTTGTGTTGGATGAACGCATGGAATTTCATTTGCTAAAAATGAGATAATCGACGCAACAATGAAAGGAAGACTAATGCTCAAAACACTCTCGGGTCGTTGCCTGGTAACAGTCGTTTCTTACAAGTTGCTACCACGCTTCGCAGCTAACGCGTAAGTGGCCTGGAAGTGATGACTTCGTTCCTGCCACCAGTGGTCTAGGTTTCATCGAGTGCAGATTCCCACCATCGGAACCTGGAGTCTGCGCCTCTGCCTACTGTCGGAAACTGCGGAGTATCAAAGTGCGTCACCGCAGGCGCTGTCGCACAAGCTGTAAGTACGCTCAGCAGCGACATAGTAGAAAATGTTAAAACGGAGTTTATGACGCAGTATACTTTGAGACTAAAATCTTAGAATCCAGCAACGCAAGGAATAGCCATGAGACAAAAGGAAATGGTACTTATATGCAAAGAGAATAATTACACTAATGTCACCGCGGTTTATGATTGTCCTCTGGACGTTACAGATGGTGGGACATGACGCTTAAGAGAGAGGTAATGCGTGCTGTGCAACGTTTCCCCATGCTGGCCACAACATGGGTAAAGTGTTCTTGTGGTAGGGCGTTCCACTGCTCCACAAGCTGCATCGGCAAATGCTATATGGTCGTTACTGCATGTGGACATCCTGCAATACATCCCCCCGACATAAACCACACGTGCGCGATGGAATTCAGTCCGAGGAACGGGTAGGTAAGTCTGCTTCAACTGCACTGTTCGATAGGATCATGAATGTAGTCAGGGCCGAATGAATGGCTTACATAGGACAGAACAACAGAGTCACAATAACATTGAGGGGTGAGTGCCCCTTATTTGCAGGTCATTACGCCCAAGCAGCTTTATACCTCCCCAGACTATATCGCCTGCATCACCAGTACGTTCGAGCAGACATCGTCCCTGGATGCATTACATGTTCTCATCTGTCACTATATGAGAGTACCGTCTAACATGATAGTTTTGATGGTGCGCTTGAGAACGTGGCATCTGTGCCTTGCAGCTGTGGATCCTAGGTCCCTACAAGCTGTTGCCCAGGCAGGAGGTAAGCATTATAGGGGCAATTTTGCAGACTATTTTCAT
Organism: Schistocerca americana; assembly: GCF_021461395.2. Lineage (NCBI taxonomy): Eukaryota > Metazoa > Arthropoda > Insecta > Orthoptera > Acrididae > Schistocerca > Schistocerca americana. The sequence continues at coordinate 242,208,724 of NC_060119.1, read as the reverse complement.
TCTCTTCTGGCACTAGAGAATCCTGATGGAGACGCTACTTCACCACACTTTGGTTGCACGTAATTTTCTTGATGAACGCTCTAGTGAAACTACAATTACGGTTTGTCCCCCAAAACGACCGATCTGAGTCCAATGGAAGCATGTATGGAATGCTGCCTGTACCGGTGTGTGCTCGACGAAACCTATACCAACCAGACAAGGATAACTAACGGAAGTGGTACGTTTATTTCTTTATTTATTTCATTAACAGTACAGAATGACCCACCGCCGTGAAATGTAAGGTGGGTCGGATGCTTTTAAATTCAACAGCAAACACTGCTCATTATTACAGTCTTATTGGTATACAGTTGTTAATGCTGTTTTAAAAAATATAAAGAACATATATACAAAAATTTCTCTAAAGTTACAGCGAATTGAGTGCTTAACAATTGTTGAAATGGTTCGCTATATAGATTGTTTCTGCCAAGTTGATGAGAATATAATTTATATAATGCAAAAGTCAAAGAGAAATAAGTAATACAATGAGTCTTATGAAAATAATGTGTAATATGTAGAGGGAAGTGATATACTGTGTCTGGATGTGTAATATTACCTATGTAGCATGTTGGTTGGTAATAGCCAATTTCTACCAATTTCAGGTGAGAAGGTCTCCGAAGAATCTACAGCTATTCATATCAGAAGTGATTTGTGCTTTTGTATGTTTACTGTATTTTTTTGTATTGGTATATTACTGAGATTGTAGCAAGTCAGGACACTACATGATATTCAGCAGCTGATTGTTTGTCCTATTGTTGGTGTTGTTGTTGTGGTCTTCAGTCCTGAGACTGGTTTGATGCAGCTCTCCATGCTACTCTATCCTGTGCAAGCTTTTTCATCTCCCAGTACCTACTGCAACCTACATCCTTCTGAATCTGCTTAGTGTATTCATCTCTTGGTCTCCCTCTACGATTTTTACCCTCCACGCTGCCCTCCAATACTAAATTGGTGATCCCTTGATGCCTCAGAACATGTCCTACCAACCGATCCCTTCTTCTGGTCAAGTTGTGCCACAAACTTCTCTTCTCCCCAATCCTATTCAATACTTCCCCATTAGTTACGTGATCTACCCATCTAATCTTCAGCATTCTTCTGTAGCACCACATTTCGAAAGCTTCTATTCTCTTCTTGTCCAAACTATTTATCGTCCATGTTTCACTTCCATACATGGCTACACTCCATACGAATACTTTCAGAAATGACTTCCTGACACTTAAATCAATACTGGATGTTAACAAATTTCTCTTCTTCAGAAACGCTTTCCTTGCCATTGCCAGCCTACATTTTATATCCTCTCTACTTCGACCATCATCAGTTATTTTGCTCCCCAAATAGCAAAACTCCTTTACTACTTTAAGTGCCTCATTTCCTAATCTAATTCCCTCAGCATCACCCGACTCAATTAGACTACATTCCATTATCCTTGTTTTGCTTTTGTTGATGTTCATCTTATATCCTCCTTTCAAGACACTGTCCATTCCATTCAACTGCTCTTCCAAGTCCTTTGCTGTCTCCGACAGAATTACAATGTCATCGGCGAACCTCAAAGTTTGTATTTCTTCTCCATGGATTTTAATACCTACTCCGAATTTTTCCTTTGTTTCCTTCACTGCTTGCTCTATATACAGATTGAATAACATCGGGGAGAGGCTACAACCCTGTCTCACTCCCTTCCCAACCACTGCTTCCCTTTCATGTCCCTCGACTCTTATAACTGCCATCTGGTTTCTGTACAAATTGTAAATAGCCTTTCGCTCCCTGTAATTTACCCCTGCCACCTTTAGAATTTGAAAGAGAATATTCCAGTCAACATTGTCAAAAGCTTTCTCTAAGTCTACAAATGCTAGAAACGTAGGTTTGCCTTTCCTTAATCTTTCTTCTAAGATAAGTCGTAAGGTCAGTATTGCCTCACGTGTTCCAGTGTTTCTACGGAATCCAAACTGATCTTCCCCGAGGTTGGCTTCTACTAGTTTTTCCATTCGTCTGTAAAGAATTCGTGTTAGTATTTTGCAGCTGTGACTTATTAAGCTGATAGTTCGGTAATTTTCACATCTGTCAACACCTGCTTTCTTTGGGATTGCAATTATTATATTCTTCTTGAAGTCTGAGGGTATTTCGCCTGTTTCATACATCTTGCTCACCAGATGGTAGAGTTTTGTCAGGACTGGCTCTCCCACGGCCGTCAGTAGTTCCAATGGAATATTGTCTACTCCGGGGGCCTTCTTTCGACTCAGGTCTTTCAGTGCTCTGTCAAACTCTTCGCGCAGTATCATATCTCCCATTTCATCTTCATCTACATCCTCTTCCATTTCCATAATATTGTCCTCAAGTACATCGCCCTTGTATAGACCCTCTATATACTCCTTCCACCTTTCTGATTTCCCTTCTTTGCTTAGAACTGGGTTTCCATCTGAGCTCTTGATATTCATACAAGTGGTTCTCTTATCTCCAAAGGTCTCTTTAATTTTCCTGTAGGCGGTATCTATCTTACCCCTAGTGAGATAGGCCTCTACATCCTTACATTTGTCCTCTAGCCATCCCTGCTTAGCCATTTTGCACTTCCTGTCGATCTCATTTTTGAGACGTTTGTATTCCTTTTTGTCTGTTTCACTTACTGCATTTTTATATTTTCTCCTTTCATCAATTAAATTCAATATTTCTTCTGTTACCCAAGGATTTCTACTAGCCCTCGTCTTTTTACCTACTTGATCCTCTGCTGCCTTCACTACTTCATCCCTCAAAACTACCCATTCTTCTTCTACTGTATTTATTTCCCCCATTCCTGTCAATTGCTCCCTTATGCTCTCCCTGAATCTCTGTACAACCCCTGGTTCTTTTAGTTTATCCAGGTCCCATCTCCTTAAATTCCCACCTTTTTGCAGTTTCTTCAGTTTTAATCTACAGGTCATAACCAATAGATTGTGGTCAGAGTCCACATCTGCCCCTGGAAATGTCTTACAATTTAAAACCTGGTTCCTAAATCTCTGTCTTACCATTATATAATCTATCTGATACCTTTTAGTATCTCCAGGGTTCTTCCATGTATACAACCTTCTTTCATGATTCTTAAACCAAGTGTTAGTTATGATTATGTTGTGCTCTGTGCAAAATTCGACCAGGCGGCTTCCTCTTTCATTTCTGTCCCCCAATCCATATTCACCTACTATGTTTCCTTCTCTCCCTTTTCCTACACTCGAATTCCAGTCACCCATGACTATTAAATTTTCGTCTCCCTTCACAATCTGAATAATTTCTTTTATTTCATCATACATTTCTTCAATTTCTTCGTCATCTGCAGAGCTAGTTGGCATATAAACTTGTACTACTGTAGTAGGCGTGGGCTTCGTATCTATCTTGGCCACAATAATGCGTTCACTATGCTGTTTGTAGTAGCTTACCCGCATTCCTATTTTCCTATTCATTATTAAACCTACTCCTGCATTACCCCTATTTGATTTTGTGTTTATAACCCTGTAGTCACCTGACCAGAAGTCTTGTTCCTCCTGCCACCGAACTTCACTAATTCCCACTATATCTAACTTTAACCTATCCATTTCCCTTTTTAAATTTTCTAACCTACCTGCCCGATTAAGGGATCTGACATTCCACGCTCCGATCCGTAGAACGCCAGTTTTCTTTCTCCTGATAACGACATCCTCTTGAGTAGTCCCCGCCCGGAGATCCGAATGGGGGACTATTTTACCTCCGGAATATTTTACCCAAGAGGACGCCATCATCATGTAATCATACAGTAAAGCTGCATGCCCTCGGGAAAAATTACGGCTGTAGTTTCCCCTTGCTTTCAGCCGTTCGCAGTACCAGCACAGCAAGGCCGTTTTGGTTATTGTTACAAGGCCAGATCAGTCAATCATCCAGACTGTTGCCCTTGCAACTACTGAAAAGGCTGCTGCCCCTCTTCAGGAACCACACGTTTGTCTGGCCTCTCAACAGATACCCCTCCGTTGTGGTTGCACCTACGGTACGGCTATCTGTATCGCTGAGGCACGCAAGCCTCCCCACCAACGGCAAGGTCCATGGTTCATGGGGGGCTAAGTTGTGGTATATTCTATGTGATACCTTAGATACATATACCTGGTATTATATAGATTACATGCTGACTGAGCATATGATACATGGAATACATGAATATTAGCTTTACAAGAGAAATACACTTACGTCTGTAAATTTGTTAGTTAAATAGAATGTAGTTCATTGCTTCTTGAATACATTATTCGTTAAATAACTTAATACATTACATTTTAAGTTTTATACATACTTTATACAGAAAATACATTTTATATATAAAATTAATTGATTGTAACTTTAAATGGAGAAGAGAATACACTTCCATTTACACACAATAAGACAGACAATACATTACTGCTTGTGTGCAATATACTTTAAACGCTATGCAATTTGTCGGTGGGCAGTATGAGACTCAGAATAAAAGTTCTTCGAGCTTTCTCCTCCCAAGCGACGTTACGTTATTACTAGAGTCTTAGTATGTGGTGTCGATGTTTGTTTGTTTCACGATTGTTACTGCCTGTTGTGTTGTTTGTGACTGTGTTGTGGCATGCAGTGTCATGCGTTGTTGGTTCAGGTCCCTTGCGTGTTGATCCCTTCTGCAATATGTTCATTTAGTGTTTTGGTTCCTTCCTCGGTTTCGGAATCTATGGTCGTGCTTGTGTCCTCCCATGTGGTTTGTCGTGTGGTTTGTGCTTGTTTGCATGAAGAACACAAGCGGCGAAACCCATATGGAAGGAGGTGTAGTGTTTCGATACAATATCGGCTACGCTATGTATTGTGTTCCAATCATCGGGATTACGTATTACTCTGGCGATGTCACTATCGTTCTGTATAGGTCTCACTTGTTCCAGCGTGTTGCATAGCAGTGTGACATGTTCTGGTGACCCAGTTTCTCCGCAAACAAGTATTTCACCGTTAGTTAGCCCCATACGGTTTAAGTGTACCGGATATGGCCCGTGGCCTGTCAGGAAATGGACCATTCCCCGGCTGGGGTCGACGTGTTTCAGTTCTAATCTTTCTCGTACCTCAGAAAAGAAAGATTGTATTCTGCGACCCTTTTCGGGTGCGTCCCACTTTCTCTCTGCAATGTTTGAATCCGCCATTGTTTCATTTGTGTTTTGTTCATAATAGTGGTTCGTGTAATATCGTTTACTTTGTCGAGCCTGTCCCTCTTAAAGCAGTAAAGTGCAGCTCTGTAGCATATTGTTATGCCTATAGGACACGACCCTATCGCAACGAAAAGTGTCTCTAGTGATGTGGTGTTGAAGGCTCCGCTTATTCTCAGGAATACACTACGTTGACCTCGTCTTACAATTGCCTTGACAGTCTGTGTGTTCAGTCTTTGAGCCCTCGCACTTGCGGTGAAGCTTGCGATGGATTCAAAATTCGTAATGTGGTAGGTCCTTATCGTCTTAATAGGTAATTTGTACTGAGTTGTGTTGAGTCTTGCTAGTTTGTGCATAATTTTGGAGGCTTTGTCAATTGTCAGTTTTGATATGATAGTTAAAAGTCTGTTTTTTCGTCAAGATGCAGTCCTAGATAATGTGTGGCTTGCTTCCTCTGTATGCTGGTATTGTCTAATTTTAGAATTGGATTCCTTTGTAGTGTCCCTCTGAGCAGTAAATATACAGTTTTGTTGGGAGCGATTTTTAATTTATTTTCTTTGCATCAATTGTTAATTTCCTCAAGCAGTTCCGTGCCTGTTGTCTCTAGTGCTGCTCTCGAGTTGGCTGACAACTACGAACAGGTCATCTGCATACCCCACCACACCTCTTACACTGTCGTCACCGTCCAGCGTATTCAGCAAGGGCTCGATTGCGATATCCCAGAGTATTAGTCCGCAGATCGAGCCCTGTGGACATCCCTTCGTTATTCACTTGACAACCTTAAGTGTACCAGCCCTCCACTCCGCCATTCTGCCTCTGCAGTAGTCGAGGAGGCTATTGTAGAGGGAAGCTGATAGCCTCATTTCCTTCAACCTGGTGAGGAGAGACGGCCACCATAGGCTGCCAAAAGCCTCGGCTATGTCGATTAGTATGGCGGCCACGTATTTATCGCTGATGCTATTTGCAACTGTCAGTGCTTGGTTGACGGCGTCTTATATTGATGTACCTTCCCTGAAGCCGAATTGATTGGGCGTTAGCCGAGGAGGCACGTGTGCGATTGTAAGCGGTCACACAGGAGCCTTTCCAGTACCTTGGCAAGAGTGTTTAAGAGGCGGATCGGTCGATACGTTTTGGGGTCTTTTGGCTCTTTTTCTTGTGATTTCCTGATTATTGCTACACTAGCAGTTTCCCAGAGGTTTCGAATTCTGCCTGTTAGTACGCCTCGTTGAAAATGTTAGTAAGAAAAGGTGTGATTAGTGTTACTGTTTGTTTTAATGTTTCTGAAAGTATTTTGTCTGGGTCGGGTGCTTTCCCGTTTTGAGCCTGCTGATTGCCGCCGCGACTTCTTCTTGTGAGAATAGTGTGGTTATGCTGTCACTGATGTATGGTTGTCTCATGCTCTCTCTTAGGTCAGCGTGATGTCGCTCGTCTTGTGTGGGGTCGCCGTCTGAGAGTAGCCTGTTAAGAAGAAATTCTGCTGTGCTTCTCCATCCTCTGGTCATTGTGTCGTCAGCTTGTTTTAATGATGGCAGAACTGTCGGTGTCTTAACTTGTTCTGTTATATGTTGAAAGGTTGTCCCCAGATGTCGTTCTGTAGCTGGGTTTTGACGAAATTGGTCCAGTCGTCTTGCTTTGTTGTCTTTAGTTGTGTTTGGTATTTCTGTTCAGTGTCGCGATACAAGTCATGTCTTATCTGTCTTTCAGGAGCTGTCTTTGCTTGTTGGTAGTACTTTCTCTTGTCCCGTGAATCCTTCCTTAATCTTGCCAGTTCTGTCGACGATGATTGTTTCTGTCCCCACTCAGTTTTTGCCCATGGTATAGCTACTACCTGTGCTCTTTATAGGACCTCTGTCAGTACATGCATTTTGTAATCTATACTGCCTTGAACAGAATTTAGTGATGACACCTCAACAATATCTCGAAGTTTTGCCAGTCGGCTCTTCCTATGAGTAAATGCTGCTGTTCATGGTCCATGTTATGGGTATTGACATATGTGTCTGTGGTTAAGACGACTGCGTTGTGGTCGCTGTGTATGGCTCTACGAATTACCCTCGATGTGTTGACTAGTGGAAGAGATTTTGCGTTCGCTAGAGAAAGGTCTATGTTACTTACACCATGGACCATGGACCTTGCCGTTGGTGGGGAGGCTTGCGTGCCTCAGCGATACAGATAGCCGTACCGTAGGTCCAACCACAACGGAGGGGTGTCAGTTGAGAGGACAGACAAACGTGTGGTTGCTGAAGAGGGGCAGCAGCCTTTTCAGTAGT